>NC_083347.1:112500930-112820682 GCF_019175385.1 Lycium barbarum | reverse complement strand
AAAGTGTAATGGAAGAAGGGTTAACCAAAAGAGCCGAAAAAAAAAAGAGGAGGCACTATATCGCAGTAAATTACTGCGCTCTAGCACTTAACGGAGCCGTTCCCGTTAAGTGCTTTAGCGCAGTAAATTACTGTGCTAAAGGCATTTTTGTAACTATTTTTTTTGTTGGGTATTTTGGTTCAAAATGTTTTTTTTGGGGCCATTTTGGTGGGACTCACGGAATGTCGGGCGCTTTCCAGGCGCTATGACGTCGAGACAATGTCACAGCCAGTTCTATAAAAGGTTGCCAAATTGTAATTTTTAGTTTAAAACAAGACAAGAGGGTGCATACGACTTGATTCTTTAGGGAAATTTTACACCAAGAATCACTACCAAACATTGAGTTATGATTTTTGAAACTGATCATTTATGCTATTCGACGTCCGGAAACATGAGTAAACATGGACATCATGATTTTATTAGATTTGAAGAATAATCTTCAAGGGACCCCTCAAGAAACCAAAGCCTCAAGGTAATATTTATTACTTCCTACCACTAAAGTTCGTAACTTTATAACATATACTCCCTCCATTTCAATTTATGTGAATCTATTTTCTTATTGGTCCATACTAAAAAGAATGATTTTTTTTTATATTTGGAAACAATTTAACTTAATGCAATGATTTATAGTCACACAAAATATATGTGACTCATTTATCATCATAAGTTTAAAAGTTTTCTCTGCTTTCTTAAACTTCGTGTCCAGTCTAATGGGTTCACATAAATTAAAATGAAGGGAGTAACAAATTAGACTGTAAGATTAATGGAGTTTATGAACATAAGCGATATGAAGCCATTAATAGTTACGTAAGGTGATAGAGGAATTGGCGGCATGGGTTAAATTAACACTACGAATTACTTCAACATAGAATTCAGGCAGTTGGGTACATGGATTCATTGAAAGAGAAGTTGAATGGTCACTTAGAGATAAGTTAAAATTTACTACTTACTATAAGGGATTCAAGCAACCTATGTGCCCCACATATCATATAAAATGTCTTAAATATTGTTCTTGTGATCTCTCAGTCCACCATATCCTCAGTCAGTCCTTTTTAATTAAGTAGGAAACGTCTGAGTTGTACCTGTGTCATTAGCCGTCTTTCTTGACTTCTATGATTAAATTGTTTCAGGTTTCAAATCAATACATCCTTGCATGAATCATGAACCATTATATGTCATGTGCATTGCATTGTCATACTTAAACCTATTTCAGATTAAGCTACTAGTGTGATCACATCTAGACTCAGACGGGAGAGCTAGCCCACATCCCTTGTGTCATGAGTGCTACGAGGGCAAGGGTACTCCATGCTCATAGGAGCTATTGCATGATTGTAGGAGGATAGGCCGACACCTCATGTGCGTGTTTCCAGATCTCACGTATGCAGGGCCACAACATGAATCTTTTTTCATAGAAAATCATTTGCTCTTGCAAAATTATCTCAGCATTCCTGTGTATGCTAGCTACTAAGCTTACAATTCAACTTACGATCTAGTTACAATTGTCAGCATACATGTAACGACTAATCTTTCGTTCCTGAAAATAATAATCAAGACAAGAAAAATAGCGACAAAGAATAATATTTGATTTCAAGAATTTGCGCGGGGGTTACAATCTTTATGAAATCTTAAATAAAAAGATGTACTCCTCTGATTCTTCTACTCACGATACGGCCGTCAATCAAGGGCTTTTGCTTGTTCTTGAATGGACGAATCACTTGTTGTTGATATTTCACTACGAATGCGGAGCCGAGCTTTAATCACAAACGTAGAGGTATGGAAACTTGCGGCTCACCACTTGGAGCGAAGACTTCTTAGTATGCGGAAGACTTGCGGCTGAGAGCTTCTCTATGTATTTTTCTTCTTCTTTTCTTTTTCCATCCCTTTTGGCTTTGTGAAGACCCCTATTTATAGTTGCAGGGGAGAGCTAGGGTTTGTATATGATTGGTTGAACCATGTCATTTGAACACTTGACGACATTTAATTGGTTCTTCTATTGACTTGACATGCTGCGTCACTTATGCACGTGGCATGATTTTATTGGTCCTTGACTTGACTTGACGCGCCACGTCATTTGACACGTGGCATGGACCTTGGGCTAACAGAGTGGGCTTATCATGTGAAGTCCGACAAGATAGACTAGCCCAATTGAATTGGTCTTTCAATTAAATCCATACCAATTGGACTTAAGCAATTAATCAAATTATATTAGCCCATAATATTTGTTCGGGCGAATATATCTTGGATTTAATATAATTAGCATTTCTTGTGAGTTTACTTTTGATAAAATTTTGTCATCTACAAATGCCCCCTGCTTCAAGGCTTGTTGAAGTGTCCGACTTGTCGAATTCGAGAGACTAGGCTTGAAGTACCGATAACCCCTTCGTTTTCTTGGGTCGATACATGGCCACATTTGGGCACTTGGTATTACAATCTTTGTAGCCTTTATCCACTAAGACATCCAGCTTTCCACCCTTAGGAATCAAAATAATTTGCTTGAAACAAGGAAAGCCAAGCGTTATTAAATTGTGTCCGCGTAGATCAAACTAACATTTTGCTGTACCAGCGGAGTACACTTTGAAAGTAGAAAGTGGCTAATGTTTTCATAGCTTTTTGATGCAGATTGTAATTTCGAAAACAATATGCTTCAAATATGCGTGGCATCCGGTTGTAATTCCCGTTCACCAAGTTATTTACTTTCCATAAGCCTAGACTTTCCATAAATAAGCCTAAAATTTTCATAATTTGCATGGTATTTCCTTATTATTTATTAGGGAAACATTGACTTTCCATAAGCCTAGACTTTCCATATATAAAGCCTAAACTTTCCATAAGCTTAAACTTTCCATGATTAGATTCCAACTGGAACAAGGATTTCTTTGTGTAGTCTATGTAGGAACCAGATTTTGACATCTATAAATACACCCCCTTCTCTTGGTGTTTGAGCGTCAATTTGAAGCATCGTCGAGCTGGTTCGACCCATCTCTATCAGGTAATTTTCTTCTTCCATATGTATTTTCGTCACTTTCTTCACAGCTCTGCATGTCTGTGGTAGAAAATTCATATCTCAATGTAGGAACGTCGAAATCATGATTCGCTTGATGTTTCGGAAACTAGACTCGTAGAGCTACGTCACACGCGGAAAACACGACCCAATTGCATCTATATTTTCTCAGATATTGATCGAGAATCAGACTTTGAGTTATGGTTCGCTGGTTTATTAGTCTTGCGCGTCCTGACGAAAAATCTTATATCTTGAATCGCAATCACGAACGGTTGTGGCGTCGGAAAGAAGACTCATAGAGATACGTCATATACGAAAACCACAATCAAATTGCTTCTATATTGGCTCAGGTATATTTTTTTTAAATCAGCCACAGAATCTGATTTTGCTTTCTTGGCTTTGGACATGCTCTACGAAACTTACCTGTCCCCTTTTTTTTATTTCTTTTGCAGGTCTTTGGGCGCATTTGTACGACTTTAAATTTAAACAAAGATGATGCACTTTCGTGACCGCGATACGCCACGTCCTCATCTAGAGATAGTGAGCGACAAACGAAATTCGAACGCCAAAGTCCTTGCCTTGGAAGTTCAACCTCCAGTGATCGGTGCCTTCTTACTTGACGGAGAGTTTTCTACGCTTCATCTTGCTGAATGGTCTAAAAAGGAGACCAAAGACGTCATGTGCAACTTCTCAGGCAAGGCCACTGTTATGGACGTCCCTCTGTTGAAGTCCGCAATTCATTGAGAAGTCGCGCCCACCGAATCTTCTCATCCCAATGGATGTTTCAACAACTAGAGTGTCCCGCCTTCTGGTTTCGGCAAAGTTTGCTACACACCCGGCTACTGGGAGTGGGTGGAAGATGTGCTTCCTCGCTATAAGGAATTCTTGGAGCGTGTCAAAGTTTACGATGCCATCTACGCTTCTTTGTTTGCATATGATTATGATGACAACGTACTGCATGCTTTTTGTGAGTTTTGGCGTCCGTCTACCAATATGCTTTCCACTTTCGTCGGGGAGATTTCTATCTCACTTTGGGACTTACGAACAATTGCAGGACTTCCCATTCACAGATCTTTTTTTGATGAAGTTGTTCCTTCGGCGAAAGAATTGACGCAAATGGACAATCAGGGGAAACCATGGCTCCCCAAGAGCTGTCTATACTTGTTTTCAGCCTTTTACAAACTTGCCGAAGGTGGCCGTCATGAGGTGTCCATCCATGATTGGGTGAAATTTTGATTTAGAGGACCAAGCAGGTACGCGGAGCCTCCGCAAAGGGCATCAAAGGGTCGTGCAACGAAGCCAAGATTGAATCACAATCCTTCCGGGCATATTGACATGAATTACTTACCACGAACCGATGAGGAGCATGCCCCCTTCGTCGAGCTAGGAGTGGAAGATTCACTTAGAGATGAGACAAATTTGTCGGCTTTCCTAACATGTTGGCTCTGCAAGTTTGTTCTCCCCCATAAGAAAATTGACTACGTGCGTGCTAGCATTCTTAAAGTGGCGAGCTTGATGGCTCATGGAGAGAAATTCTCTTTGGCAGTCCCAGTCCTTGAGAGCATATATCGTGGCTTGAGAGAGATCTCTACTTCTCCAGACTTGAAGCAGGGGAATATAACTTTCCCCATACACTATGTATATGGCTGGCTAGGAGAATATTTTAAGACCCATCATTGTGCCAATCACTCACATCGGAGTATACCTTTATGCAAGATTTTTGGCAAGAAGATGGCCAAATACTTCAAATTTTTTTTGACGCCCGAAAGTTATTTCAACAAGATGATGCCCGCCACCTCCATCATTTGGTGTTGCTATAAGGTAGGGAATTATACTTCACCGATACTGGCGATCTCTCAGATTCATGGAACGATACTATCATAAGCCTTCGTTCGACTTTTTCAGCTTTGCGCTTCGGTGGGAGAAAATTCATAACTCGGAGTACGAGCGTTGGAATCACAAGATTACAATTTCTATGGAAAGAGGACTCATTGATATACAATATATATAAAAATCACGGCCAAATTCCATTTATATTGGTACAGATAATTCTCCAAATTTCAACTCTGATGCTGCCTTGTTCTATTTTTCAGCTTTGCGCTTCGGTGGGAGAAAATTCATAACTCGGGGTACGAGTGCCGAAATGACGAGATTACAATTTATATGGAAAGAGGACTCATTGATATACAATATATATAAAAACCACGGCCAAATTCCTTTTAGACTTGTACAGATAATTCTCCAAATTTCAACTCCGATGCTGCCTTGTTCTATTGTTTTTTTTCAGCTTTGCGCTTCGGTGGGAGAAAATTCATAACTTGGGGTACGAGTGCCAAAATGACGAGATTCCAATTTTGTTGGAAAGACGACTCATTGAACTACAATATTTATAAAATTTACGGCCAAATGCTTTCTACATCTGTACAGATAATTCTCCAAGCTCAGCTTAGAATCTATCTTGTTCGACTCTTCAGCTTTGCGCATTTGTGGTAAAAGAAATCTCAACTCGTCATAGGAGCGACATTCTAGCTTTGGCGAGCGACTAATTGGAGCATCCATCAGATTTTTTTAGTGGCATCATTCTTTGAAGAAATAATGCCGACTTGATAGAAGCGTTTAAAACAAACTGCAATCATCTTCGGCTTCAATTGCTGTGAATTGTCTTCTTCTTTCCAGTTATGTTTGTCTCCTCGTTGAAAGAGGTCAAGCGTCGATCCCATATCGCCATGCTATATATGTGTATATATATATATATATACTCATGCGACTGAACTTAGAATAATACTCTAAGCGCCTACGTACCTCGGTAAAGAGGATCAAGTCATAACGTAGTTCAGAAATAAAAACAAAAAAGAAGGATTTTTTTTATGCGACTGAACTTAGAATGAAACTCTAAGCGCCTACGTACCTCGGTGAAGATGATCAAGTCATTTCGTAGTTCCGAACAAGAAAGAAGGATTTTTTTTTATGCGACTGAACTTAGAATGAAACTCTAAGCGCTTACGTACCTCGGTGAAGAGGATCAAGTCATTTCGTAGTTCCGAAAAAGATTTTTTTTTTGTCCTAACTTTTGCCTAGGCCGCCCCTTTCGAGGTTTTCAACCTAGCGGACATTTTTTGTTTGTCCTAAATTTTGCCTAGGCCGCCTCTTTCAAGGTTTTCAACCTAGCGGACTTTTTTTTTCACTTGGGGCCGTACACAGTTTAAACTCATGCGGGCCAGGAGTATCATCTTGCTTCAAGGATAGTACATCTTCAAGAATTTCCCGTTGATGGGACCGATCCGCAAGCCATCTGCATCTATAAGCTTGTAAGCACCACTTGTATAGGCTTCTTGGACAACATATGGCCCATCCCACTTTGAAGTGAACTTGCTTCCAGATTTATGAGATATGATAATAGGTCTTCTTACCACCAGGACTTGATCACCAACTTGGAAGGACCTCAGGCGAACCTTTTTATTGAAAGCACGGGAAAGACGAGCTTGATTACATTCAAGGCTTTGCTGAGCTTCCAGCCTTTTCTCATCAAGGGCCTCTAACTCTTCAAGGCGTAGACAAGCATTTTCTTCTTCAGTGAGCCCTTCTTGGATAGCGAGCCGCAATGAAGGTATTTGTCGTTCAAGTGGAAGGACCGCTTCAGCTCCGTAAACAAGAGAATAAGGAGTGGCTTGAGTCGGTGTGCGATGAGTCGTTCGGTATGCCCAAAGAGCTTCTTCCATTCTATCATGCCAATCTCGTTTAGACTTGGAGACGACCTTCTTTAGCAAGTTGCACAAGGTCTTGTTAAATGCTTCAGCTAGTCCATTTGCAGATGCTTCAGCTAGTCCATTTGCAGCAGCATAATACATAGACGAGTTTCGTTGCTTGAAGCCAAAAAGCTCGCAAATCTTAGTCATCAATTTGTTGGAGAACGGCTTGCCATTATCTGTTATGATATAACTAGGAATGCCAAAACGATAGATGATGTTTACTCGAATGAAGTTTGCCACATTCTCCTTTTTTACTTCTTTGAGGGCGACAGCCTCAGCCCATTTTGAGAAGTAATCCGTTGCAGCTAAGATGTACAAGTGGCCACCAGAAGATTTCGGTAGCGGTCCAACCACGTCTAGCCCCCAAGCGTCAAATGGCCAAGATGCAGCAGTTGGATGTAACACCTCACGAGGTTGGTGTATAAAATTTGCATGAAATTGGCATGCTTTGCAACTTCGCGCATAGTCCAAACAATCTTTCACCATTGTTGGCCAATAATACCCCATCCTTTTTATATGAAAGTGCAGTTTTGGCCCAGATTGATGTGATCCACAAACTCCAGAGCGGGCTTCTTGCATAGCTTGAGTTGCTTCTTCTTCCCCCAGACAACACAAGAGAACTCCCTCGAACGATCTACGATACAAAGTATCTTTGTAGTAAAGGAAGCGAGGGGCACGACGACGAATTTCGGTCTTTATTTTTGGATCTTCTGGAAGAATGCTATAACACAAGTAATCGATCATGGTTTGTCGCCAATCGACTTTCTCAGCTTCAGTAACGGCCACAAGAAGCTTGAGTTTGCTTTCTTCATCTTCATCGTCCTCCGGCGGTACTATCCATTTCTAGCAGATAGTGATTCGCGCTTGGTCAGGCAAAGTCAATGTTGAAGCCAAAGTAGCCAAAGCATCAGCCTTCTTATTTTCCTTTCTTGGCACATGCTGGAGAGTTACGTTGCCGAGCCACCTGATTAATTTTTGTGCATAATGATGATAGGGACGCAATTCTGGCTTTTTGACCTCGTAGATACCCAACAATTGATTGATTACCAAATCAGAATCTCCAAAGACTTGTAATTGTAACTGCTTCATATCAACAGCCATTTCAAGCCCAAGAATGAGTGCCTGATATTCCGTAACATTGTTGGAGCAACATTGTGTTAAAGTGAAGGAATACAGTAAGACCTCCTCCTGAGAAGTGACAATTATCACACCAGCGTCAGCTCCTTCGCGATGTGCAGCACCATCAAAATACATCTTCCAAGGCTGTTGAATCTCAATGACCATCGCATCCTCATCGGGTAGTTCATCAGTTAATTTCCAGTCATCGGGTATCGGATGGTCTGCTAGAAAATCCGCCAGTGCTTGCCCTTTCACAGCTTTTTGAGGAACGTACACAATCTCAAATTGTTGAAATTGGAGATACCACCTTGCTAGTCGGTCGCTAAGGACAGGTTTCGACATCACAAATTTGATGGGGTTTGCTTTGGAAATAAGACGAACTACATGAGCTTGAAAGTAGTGTTTCATCTTCTGAATCGAGAAGACTAAGGCCAGACACAACTTTTCAATCGGCGAATACTTCAACTCATTTGGCGTCATCATCCTACTCAAGTAGTAAAGGGCATTTTCTTTCCCTTTGCTATTCTCTTGGGCTAAGAGTGCTCCAACTGAACTTTCTTGTGCCGATATGTATAGTATCAATGGCTTTCCAGGCACAAGAGCCGCTAGAACTGGAGGCTTGGTCAAGTAAGTTTTGATGCTCTTAAAGGCGTTGGCACAAGCTT
The DNA here is from genome assembly GCF_019175385.1 of Lycium barbarum. Classification (NCBI taxonomy): domain Eukaryota; kingdom Viridiplantae; phylum Streptophyta; class Magnoliopsida; order Solanales; family Solanaceae; genus Lycium; species Lycium barbarum. The sequence goes on along the minus strand of NC_083347.1, from coordinate 112,812,109 downwards.
GATCCCATTCGAAAGGAGCACCTTTCTTCATGAGACGACTGAACGGCTGACACTTCCCTGCTAGATTTGAGATGAATCTCCTAAGATACGCTAGCTTCCCTTGCAAACTTTTCAACTCATGGATGTTTCTTGGCTCGGCCATCTTCACGATTGAATCTACTTTGGCTTGATCAATTTCTATCCCCCGATGTCGAACGACAAAGCCAAGGAATTTTCCGGAGGTAACCCCAAATTCACACTTCAAAGGATTCATTTTGAGTTGGTGCCTTCGTAGTAGGTCAAACACCATTCTCAGGTCTTGCAAGTGATCGCTCTTTTTTCTTGATTTTACCACCAGATCGTCAACATAACATTCGACGTTTTTGTGAAGCATGTTATCGAAGATATTTTGCATAGCTCTTTGGTATGTTGCTCCATCATTCTTCAAGCCAAAAGGCATTACTTTGTAGCAATAAATACCTTTAGGAGTGCGGAATGCGGTAAGCTCTTCATCCTTAGGTCATGCGGATCTGGTTATAGCCGGATAAGCCGTCCATGAAGGACATCGCCTCGCATCCAGTAGTAGCATCAATCATAAGCTCAGCAATGGGAAGTGGAAATTCATCCTTAGGGCATGCATTGTTGAGATCCCTAAAGTCAACACATACTCGAATTTGTCCATTCTTCTTTCTCACAGGGACAATGCTCGAAATCCATGTGGGGAACTTAACTTCGCGAATGAAACCAGCCTCAATAAGCTTGTTAACTTCATTTTCGATCAAAGGAACCAATTCTGGCCTGAAACGTCGCTGTGCTTGTTCGACAGGACGTGTGCCGTTCTTGACAGCGAGATGATGGACGACAACTTTAGGGTCTAAGCCAGGCATCTCTTTGTAACTCCAGGAAAATACATCCTTATACTCTTTAAGTAATTCAACATAAGCACTCTCTTCATCGACTGCAAGTAAAGAATTTACATAAGTGGGCCTTGGATCTTCATTAGTGCCAAGGTTGACTTCTTTCAATGCGTCGACTGTCGTTTTTACCCCTTCTTCAAATTCGGGCGGAGCATCCTTAGCGTCTTCATCTTCTTGAGGTTCGCCATCATCGACAGATATATGGTAACACCAAGAAACATCCTCCAACTCTTCACCAACCCTTATTGGAGATAAAGTATCCCTTTCATCTTGTACAGTAACGTGATATGAAGAGACAACACTTTCTTCATCTTCATCCCGCTCCTTGGTGTAGACCACAACATGCGACTTTTCTTTTAGCACTTCTCCACATGAGACCACAAGATCCGTTTGCCGCCCCATCCTAGAAGGGATCAGACTTCGGAAGTCTTTGGAGATATTTTGAGATTTGGGAAAAACTGATGATTTCATACGCTTGTGGTTTCTCCGAATCTTGCTTCCATTCTTCATTGGTCCTGACCTCTCAAATACAGAAACTCTCGCGGTCGACTTTCCCAGTCGGTCGAAGACAGACGGCCTTTTGTTAGAAGCAAGAGGTTCCTCTTCTGCAGTAATGTAGTTATTACTTGCCCTTCTTATGGAGATGCGAACTGGTGGGGGTTGTTTATACCCCAAACCTTCACGTTTTTGCCTTGCCGCAGGTTCCATCGGAAGCTTCCCTAATTTTGATGGTTCGCTAGGATTGTATCCAGCATTTACGAGTAGTTTGTAAGCATTTGGATCGAAACCTTCACCTGTACGCCTCGTAGGGAGTGCTTCATTTTGTAGCGAGCTGCTAGCCACAAATTTTCCGAGTAATTTTGTAGATGACATTATTGTGTCGATCTGCTTGATAGGAAGGGTTAGTCCTCCCAACATGTTTCCCTCATCCTTTTTGGCCTTTGGAACATAACGAAGAACAGAAGTCACTTTCTTACTCGAAGAAGCGCCATTTGTGTTGGGCAACTTATTGACATCGAAGGACCTTTGATCTTCCTTAACTGCTGCCTTCTCCTTACAAGCAACCACCTTTGCATTTTTGTTCATAACCTCAGCATTATCGATTATCGTAGAACTTGGCATCGGCGAAGTGCGTTTCGGCTTCAGTGAAGGGATTATCATCGGCCATAATCTTCTTTTCAACTCCATCTTCATGATACTTCAAACACTGGTGGTAGGTAGAGGGGATCACCTTGTTCTCATGTACCCAAGGCCTACCGAGCAAGATGTTATACGAGGTCCTTGCATCGATCACATGCAACCACGCGCTAGATTGCAGCTCGCCGATGGTGAGGTCTACTTTGATAGCTCCTATGGCTCTTTGTCCCCTTTGGTTGAATCCTTGGATCATCAAACGACTTGCGAAAAGATCCTCCATTGCGATTCCAAGCTCCTTCATTGTGTGAATAGGAAGGATGTTAACTCCAGATCCACCATCGATTAGGATTCTGTTCACCTTTTGCTCACGTGCAAACCCAATCATTAATAAAGGGCGATTATGAGGTATGTCGCCGAGTAGAAGGTCATCATCGGTGAATGTGATTTTGGCCATGCACGCATCTATGACTTCAGGAGATGACTTTGCAGAGTCTTCTGATGATGGACATGACGAGGTCACGTTTTTCGCTTCCTTCTCATCAACGGTACAACATGAAGCTTTTACATCATCAATGACGAATTTGGTGTGAAACCAACTCGGCAAGTATTCTCCTAATGTTATTGGCCGACGTGGTTCTTGGTAGTAGCGCCCTCCTATTTTCTCCTTCTTTGGGTGCTTAGCTGGATTTTTTGTTTCAGGTTTACTCACCTTCTTTCCCTTAGTTTGTCGTTTCACTGAATCCTTTCGCGAACCTGTTTTGCGGTACTTGCGACGAGTTACGAGAGTCCAACCCCCATCATCAAGATGACCAATTTGGTCTTCTTCTTCTTCAGACGGTCCTCCTTCTACTGACACAATATCGCTCGGTGTAAGAAGAGAAAACATTTCATTCACATTAACTGGTTCGAAGTCTCCAAACTTAATCATTCCTGTCAGACATATGTTCGGGATGTCTTTCTCTCCATATCCTTCAACAAAGTTACAGGTCATGACTGGATCGAGTGAGCTAATTGTGACACCAACTTGGTTTGCACTTTCTTTCTCATCTTCAAGTGAAATCTTTCCTTCGCGGGCTAGCTCCATAACTTTATCCTTGAAGACAAAGCATTTCTCGATAGGGTGGTCGATCAACCGGTGGTACTTGCAATAATTCGGTTCATCAGTTCTCCCTGCTTCATTCGTCCGCTTCATCTCGGATAACTCAAAAAGTTTCAGCCCAAGAAGTTCATCAAAGATTGCAGAAACGTCTAAATCAAGGAATGGATAATCCTTCTCTTGTATCTCCTTCAAAGTTGGTTTTCTGTTCGCTCTATCCTCCAAAGAAGTTGACTTCACGCTCTGCTTTTTGCTCACTTTAGTGGTGAACTTCATAGGCGCAACATTAACGTTCATGGATTCTTTGTTTTCGGTCTTGGAAAAATATCTCCCCACTTTCTTTACTTCTTGCTTGTCTTTACCTTTGCGGGATTCGTAGACCGGCGGCGCTTCACTTCCGACTGACGCCATGCTTAACTCCATGTCATGAGCACGAGTGGCCAATTCTTCAAAAGTCTTAGGCTTTATGCCTTGCAAGATATAGGTGAGACCCCAGTGCATACCTTGAATGCACATCTCTATTCCCGAAGCTTCGCTAAGTCTATCTTTGCAGTTTAGACTTTCATGCCTCCATCGATTGATGAAGTCAATAACTGGTTCTTCCTTTCGCTGGCGAGTGTTTGTAAGTTCCACCATGCTTACGGTGCGTCTTGTGCTATAGAAGCGGTTGAGAAACTCCTGCTCCATTTGCTCCCAACTATCAATGGAACCAGACTCAAGGTCTGTGTACCAATCAAAAGCATAACCTTTAAGGGAACGAACAAACTGTTTGGCAAGGTAATCACCATATGTTCCAGCGTTGTTGCATGTTTCAATGAAGTGTGCCACATGTTGCTTCGGATTTCCCTTGCCATCAAACTGCTGAAATTTTGGGGATTGATAACCGGCAGGTATCTTCAAGCTATCAATCCTTGCAGTGTACGGCTTCGCATATGTAAGGGATGATTTTGCGGAAACGTCATATTTATCCTTGATGGTCCCCATGATGAACTCCTTTATTTGATTGATTGGAATCATCCCTTCAGAGGAAACTTGGATTTCTGAAGCATGTTCTACTTGTTTTGCGGGAGATTCAATCCTTTCTTGTGCTTGCGGACGTTTTCCAGGGGCATGACTCGAATCCCCCTCCATCACACTATCAAACCTGTCTGTCAACTTGACAATTCGATTATCTTGATCTTGCACATATTTGGTCAAGTCTCCAATTGCCTTTGTCAAGCTCGCGAGTTGTTCTTCAACAGTTGAAGCATTGGTCATCATCGCATGCATCACCATCATAGATGAAGAAGAATAACATAGATTTTCGCGAACATAGGATGCAGACATGTTATGCGGAGTAGATCCAGTGCTCAAGACGTCATCATCAGCTTGCCTGATGGAATATTTCTTGGGCTTAGATAAACTAAGTTGGGCAAGAACCCTCTCCACCATTTTGGCGACATTCTCCCCTTCTTCTGTGGTGTTTGCGGAAGACGAACCAAAGACGACAGCAGATTCAGGCTGTGCTTGCGGAACTCGTTGCCCTAGCAATTTGGCTTGGTTCCTTGTGACAGGTCCGGTGCTCCCCTCAGTAACATCTAGGATGTTTTCAACAGCAACGGAGAATTTGGATCCGGTAGTTTTTGCGGATGCGGATTTCGAGTTGACCTTCTTGGAAGCCATCTTAGTGTTTTTGAAGTTCGACTATTGGAGAGAAGAGATGAGAGGTAAAGATTGTCCCACTGGGCGTGCCAAATTTGTAGCGACTAATCTTTCGTTCTTGAAAATAATAATCAAGACAAGAAAAATAGCGACAAAGAATAATATTTGATTTCAAGAATTTGCGCGGGGGTTACAATTTTTATGAAATCTTAAATAAAAAGATGTAATCCTCTGATTCTTCTACTCACGATACGGCCGTCAATCAAAGGCTTTTGCTTGTTCTTGAATGGACGAATCACTTGTTGTTGATATTTCACTACGAATGCGGAGCCGAGCTTTAATCACAAACGTAGAGGTATGGAAACTTGCGGCTCACCACTTGGAGCGAAGACTTGCGGCTGAGAGCTTCTCTATGTATTTTTCTTCTTCTTTTCTTTTTCCATCCCTTTTGGCTTTGTGAAGACCCCTATTTATAGTTGCAGGGGAGAGCTAGGGTTTGTATATGATTGGTTGAACCATGTCATTTGAACACTTGACGACATTTAATTGGTTCTTCTATTGACTTGACATGCTGCGTCACTTATGCACGTGGCATGATTTTATTGGTCCTTGACTTGACTTGGCGCGCCACGTCATTTGACACGTGACATGGACCTTGGGCTAACAGAGTGGGCTTATCATGTGAAGTCCGACAAGATAGACTAGCCCAATTGAATTGGTCTTTCAATTAAATCCATACCAATTGGACTTAAGCAATTAATCAAATTATATTAGCCCATAATATTTGTTCGGACGAATATATCTTGGATTTAATATAATTCGCATTTCTTGTGAGTTTACTTTTGATAAAATTTCGTCATCTACAATACATTAGTCAGATTTCAAATTCAGTTATTGTATACTTCAATTTTTAGCCTATATGATTTTTTTATGTTCTTTCTATTTTGTTTCTCTATCCCAGGAAGTCTTGTTCCCTTCTATTTGAGGAGTTATAGTCTATGAGACTTATTAGGTATCTTGTCAGTGATACTTAGCCCGTAAGGGCCTACTTCCATCTTTTTGGACTTAGATACGACAAATCACGTCTCAAGCACGTTCAAGTAGATTTAGACTTCAGCGCCCCACACTTCCGCTAGTCACCTCGGTGGGAGCCTAGTCTTTATCATGTTTTATTAGAAAGTTTTTTAGTCTTTTGGGGTATGCCCCTAGGAAATGCGTTTTCATAAGGCGAGTATTCAATATTCAGGCTCATGACTAATCCTAGTGGGTGCTTATGAATTTTTGAAATTTAATTTCAGTATTCAATTTGAGAATTGAACAATATGATTGATCAGTATTAATGTTGTTTATGCAAGCCTATTCAGTTTAATTAGCTAGTTCAATGACGTTTTCTATCATGCATATTAGTCACATGCGGATCAACGATTTAAATTCTATGAGTTCAATCATAAGATTTTTAGTATTGAACGCATTACATTTTTAAAGTTTTTGGTTCATATCTACTATTTATTATAATTTTAATAATTTTTTACACATACATTTTTGCTTCATGTCGAAAGTTAAGAGTTGAAATGAACCTCTATTTATAATAATGCTAGATATGCCACTGATGTTAGTTAGTTTAGGGTTCGCTTGGCTGACAGTTCTATCACGTTCCACGCTGCTAATTTGAAGCGTAACGTGTAAAATATCAGTACACTGACTTTTCATGTAACTTAAAACCAAATAAAGGACGAATAGGAAAACACTACCAAATAAACCCTATGTAGCTTACTGATTTAGAAAAGCAACAAATAAACATAACAAATTATAGAAAACTATTGTGAAAATGAACTGAGAAATTAATTACTAAATTATAGTCAGTTTTTTTTAGCGCAGTATCTTCTCGACATTGTAAAGCTCCATGCAATGGGATCTTACTTAAATACTTGACACAAAAAGCATTCACACTACAATGAGGTATTTGTTTAAGCAAACTTTCTTGACAAAGCAAAAAAGTGCATGTCAGAGAAAAACACTAATACCAGAATATTCTTAACCTTTTGGTTATTTAACTATATTATAAATTCAAAATCAAGGTTTACCAAAGACTAATTTGAACGAAAACACAAATAGTAGACTTGACTGGAGAAACTTTTCACTCTTTGGTACTGAAAATGCATACCATTGATCAAAACGCTGCAGGAAACAAAGAAGAAAGTGTGAACATTTTTGGATGCCATTTGGAGACTCTTCGCCAGTCTTCAACACTCCCATGATATGCTGGTCTGATTTTTTTATTTTTTATGACCATGCATGTGAAAATTCTTTTAAGGGAAAAGGTGCAAATATATCTCCAACTTTGTCATTTAGAGTAGATATACCCCTGGTTAAAAAAGTAGTGCATATATATCTCTGTCGTTACTCAAATGGGGCAAATATATCCTTTTCGCTGACAGATTTTTTTTTAAAATCATTTAGCTTGTTTTTTGATTAAAAAAAAATGTCACGTAGCTTTAAAAAAAATAAGTCAACTCATTTTTTTTAAACCACATGGTAATTTTTTTTCCTGATGGGTTAGGTCTGGTTCGTTTTAAAAAAATGGGTAATTTTTATTTTTTTTAAAGCTAAGGAGATTTTTTTTTTATAATGAACCAGACAACACACTAGGAAAAAAAAATTGCCTCAGGCTTTTAAAAAAAAGAAGTCTACTCGAAAGAAATAGGTAGACTTATTTTTTTTTTTAAGTCACCTAACATTTTCTTAATTCAAAAAAAAAAACTAAATGATTTTTTTTTAAATTGTCAGCGAAAAGGGTATTTTTGCACCATTTGTGTAACGACAGGGATATATTTATACCATTTGTGTAATGATAGTGGTATATAGGCGCCACTTAATGACAGTGGCATATAGGCGCCACTTTTTTAACGAGAGGTATATCTGCTGTAAATCCCAACGTTAAGGGGTACATTTGTACCTTTACCCTGCTTTTAATAATGAGCCGCAATGAGAACTTAACTCACAATCACTGTCTGCTATGATATTATGTTAACGTGTGCGATGCAACTCATCTAAAAGGTTAAATTTGTTAGAAAAAGCACAATATTATTTATTTAATTATGTTTTCAACTATTAGTATTGTATGTAAATTGTGTTTTCATAGAGACCAAATTGAATTGAAGGAGGGCTTGCAATTCAGTTAAATCTACTATACTACGAACTTTCAGCATGAAAAAATTGTCTGCTCTGATATTATGTTAAAGTTTGTGATGCAACTCATCTAAAAGGTTAAATTTGTTAGAAATAGCACAATTTTATTTATTTAATCATGTATTCAACTATTAGTATTGTATGTAAATTGTGTTTTAATAGAGACCAAATTGAATTTAAGGTGGGTTTGGAATTCAGTTAAATCTACTATCTACGAACTTTCAGCATGAACAAAAAATTAAAATATCTTGACACATATAACGTTATACTCATTTCACTTTGGAATATGAGCATATATGTATTTACTTTTTTACGGTATTTTAAAAATTTGTACAAAAGCATTCGTACTAGTTCGTGTCACCTTCGTTTGGCAAAGTGTGCATGGTGAGACAAAAACAAATACTCTTAGTTCATATGACATGTTATGAAGAAACTCATGCTGCTTGTAAATTATTTGTGTAAAGCTTGATGAAAGAGCCTCTTATAGCATGATACAGACTCATAAACAAGTGAGTCTTTTTTAAAATGAGGCATGCTGAACACTATTATTCTATACAATACACATCTCATATTAGCTGAAGAATCTCTCTCTTCCCCCAATCTCCCCACGAGCTTTCATTTCACACATCAAAATTAAAAAGCCCACGAAAAGAGTGAACTTTCATCATTTCATTAGGTGATTTATAGTCTACAAGTTATATTTTGTGAAAACAAATACTCAAATATGAACATAAAATGGCTGCTAGAAATAAAAACGTGCTATAACAGGTGGACCAAAATTAATTGTCTTTGGATTATGGTGCTGTACCGTTGTCGGTGTTTAAAAAGAGACAAATTTCCACTGCCTTCTAGAAGAGTAGTAGTCTTATACTCTTATTGCATGTGAATGAAAATAGGGAGTAAGAAGTAAATAGAGAAGAGTCTTAAGACTTGGTCACAGGGAGCTGAAATAGACAAAAGAAGTCATATAGCAACTGGTTAAGATCCAAAAGATCAGAAGAAGAAATAATATAAGAAAATGAACACACCCCTGTTTCAATTCATGTAACAGCGAAATTTGAAATTTATGACTTTTTTGGGATTCATAGCCTATGTCGGCATTGAGTTCTGTTTTAAAAGTTTTTTTGGGACTTTCTCGAGGCTTGCCTTTTAAAACGCTTTAAGGGGTCGTTTGAGAAGGTATATGGATAAATTTATACCTTCTACCAAATATGGTACAAAAATTAGTGCTGAGATATCCCAGCTTATACCTTCTTATCCCACTTATACTGGGATTATTTTATACCATAAAGATGGTATAAAATAATCCCAATAGATGGGATAAATTAGTCCCGGGATTATAATCCCGGGATAATTTCGACTATCTACCAAACGACCCCTAAGAGTACTCATGTGTTGGGCTTATCAGTGGTGGAGTCAGGATATTCACTAAGGGAGTTCAAAATATGAAAATATAAATACATGAATAAGTCAAAAGGGGTTCAACATTTACTATATATACATAAAAAATAATTTTAACCATGTATAAACAGTGTAATTTTCCGCCCTAGGGGATCGGATGAATCCCCTTGGCCCTTGCTCCTCCGCCCCTGGGGCTTATAGTTCTATGAAGCTTACGCCTCAAGCGTCCAACTGTACACCCTAAACACGCCTAACGCTCAACAATCGGGACTCACTCAACAAATCCAATGCAAAATCATTTGTCAAATAATCAAATTCCCAGCACTGTTGACCTTTAAACTCTTTAGCAAATGAATAATAAAAGTTCAATTCATTTATAAACATTTTACCTTCAATTGATAAAAATATTTATTTTTGGTCTCTTTACAAAAGAACATGTTTTTTTTTTGTTACACTCAAATATGGAGTAATAATAAAAAATAAGACTTCATTAAATTTGATTTACAGTCAAAGGTTTCCAAAGCACACATAACAATTAATTAAAAATTAAATATACTTCACTAAAAATTATAATGACCAAAATCAGAATTTATCGATATATAAGGGACTAAAAGTGCTAATTTCCAAATATGGAAAATCTTCTCTTTCTCTTTCTCTTTTGTACCTGGGGATTTTTAAATACTTTATCAAATGCAAAAATTTAGTTGTTAGATTACGAGGTAAACCCTTATTTACGTTGATCTTTTAAATGAGAATTAAGACCTTATCACTAATCAAAAGCATAATACAAACGATTATAGGAACTAGATAGTTAATTAATTATTATATATCTATGTAGACTAATGTTAGAGTGTCCTTCAAGAAATTGAATTAAAAGAGACAGACAATCACCATGACTTTTAGAAAACAAAAATTAAAAATGGGGTAAATACGAAAGGCGTTTATGATTCACGTGGAAAAAAGAAAGGAAAAAGTGCACACACACAACTCACATACATTTCAATGCTTTATTTGCGATTTTTTTTTTTTTTTTTTTTTAAATCATCCATTTCTTTTCCATCTTGTTCACTTTTTTGTTTTAATGCATGTGCTCTTTGTTGTAGCAACAAGTACTGCCACTACTCACAACATATAAGATACTCATTTTCAAAAGTTTTTGGATTTTCGTTACCCTTTTAAGAAATCACAATTCTACTAATAATATTAACTATGTTATACAACTTTTTGGAATTCAAAGTATTTAATTATCCAATTCTTGAATTTGATGAAACGTTTTCTTTATCAGCACACCAGCTTTCCAACTATAACTTTGTGATTTGCTTAACTACCATATTACTATTAATATAATCTACAAATTTAAAACTAGTACTTTAAAACTCTAATTCTACTCAAATACCATCATGTAAGAGAGCATGCGAGACCACGAAGTCCCTAAAGCAGCCCAAAGGACCGGTGGCGGATGGGTCACAATTTAGGGAAAAGGACACTGTATGTCCAATGGCCAAAAGTAATGCCACATTTGGTCAATGTTTGGGCCTAATACCCTCAAGAGTCCGGTCGACCCAAAATAATGCCAAAAAATGGCCGGTCGGCCCAAAATAATGCCAAGGTTGGCCGGCCCAACAACTCAGGCGCTTTTTTTTTTTTTTAAAAAATAAGACTTTTTGTGGCGACGAAAAGTCGCCACTAAAGGGCTGCTACAGCATATATACAAGAATTACATATGCACTTTATATACAAGAATTATACATTTTATATACATATGCTGGAATTAATCTTACATTTATTATACATAAATTATACGTTAATTATACATTTATTATACACATATTATACAATAATAATATGATATTTATTTTTAACATATACAATAGTGATACATATTATATAGCACAATGATACGGTTTCTATGATACATTTTTTATACGTATGATACACTTTCTATACAAGACTGATATAGTTTATATACACATGCTGAAATTATATATACACTTTCTATACAAAAATGATACATATTATATACAAAAATGATACAATTTTCTATTCTATAATACACATTATATACACAAATAATACATATTATATACAAAAATGATACATAAATACATATTATATACAAAAATGATACATACCTTAGTGATTCATATTTTATACAGTTTATATACATTATAGATAAGTACTGATACATATTTTTATACACAAACGATACATATTATATACAAAAATCGCCTCATAGTTTTTTGGGATATTTGTTATTAAATATACACATATTATACATGTTTTGGGATATTTAACCTTTAGTGACGACTTTTTAAATTGCCACTAAAAATACTGATTTTTCTGTAGCAGACCTTTAGTGGCGACTTTTAATCGCCACAAAAAGCCTGACTTTTTTAAAAAAAAACAAACATGGGCTGTTGGACCACCCAGCTTTTAGTGGCGACTTTTTAAATATTTTGTGGCGACTAAAAGTCGCCACAAAAGGCTTTCTACAGATTTGGATGGAAATAGTTTATGGGCTAATTTTTGGGTTTGGGAATAGATGGCCTGCGCATGAGATTATTTATGGCCCAGCGGCCATTTGTGTCCTTTCCCCCACAACTTATCGCACCGTTGTTCGCATCAAACAATAATTTCATAGAAAAATGGTGAGTAACAATAATTTCATAGAAAAAGGGAGTTACTCAGATGATAAACATTTTCCACGTCCAACTTTAAAGTTGTAGGTTCGAGTCACCAAGAGAACAAAAAGGGAAGATCCTCAGGAAAGGTAAAAAAAAAGAAAAAAACAACAATTATATATATATATATATATATATTGATTGGTTGATGTGCATATTCATGTCATTTAATACTTAATCATGGTGAAATATATTTATTTTAACAGAGTGCTGTTAAGATTTTAGCGTGGTGCATGCAGCTTTTTAGAAACGAGTTCATCCGAGCCCAATATGTTTTACGTAAATATGCATGTGTGTATTTGTGAAAACCCACTAAAAAATCGATGAATATTATATCTGAACCCATTAATTGTTAAAGTACAATGAACCCATTAATTGTTAAAGTACAATGAACTGTTGTAATTTACAAGAATGACGGTAGGTGGTCTTGGACTTTTCCACTCTGCTTGTCCTATACAAAAAATTTCAAGATCAACAAGTTTTGTCTTTTAACATTTGAAGGTATGCCTAATGTGATATTGTCCGCTTTGGGCCAAGCCCGTACGGTTTTCCCCAAAAGGCCTCACATCATTAAGAGTATCCAACTCCTTATAAGTAGCTCTTTCTTCTTTCCAGCTACCAATGTGATACTTTGTTCACACACCCAACACTAGCGAGGATAAAAATTTAAGATCAACCATTTCTAAGATTATTGAGTGTAATTTCTTGAATGAATTTACTGTTAAGGACCTTAAAAGTTTAATCCATTGATTTAAATTTTGAATCCGTTTCCATAGAAGCCTGCACTACTAAAAAATCATTATTTTCCCACTGAAATTCTCCACTTAAAAATGTTCAGTGGCTATTCCTATCAAAATGTTAGTGGGAAAAATCTAAATAGTAGTGTTTTCACACGGAAAAATTAGAAAGTTTTCCATCGTTTTAATGGGAACCTGTTTCCCACTATGTGTTTTCCAAGTGAGCTAATTTGGTGAGAATAAAGTGAGAAATCATATTTTATAATATAAATTTTTCACTGAATATCGAAAAAAACTTCTATTTTTAGCAGTGCTAGTCCAAGGATTATCATGAACTAACAAATTATTTGTCAGTTGCATAATTCATAGCACTAAGTACTCTCCACTGGTTAATATAGAAGACGGGGTCAACTCTAGAAATAGAAATCTCCTACTTGTATCTCTCTTAACAAGAAAAAGGGGTAATATCACGGTCATCTTCTCATCAACTTTTTTGCCTTTTTTTCCTTCTGTCTTTAAGCTTGGGTTATTATGCACCACAACTTTTACGGCTTGTACCGATATAAAATACAAAACAATGCTAGAAGTGTGGGTTAGTGCAGCCACGAGTCTTTTGTGTGATTAGAGCGTGATGTTTCAATTTTTTTTTATTTTTATTTTCCATCGATATCTATATTGGAGCACGATTATATTCAGATTCGCGTCGCCTAAGACCCATTTATGCGGAAGCGCTCCCTATCAAGGATGTTTTCATACTCAGGGCTCGAACCCAAAACCTCTGATTAAGGGAGAAGCAACCCTATCCACTGCACCGCATCCTTTGATGGTTGATGTTTCCAAATACAATAATCCGGAGAATAGAATACTAATACGTAATAATGAATTAAATTAAATTGCTAAATCAACTATTCTTTGTATTGAATGTGTTTAGTGGCTGATGGAGCTTTTGAGCTCCACGTTCAATTGTACGCAATATTTTTGACATGAAACATAAACATATAGTTGAAATATATAAAATATAACGATTATTATATTTTATTGTATTTTGGCCTGATAGTTTCAAAAGTATAATGAATTCGTGTGTTAAAAACTTTAAAAGCTGAACTCATGAAATTTATATTGTTTGTGTATGTTTTGATGGAAATCTGTTACATATTCTTGGGGCAAAGTAGGCTAATCATCCAGACAAAAAAGTAGGAAAATCATTCTCCTATATAAGAAGTCACGGAGTGGCAGCTGAAGCAGGCTGCACTCCGTTGACATGCCTGCTCGGTCACAAGGGCATTTCTGGTATTTTACTGATTTTTGCACTTTAAACTTATTGTACTTCCTGCTGTATCGGGTGTATGTCTAACAGATTGTAGTGTTCGTGAAACTGGAACCCGTTCTTGCACTTGTTAATAGGGAGTTCTGCCAGACATGCATAATGCTAATACAAAGTGGGCATCATTCAACATTTTACACACGTCATTCTCATATGGCAGCTACACAGCTTCTGCACATACGGTACTCTTGAAATGACCCACTACATATAATAAGAAAGCTGCAACTAACTTTAAGATTTTCCAATTTGAAGCCATGTGTATACTTTGTTCTTTATAAAAATAAGATTTAGGTAATTTTATGATATTTACAAAAGATACTTAGGCAGTAAAATATTTTGCAAAATTTCCTTTAGGACCTGAAAGAATGATAAAAAATATTTGAGCATATCAGGCATAATCTTATGATTCAAATGTTATTCAGAAGCATCATACATGGACTTGCATATATGCACATAATCAATTTTGCATTGATTATATTTTTGTTGTAAGTCATAATTATTAGTTTTTTATTTTATCCTTAATGAGATGATTTACTACAACATAAATATATAACTTATGTTAGATCACAAGTTTAAATATTATATCAACACTGCTTAAAAAAATAATTTTTTGAATACATATTGGGCCCGTGCATAGCACGGTTTTTTCTCACTAGTATGTAGGGGTGTACATAGACCGGGTTGGTTCGGATTTTTTAAACACCAAACCAAACCAATTGCGTCGGGTTTTTAAATTTATACACCAAACCAAACCAATAAAATTCGGGTTTTTCAACCTCGGGTTTTCTCGAGTTTTTCATTTTATTTTTTTTCGGAATAGTCTTGATACAAAACATATAACTTTTACTTCAAATATTTCTTTAGTCCTAGTAAGGTACAACTATATAATTAAGGTGTTTCTTAAGAAAATAACACAAAATGTGAGAAGAGTGATGACATTGTATTAAAATATTTAACAAAAGCTAATAAAATCAGTTAAAATAAATATTGTTAATTAACAAGCCATAAAGAAAATGACCATAATCTAAAAATATTAAGTCATGCTAAAATAAGTACGACAAATAAGTATTAATTACATGACAGAGAAAAAAAACTTAAGTTATGTATTTTCACTCTCTAAATCAATTATGCAAAACTAAAGAATAGATATCCAACATTATTGTCATTCGTAATGGTAAATTGAATTTCTTTTGTTAGCATTAGTGTTGAATTGGTTTTGCTTTGGACTTTATTTGAGTTACTAACATCCATAGGATATAAAACTTATTGACGTTCAAAATTCTAAGTTCAAGCTTGAATAATATGATAATAGATAAAAAACTACGAAAAAATTTAAGAAATATTTATAAATTACATTACAAATAAATATTTTTATGTATAAAATATTTTAAAATTGAATACATGTAATGTCGGGTTGGTTTGGTTCGGTTTGACTTTTTTTAGTTAAAACCAAACCAAACCAATTATGGTCGGGTTTTTTTTTTCAACATCAAACCAAGTCAAACCAAACCACTAGTCGGGTTTTTTTCTCGATTTGACTCGGTTTATCGATTTGGTGCGTTTGTCGGTTTACTTTGTACACCCCTACTAGTATGGGAGAAGTGCACAAATAGCTATTTTTTAGGTCTCCTTGCCTTCTAGAGGGACCCCTATTCCCAGCCATGAGAACTTCTCACTTTTTTCCGTAATTTCTTTTTCAATTTATTAGAAAAATAATCTTTGATCATGAAAATTTCAAATACAATTTCAAATTGTATTTGAAATTTGAAAAATACCTAAAATTTATTTTTCACTTTCTCCACTTTCAATACTCCTCTTTTGAATTATTAATAACTTCCAAAATTTTGATTTAAAAAAAACAACTTTCACTACGTACATTCAAACAACTAGATAATTTTTACAAAAACTATCACCAAACACAACTCCATCTTTAGCTCCAACTTCAAAATTCAAAAGAAAGTTAAAATATTTGGTTTTCATGGCGAAAGGCCTACTTATATATACAGAGAATGTAATGCCGCATCACAAGAGTATCTTCTTATACAAAAAATACGACAATGTTCACTTCCGACCTTCGTGAATTGCATAACATAAATTTTCTGCAACGATAAAAACGAAGTAATAATAAATATATAGTAATAGTTAAATTGTTCTCAAAGCATATATGATATATAAAGAATCTTTAATGTTAGACAATTCCTGTACTTGTCTTGATGAAAGAAATATTATTTTGTATTAGATTGAAATGATCGAACATGAATACAAAGGATCTATTTGGCCCAGTTAGTTAGAAATTAAAACATAATTAGTTGATCGATAAAATAAACTATTATAGTGAAGGCAATGAGTGCGCATCACCTACAAGTTAATATTTGCTACCGTGGCTGGAATAATAAATGGTGATTTACTCTCTAATGATTAATTTTATTTTATAGGTAGAAGTTAGAAAAACCGTGGACAATCTAAATTAATCTACCCTTCTCTACTAAATAAATAAAAATTCTCAAGAAAAATGAGAATTTTGCTTTTCTCAACAAATATCATCTCCTTTATTATTTTGAGTAATGAATAACTCGTTTTTCTTAACTCTTTGGGTTCTTGAATTCCTATATACTAGTAAAGACACCATTTTCACAATAAAGTTTTGCCTTTTTTTTTTTAAAACTAATTTGCATGTAAGACTCTTTTCTCTAAAATAATACGTATACACACAAATATATTTGAATATTTCGTTTTTGTAAAATAAAGTATGACTCGAATGTTTAATTAGTAGGCAATTGGAATGGGATGGCGCAACTAACAAGAAGCAAATATCAACATCAATTAACAAACATATGATAAAATTCTAGTGAAGTGAACGCCAAGATATGAATTACCAAATGATCAATTTCTAGTGCTCTTTTAGGTACTGCAAATAATTATACTATCAATTACTAACAAACATCATATTTTTCATGTCATATATAGGTCCAAAAAACATACCATTAAATGATAAGACAAGATTTCATCATCAACTTAATTGATTAAAATCTTCTTTCTGACTAAGAAAAAATGGAAAGAGAAGGAGTGGTGGTACGGGGACGAGTAGAGATCGATACGAGGCAGCCTTTTGGGTCAGTGAAGGAGGCAGTCATGTTGTTTGGAGAAAAATTTTTGGCCAGAGAAATTTATGCCAAGCAACTTAAACAGGTTCTCTCTTTGTTTATGTTTTGGCTTTGTTAAATCTCGTGCCCAATCAAATAACATGATTTTGAAGTTATCCATCAATCAATCGTCTTCACCAATCCCAAATTAGTGCGGATCATATTAGTTGTTTAAACAAAGTAAGAGTTGAATCTATGTCCGCAACCATTGATTCAACGCAACAAACAGAAGGCAGTTTTGTCGTTGTACTTAACTCCAAAAACATTTTCATTACAAAGTGAGTCATGACATGAAAAAATTATCTATGAGACCAAATGATCACTAAAATGGTTTTAGAGTTATATGAGGAATATTGCATGGAGCGACATAGTTAGAAGATCTCAACTTGCTAGTGATTGGCCAGTAGTAATTGTATAAAGAATACTACGCAAGGCAACATAAATCTACATGGAAGAAAACAACATTTGCTATTGAAATTGAAACAAAAAGAAGAAGGTAAGGTTAGGAACAACCAACGGTGTCAAATGGACGATTAGGCTGAATTTAGGCAGGTCAAAATGGATGTTTTATTAAATGAGTGGGTCATTACTTGGGCCGAAATGAGCTATGAAACGGGTCATAACCCACCCCTCTCAATTCTTACTAAGTTTTAATTTCTGTATTTTTTTTTTTTTAATAATTTGCTTGGGTACTTGATACTTTCTTTATTTTATTATGGTTGTATATAAAAATCAAATAAAGCAATTCTTTTTAAAAATATTTTGACAAGATTTCTCATGGGTCAATTTGGGCTACATATCGACTTAGATTTTAGATGGGTTGAATCGAGCGGGTCAAGATGAGCCGAGCTAGTAAATGGGCAAGTCAGGGGGTCATGTTTTCATAGTCTAATTTTGTCATCTCTAAAAGCAACTGCTTGCCCTCAACTCTAATTTATGTGTACGTGCTTAATTATTTTATCTCTCTCAGGTGCAAAGCAAGGCAAGTGGTGAACAAAACCAACAAAACCAGTCTAAAATAGAATCATCACCAGTGACAGTTGAGCTTGAAGAGACAAAGCAAAACCTTCAAAAATCTAAAGAAGAAGGAACATTCATGGCACACTGCCTTCAATCTCTAAAAGAAGAACTAGAACTGACAAAAAGAGAAATACAACAGTTGAAGACAAGAGATCTAAAGCAGAAAAAAGTATCGTTATCGGATAATCCTGAGATTGAAGAGCTCAAATTCATCGAGAAACCATCGTCCAAAGTTGAATTGAGAAAACAATTTCAAGATTATGACGAGATAGAGTTCAAGACGAATAGGTCTGTTAAATTTGCTAGTACCCCTTTACTAACAAGAATCATTGTCAGCAAGGATCATTTAAAGAAAGAATCAGAGATTAGTCCTTCGCTACTTAAGAAGAAAATGAAGAGGAAAATGATGCCTTTAATCCCTTTTATTAGTGGATTGTTTTCCAAGAAGAAGGGAATTCAAGAACACCAATGTTCATGAAAGTCATGTTAAGTTTGAATTTTGATGGCCCTTCAGAGTAAGGATAACGGTAGAGGTCTCAAGAGAGGATTTTTACCATTGAATAATTGGCTGTTACTCAAATAAGTTCTGTTTACTAGGGAATGTTTGTTGGTTTATTAATCCAGAGAGTGCATGCAAATTAGTTCGACATTCTTTAGATATGCAAAATACTACAGATGGAAGATGTATATATGTGAATGAGAAGATTATGAGCATATTCTTGTTCATTTGTTTCGTATTAGATTCACTCTGGCATAGTACATGAATAAACTATCACTTTCAGATATCATCAGCTGGAGAGAGAAGAGCACCCATACATAAAAATTAATCTACTAAAAAATGGTCTCTTATGATTGAGGATATGTTCAAAATAGTTTCTTAAATATACTTCGGAGCAGTTGGGTCTTTGAAGTTTACCAAGAGTGAGCACTTTTGATCTCTGTCAAATATTTAACAATTCTAGAAGTTGGGTTTAACGAGAATTGTGAAACAAAAAATTATTTAACTCAAAACACCAGGAAAGTCCCGTCAAATCTCAAACTACAATAACAAAAGCTACATGAGACACCAGAACTAGACCGATAATACAAGAAATTGCTACTCAAAAAACGCTTCCATACACCAAAATAGACCATAAATATTAAAAAATTGGAATAACTGCACCTCCAAATGTTAGTCATCACTAAATCTTTTACTTTTCACAATTCCCATTAAGTCTACCAACCAGAATTTGTTAAATATATGATGGAGACCAAAAGTGTTCACTTCTCGTAAACATTAAGGACCAAAACTGTTCAGGGGTATATTTAAAGGACTTTTTCAAATCATCCCCAAATAAAAAGGACCAATTTAATCATTTTTCCTACATAATTTTTCAGGAAAACTATGGCATTTCATCTGCTTTCGCCAGGAAAACATACACTTCAGTATTATATATCAGATGATGCCCTGTTGGGAGTGCTGCCCCCAAAATGGACCATGCAACGCACGCATCCGGATTTAGTCGGGCTCCAATCCGGGTACCAGACACCGGGTGGCAAACCAGAAAAAATATATATATCAGATGATGCTAGCAGCTTAGAATAAGCTGCCATATCAGGTTGTCCCTTAAAAGTCTCAAGTTGATACAGATTGCAACATAAATCTGAGTGTATTTGGAAGAAACACTTCAATGAGAAAATAGAGAACATATGGATACTATTCTCTCGTGCACCTCGGTCTCCTGAAGTAAAACTGGTGAAACAACCAATTTACACCATATTGATTACTGTACCTCTTTCGATGTCTACCAAAAATACACACAACATGATAAAAAGGTTATAAAGGAAGATACCAATGTATCTTGAGAAGGTACAACAAATTCAAGCCAGTTATAACTAAAGTTCTATGCAACACTAACAGGTTGAGCTGGCACGTCTCTCTCACTTTTGCACCTGTACAAGCAAAAGTACCTAGATGTCACGGAATAAATATATTATATTGAAAATGGATGGTTGGGGATCAAGATTGTGAGCTAAATCAATATTTCCTATCTAGATTCTCAGTTCCCATTTGTTTCTCTGCCTACATAGCTCAACTGATGCAGTTAAGCCAACAACCCTTAACCGCTTCCCTCCCACTATTCCGAAGGGCGACTCTTTTGAGCATTAAATACTTGACATGTGATTGGAAGACCTTTTACTTATTCAGAAACAAAATGTGACTGAACAGACCATCATCACAGTGAGATCACAAGGCAATATGAAATGCACAAATGCATTTTTTCGAAATACTTGCTTGAATGTCCTTCAAGAAGAGACACTACAACTTAAGCTGAAGTAAACATTTGAAGTCAATATAAGGTAGTCTCCTGAGGTTTACCAACATTTACTCACTAGGGGTTCACATAATTATGAATAGAGTAGCCCTAAAGGTTTTGGTCCAGTGGTAAGAGCGAGCGCAACACATGATGTGAGGCTAGACGTACATCACGGTTTCGAACCTTGCCACAGACAAAGGCCTAATATTTAAGTAGAAATGGTAGGGGGCAGGCCCATTATCCACCGAGTTTCGAACCATGCGCCACAGGCCCTCAGAGATTTTCCATTATACAAAAAAGTTCTGAATAGAGTGAGAAAGAATTAATCACATTTGGAGCATACCGATTACAATTTGATCGAGATGCGTAATTATGATTATTGCAATTTGTGCACATCCAGTCCCCATCACGCCATTGCTTTGCCCTGATAAAAACATACAACAGCAGAACTTCTCAGAAAATGAGTGTAAAGAATGATTTCTAGCAATGTACTTATTTCGTCTGGAGCTATTCGAATTGCGTTATCAGTTTACAGTTGGTTTTGCCAGTTCCATTGTGATAATACAGATACTGAAACATAGATGAAATTGTGCAAACAGAAGATTGATATATTTTTAATGTGTAATTGCACTAAGATCCCTCAACACAATAATAACTTACAACAAGCCCTGTTAAGTTTGTCAAACAGCTAGAAGCCCTCTATTAGTTGTCTTTCAATAAAGTCATTGGATAAGTAAAAGAACTTTCAGCTAAAAAGAGGAAAAAAGAAAAGGAAACAAACACACTGAAGATACCCTCAAATCCATCAAACTTCAATCTTATCTTTCTCTTCTTTTTTTTTTTAAGACAGTGGTGTCCGGGCCAGCTTGTTCGCACCTTGACTAATTCTATCGAGTACATGCTAGGTACCAAATAACTCTGCCCAACAAGGCTACAATACTTAAGCAGATGGGAAAAACATAGGCACTAGGTAACTCAGCCCACCAGCACAAACCTTAATATTTATCTTGTGCCCTTCAGTCGCCATTCTAGTGGTGGCGAGTCCATTTTCTCTTTCCAATTCCAAGTAAAGATGTCCAATATGGATTACAGACTATTCATCTTTTTTTCCAATTAGCATACGTATCTATTCCTATTGGAACGATCAATTACTCCTCAATGATGGCTTGTTGTCATGCCTCTTAATTTGTGGCGTTCAGGAACTAAGTTCAATGGTAAGCATAGCACATATTGGTTGCAATTGCAAAATACTGAAGAACTTCAAGAACGCTAGTTGATAATGAAGACTAAATGTTGGTTCCCATAAGTTACCTAGTGTTGGTTGCCTCAGACGAGAATTTGGCTAATGATCAGTGGCCAATGCACTCCACTTGCTTGCAGAAGTCTAGAGAAAATTGCTCCTCTAATTTGAAGGAAGGAAATAAAGGGGAAGGATCTTAATGCTGGGGCCAATTGACAAGTATTGAAGAGGTTACAGTTCTCGTCTTTTTCCTCAGCCTACGTTGTGCTAAAAGGCGGAGATGCATTGGACATCATGTTTCGGATTGAGAATGAGTCGGGAAAAGGTGAGGATATACAGTAAGTTCACAATAAAATATCTTACCCTTTGCCAAGGAGTGTAGGCGCTGCTGGTATATGAGGAATTTGCAGGTTGACTTGCAAAGGAAGCATCGTTGAATTTTCTCTAGGGAATGTTGTTGAGATAGCAGTTAGTTGATTTCCCCCTGAACCACCCATCCTTTCTGCTCCTGGATAGCCTTGCTGATACCTAAATGTCTAAAAGTTCAAATAAGAAGGTGTAAGAATGTCTACCAAAAATACATAACATAAATTATCTGGATATCAATGCCAGAAGATGGTTCCTTACATGCCCTGCATTCAGCCTCTTGTTGTCCCAATCATGAACAAGTTCCTCAGATGCTAATCGTTTTGTTCCAAGAGCTTCATTGTGCGAGGGAAGACAGGAGAGATCACACTAGTTCAGTTACACACTTAGATTACTGGACTACAAGCAAACATGTGCAGGCAAAAAGAAAGACACAATTTTCTTTGCCAAAGAAAAGAAGCAAAAAGGGAAGGGAGAACGAAATAAAATAGGAGTATCGAATACGTTTTAAAAGATTTGAGGCCTAATAGCTCCAAACAACCAATGTTTGAGAATCATGATCGATAATTAGGATCCTTTATGGGTTATTAATATCAGATTGCAGGATATCATGATCCTAATAAAACAAAACAAACAATGACCATATATCTTAACTTGAATATTCCTGCAGTCCAGTAAGAATATGTAAAATCATATCCTAACTATGAAGAGGGCTTAAGAAAAAAAGGACAGTGACTGTATAGCATTCTGATTTGGTTTTAAAAATAAAGTTTTAAGTCTTCTTTTCTTTCATACTCATGAATTTAATGGAAGACCAATGGAAGGTTTATGCTATGCAAACCTGTAATAGGGGTACTTCCAAGAGCAGACGATGAAGCTGGAGGTGCAGAAGCATTGCATTTTTTGCACTACAAGAGCAGATGTGCATCCAGATGAAATCGCCAGTTAAAAATGCCTTTTCATACATCGAAGTATTTAATATTCTATTTGGAAGTACCTGAGCTCGAGAAGAGTAGTTGTGAAAGCCACAACTGCAGAGCCAGTCACCATTACGCCATCCATTTGGAACTGGAAGCAGTTGACTCGTTTGGCTTGCATATGGAACTCCAGGAGTTTGCAGCAGTCTATATCGATCAGCAGGCTGGTTTTCATATTTACGAGCCTCCCCTAAAGACCAGTTACAGCTCAAGGGATGTTGCTGTTGGAGAGCTCCATTTCCTAACAACCCAATGTTCAACCTTTGTTCCACTCCTCCTTGTGCCCTGGCAAAATAATTTGGATGAGTTGGGAGAGATGCTCCAGGGATTGCAATTGCTGGCATTGCTGCTACCTCCTTTGGTTGTCCACATTTTTTGCACTTTTCTCGCGATGCATAATTGTTGTTAGTGCAACCTAATGGAGCATTCCCACACACACGCAATACACAACGCATCCAGGAAGAGGAAACAACCCAAGAATACGCACGCCAACCCAGCCATCCAAGATGAAAACAGACAGGAGAAAACATAAAAAACTCAACCTAGCTGAAATCAGGTTTCTTATATACTTTAACATAACAAATCAATTTCTCTTATAATATGGTAATGCATAAAGACCTCCAATATATTCAGTAAACACAATTCAAAATAGTCAAGTAATGGTAGTTATTGATTTATTATCAGTTCACGAACATCATTTTTATTCTGAAACGATTTAGTCCATTTGGATTTATGATATGCCTATTGACAACATAACGCTTATCATAATTCACTCTATGGTCAATCTCGATGCTTGGCTAGTCTTTATCAGGTAATTAATTGGTGTGTAAAGAAACTAAGGTACTAAAAAAAAAAAAAAGAAAGAGAAATAAACAAAAAGTGCATAGCGCACCAAAGCCAACAAACCAATAATGCAATATGTTGCACGAAACAAAATGGCAAGCAGCTAATAGAGCTATAAGTGGAAAAGCTAACTAGACGAGAAGGATACACTGTCAGTTTGGCAGCAGTAAAAAGAGAAAAACAGCTATACCATTGTTTATCCTTATTCTTAAACTAGAAACCAATTTCATCAAAGCCATGTTTCAAATGAAAAGATCATATAACTCAATATTTTATACGACCAATTTGAAGAAAACTTCTCGTAAAGTGCAGATTGGCAAAACATTGTATAATTACTTTCTTTTCCGAAAAGACCATCGATTTCCACTAAATTCTCATTAAGTAGTGTCAAGGAAGTTTTTTGAGACTGGTAACATTAGTTGTGTCAAGGAATTTGATGGCAGAGAAATGCAGAATTCCACACATAAGGCCAAAATCTAAGGCATACTCTTTATTACTAGTCTTCAACAACCTCTCTCACTAGTGGTATTGTCCACTTTGGACCTAAGTACGCTGAAAACACATTGTTAGGGTCTAAGGCTTGTTACTAATATACCTAACATCTCTCTCGTATTTTGCCGATATGGTATTTGTCTAGGGTCTTACACACACTCCTTTAGGAATTAGCGTGCTCGTTGCAGTTTGGCTAACCAACCAGCAACATTCTCCACTTTGGGCCTATGCCATTATAGTTTTAGAATGTGCAACTAAGGTCTAAAGCTTGCTTCCTTATATACTCATCATCTCTCTTGTGTTTTACTTATGTGGTGTGTGTATGGATTTGCTAACTTACTACATGGCTATAGTAGATTAGCATTATTGTCCATTTTTTAGCTCCCCTAAATACTCCTACTAGCACACTAAGTAAAGTAATTTTTTTGTCCTTCCATCCATGTGCCCCAATTTTCTCTCTAGAGACCTACTTGATATCATAAAATGCATCGTTAGAGAATTAAATATTGTTGTGTTGAAGAAGTTTGTAGAGGAAATCAGAGATTGGTGGTGAGGTGATCGAAATTTTCGGCACAGTATAAGGGGTGTTAATTTGGATCGGGAAAAAATGGGTTTCAAAAGCCCAACTTCTCTGTGACGACTTTTCTTCAGTTTGAGATCTTGGGAAATGCAGATGGCAATCTCCGGATTGACAAGCGAACAACACTCAAATTTGCAATGCCAATGGTAAACCACCAAACCTATAAACTTGTTCACTTTGCTCAACTTATCTCTCACTAAAACTATTAATGTTGTGAACACCATCTTACCCCATGAAGAAAACTCAAATTCGTAACTGCCAACGAAATGCAAATCTCGATTGGTTACAGATGATCTAGTGTTCATAGTAGAAAACAAAAATGTGTACATGAAGTAGAACAAAAATTTGAATGGTGTTGTTATCTTCTTCCTTGTGCAAGAGCTTGTTTGTTTCCCTCGTCGTATGGTACACGGGATAAGCTGGGATATCCGGATAAAATTTGGGATAAAATTTATACCTTCAACCAAATAAGATATAAAACTTATCCCAAACTTAGTCTAGGATAACCCATCTTATCCCATCGAGCTTGTTATTATTTTATCCCATCTATCAAGTGGGATAATCCAGGGATTAATTTCAGGACTATAATACCGGGATAACTTAATCTGTGTACACGGCTTTTCCATTTTTTTCCTGTACCGTTTAGGCCTATACAAGGGATGTTTGGTTGCAAGACAAGTTATGTTGTGAGCTTGTGATTAATAATTCTGAGATGAGTAATGTTGAAATTAGCATATTGCGATTAGTTATGCTGACATTATTTATTATTGATCATTTGGTTTATTGTATTAAAAATAATATGAATTGTATTATCAAGAATAGTACTGAATATAGTGTATAAGCAGTACTGGAGTTAGTTGTACATAGGTGAAATTTGCAATCAAACATCGTACTAAGATTTTATTCCAGCATTATTCTACCTAATACACCCTACCAAATACCTTTTTCACTTTCTGCAAATATTTGTATATAATTTAAAAAGTTTTATGCTTATGCCAAGTTAGCACCCATTTTAGTGGAGTGTATGACAACCACCAACTTAGAAGTTGTTTGAGTTGCTTATAAACCAGTCGAACTGGCTTACAAGCACTTTTTGATTTATTTAAGTAATTGGTAAATACCAAAGTGTTTATAAGCTAAAATCAATCAAAAACCATAAGCTGGTCACTGCCAACTTATGGCTTTTCAGCTTATATAACACTTCTGGTTTGAGCAGAACTTTTACTATTTTATCTTAATAACTTCTGTAATCCGGAAAATATCCTTCCAAAAACTAAACCCCTCACTCAATTTTCATTTCATTTTTTCCATTCCCCTGGTAAAGATACTTTTTTCATTTATATCTACTGTAAATAGTTTTACGGGCATTTTAGATACTTCAACAAAAACTACGAAACACACAACTACTTATTATCAGCTTAACACTTCTGTCCAAATACTTCATTGATTATATTTATCCTGTTTGACCAAGCTTTTAGGGAAAAAATAAGTACTTTCGAGTAGTAGCAGAAATTGCTTTTCAGGAGCTAAAAGTTGTAGCTTAATAAGTAGATTATAAAAGCTTGGCCAAACAGGCTATAAATCAAGTTCAACACTTAGAAAGCACTTTTCAACACTTAATGCCTATCACTATACAAGTTAGAATTTGGGAAGAAATCTTGCTAAAACTCAGCTAAGCTAAAGTTGTTCTAAGAGAGCTAAAGGACGAGTTTTTCGTTGATAGCCTTCAAATGAGTACAACAACAACAACAACAACAACAAACCCAGTATAATCCCACCATGTGGAGTCTGGTGAGGGTAGAGTGTACGCAGACCTAACCCCCACCTTGAAAGGTAGGGCGGCTATTTCCGAAAGACCCTCGGCTCAAGAGAGGAGAACAAGAGAGGAAAAACAAGACAAAAGGTTAGATAGGACCAAGCATATCGAAAAAAAAAGAAAGCAAGGAATAACAAAAGCGAGAAAGTCATGGTAGAACAGTCCGGAAAGAAAGGAGCATTAACTACTATAGATAACTAAGATAACCAAAGTACAACAGCCCAACAAATATAAGCAGCAATCCAATGCAGAAATCAAATGAGCAAAACTACAACTACTATGGTGAAAGGATTAGCCACCTAGCCTTCTATCCTAATCTGAGTCCTCCACAACCTCCTATCTAAGGTCATGTCCTCGGTGAGCTGAAACTGTGCCATAGTAGTTATACACTGTAATGAGTACAAAACAAGGTATTTATACACTGTAAAGCGAGAACCCTATTCCTACATAAATGACATCTGATACGATATGCATTTTTACGTAGTTCTATCCTTTACCGTTTAATCCTAACTTTCTATTCTATTTCGTTCGTACCCTAATTTAGTTTAGTAGATGATAATATTGTCATTTCTATAGGAATAGGTTTCTTGCTTTACAGTGTATAAATACCTTATTTTGTACTCATTTGTGTCGGTTATTTTCTGTGCTCTGATTATCTTGTATTATTTGTGTCGCTTGCATTATTTCATTTCCATATCGCTTTAAATCTCTTATCCGGATCTCTTAACCTTATCTAACCTTATCTGACTTCTTTTTATGCTTTTATTGAGCCGGGGGTCTTTCGGAAACAGCCGTCCTACCTTGGTAGGAGTCAGGTCTGCGTACACTCTACCCTCCCCAGACCCTACGATGTGGGATTTCACTGGGTTGTTGTTGTTGTTGTTGAAGGTCATCAAGGAAAAACCTCTTATCTTATTTTCCCTAGTTTTTTCTCTTCTTAGCTATAGTTTAGTCTTAGTTAGCTTCTTCTTCCTCTGAAATTCAGTATTTGTATCATATCACCTAAGTCTGAACTCCAATATGCCCTTTATCAGTAAGTTCACATACATACACTAGTATAATTCACGACTTAGCACAGTCAAAAATACAGGGGGAAAAAATCCATATAAGAATCCGAGAAGGATGAAAAATAGTAAGTACCGGTGCACATCCAATCGCCAATACGAGGAAGTCACTTGGAATCGCGGCCAGGGGGGTTCAAAATTGATTAGTTAATCACAAACTACTACTCTCCAAAACGTACTTTTTCAAAATAAACAGATTTTGAAAACTTAGCCAACCAGGCTATTAATCAGGTCAACACTTAAAAAGCACTTAGCCTGTATAACCTAAGTCGAACTCCTGTATCCTCTCTCCATGAACATCTATCAGTCAGTTCACATACATACTAGATTAATTCGTGACTTAGCACACTCAAAAAATACACGAAATGTTAAAAAAAAAAAAAAAAAAATCCGTACTATTGCAATAAGAACAAGTTTGAATGAAAAAACAGACCCAAAAACCAAACAAATATTAAGAATAATCCGAAAAGGGGAGAAGAATTATGTAACAAAAATTATCAAACAACTACTGCTTATTATAAAGTTTAACACTTCCTGTCCAAAAATTTATCAAATCAGGCTTTGCACTTAAAAAACAATTCCAGCACTACACCTAAGTTCAGCTCCTACATCACCTCTATCAGTAAGTTCACATACAAGCTACTCCCTCCGTCGCATAATAACTGTCACCTTTGTCAAAAAGGTGCATATTAATAAACCAATAATAAACTACCCCAATATAATAAAAATATTTTTTTTTTCCTCTTGATTAGAGTTAGTGACACTTATTATGGGATAATTTTATTTTTTTTAGCTAAGTTGACACTTATTATTGACGGAGGGAAGAAGAGACCAAGAAACCCAAACAAATAATAAAAAAAAATTGAAAGAGAAAGTAGTTACGGGTGCAGATCCAATCGCCAATACGAGGAAGCCATTTGGAATCAAGAGGAGTGTTGTTGTCAACGAGGAGACGAGGTTGTTTACATCTGTTGCAGAAACATCTAAATGCGTAGTTCCTATTGCCACAACTACTACAATCCCAATCTCCTTCTCGCCCCATTCACGCTACTCTTTTTCCCTGCAAATTGGAATTTCAATGGTGTTCTTCTCTAGGGATGTTTGGTTCCAAGACAAGTTATATTGTGAGCTTTTGATTAATAATTGTGAGATGAGTCATGTTGTAATTAGTTATGTGACATTATTTATTATTGGCTATTTGGATTATTGTATTAAAAGTAATATGAATTGTATTATAAAGAATAGTACTGAATATAGTGTATAAGTAATACGGGTGCTAGCGGTACATAGGTGAAATTTGCAATTAAACATTGTATGAAGATTTTATTCCAGCAATATTCTACCTAATACACCTTACCAAATACCTTTTTCACTTTCTGCAAATATTTATATGTAGCTAATGGCAAAAACAAAATATTAGAGAAATATTATTTTGAAATTACATTCAAAACGAAATTGATTTCACTCGGCAATCTTCAATTGTTTTTTGTTAAATGAAATCCATGTTCGAACTTATACCCTGTTTAGTCAAAGACGAGCAATATATGCCCGTGCAATGCACGGGACGAACGTGTTTATTCGTTTTAATTAACCAGTTTTTAAGGTTTGTATTTTGTAAATAATTTTTAAAAATTTGGCTTTGTCATGACAAAGAAAGTTGTTCATCGATTTGAAAAAAAAAATAGTAAGAAGGTGAGGGAAAATTAATATTTTGATCCTAGATTTTTTCTTTTAAATTCTTTAACATCTCATAAATATATGCCGACAAGTTAATATCAATCTCAATTAATTAACTGTTCAGATCCAAACATAAGAACCATTGTGTTGTATATATTAGATTTTTTAAAAGCAAAACTAATAAAATATTTTTATTATATTAATTAAAAAATATGTTAATAAGGGGTAAATTAGTTACATTATAATTTTTTATATTAACAATTATAGATGAAAAGAATTGTTACAGATAAATCAAAATTAGAAAGATATATGCTATACCGTAAATCACCAAATTAATTCTTAATTAACGTGAAAAGTCAAAAGTAATTGTTCACGTTAACATATCAAGAGAAAGAAATTTTTCTTCTTATTATTTTACCCTTCACATTAATTACTGATTTTCAAATCATTTTCTAAGGCTACTGAGACTATACTACACTAATAAATATGGATATTATGATAAAATATATACTTCATTTATTAATTCTTAAAGAACGTGAAAAGTCAAAAGTGAACAAGTAAAAGTGGATGGAGGAAATAAATATGTCGGAGAATTGTTCATCCTCTCTTCACGTTTAAAGTATTGAGAAAGAAGGAAAACGGGGATAAAGGTCGCTCCCTTTATTAGAGAGAGATAGGAGTATGATAGTAAAATATATCTTTTATTTATGATTTCTTAAGGGACATGTAAAACGGAAAGTGGGCAAGTAATATGGGACGGAGGGAGTATATATTTTACCATAATATTCATATTTATTAGTGTATAATGTCAATAGCCTTGGAAAATAATTTGAAAATGAGTAATTAATGTGAAGGGTAAAATTAATAATAAGAAGAAAAATCAACGTGAACAGTAAAAGTGCACGGACGGTGCATACATGTATACATGAGAAGACAATAAATATTCAGTACTATGACATATATCCACATGAAATTAAAAAGTAGTTGGTTAAAGTGTCCAATTTACTATCCACGTGGAATTAAAAGTAGTTAGTTGAAGTGTACAATTTATATAGCTATTGGTACAAATATTCATTGCGTGTACAATTTGTAAAGCTTGTGATACAAGCATTTTATGTTGTGTTCGTCCACTCACCACACTTATATATAATAGAAATAAAGAAAAATATAGAATAGAAAAATAGACATATATTTTTAGTAATGTAGCCAATATGGGACGAAAGGAGTACTCCATTTATTAATTCTTAAAGAATGTGAAAAGTCGAGTATAGTAATGTGGCTAAGTAATATGGGACGAAGGGAGTACTTCATTTATTAATTAATTCTTAAAGAACAAGTATAGTAATGTGGCCAAGTAGTATGAGACGAAAGGAGTACTTCATTTATTAATTAATTCTTAAAGAACAAGTATAATAATGTGGCCAAGTAATATGGGACGAAGGGAGTACTTCATTTATTAATTCTTAAAGAACGTGAAAAGTCAAATAATTTGCCCAAGTAAAGAAGAGAATAAATATTTAGTATTATAACATATGTCTACGTGAGATTTATTAATTCTTAAAGAACGTGAAAAGTCAAAAGTGAACAAGTAAAATTGCACGGAGGAAATAAATAAGTGCATACGTGTATACATGAGAAGAGAATAAATATTAAGTACTATGACATATATGCACATGAGATAAAAAAAAGTAGTTGGTTAAAGAGTACAAAGCCAAGTAATATGAGACGGAGGGAGTACTTCATTTATTAATTCTTAAAGAACGTAAAACGTCAAGTATAGTAATGTGGCCAAGTAACATGGGACGAAGGGAGTACTCTATTTATTAATTCTTAAAGAACGTGAAAAGTCAAGTAATACGGGATGGAGGGAATACTTCATTTATTAATTCTTAAAGAACGTGAAAAGTCAAAAGTGAATAAGTAAAAGTGCACGGGTGTCGGAGAATTAAAATTAAAGTGCAGACATGTATACATGAGAAGAGAATAAATATTCAGCAAGAACGTGAAAAGTCAAAAGTAAACAAATAAAAGTTCACGGAGGAAATAAATTTGTGTAGGAGAATTAAAATTGAATTACATATGTCTATACATGAGAAGAGAATAAATATTCAGCTAGAACATGAAAAGTTAAAAGTGAACAAGTAAAAGTGCACGGAGGAAATAAATATATCAGAGAATTAAATTTGAAGTGCATAAGTCTATACATGAGAAGAGAATAAATATTAAGTATTATTATGTCTACGTGGGATATAAAAATAATTAAATAAAGTGTACAAGTTATATAGCTTTTGGTACAAATATTTATTGTGGGTACAATTTGAAAAGCCGTGGGTACAAGGAGGGACTGCCGTGTTCGTCCCTCCCTGGCACTTATTATCTATAGAAATTCCGAAAAGCCAAAAGTGCTTATTTTAGATAGTCGAAGGTTTTGGCCCTATCGGCCAAATATTTAGGAAAAAAATAAGTGCTTGTGAACAAAATAGAATTAATTTTTCAGAAGTTAAAAAATAGCTTTCTCCAAAAGTGATTTTAGACCCTTGACCAAGTATAAATTGCTGGTTTGATACCAGCAAAATTATTTTCAAATTGATTAATCAAATGAAATTTGTTACTATCCAAAAATACTATTTCAGACCATTTTTTTGTGCGGATTGCCCTTCTTTTGGGGTGGTCTTTAATTTTTGCCACTCAAATTGATGGTCTTTAATATTTGTCCTTCTCTTAAGGCTTAGAGGTCCTGGGTTCGAACCCAGGCTCAGTAAAAAAAATAAATCACAAGCCATAAGTTGGTATTCGCTGGGCATAAGTTGGGATTCGTAAGGCATAAGTT
This sequence comes from Lycium barbarum, assembly GCF_019175385.1. Taxonomy (NCBI): domain Eukaryota; kingdom Viridiplantae; phylum Streptophyta; class Magnoliopsida; order Solanales; family Solanaceae; genus Lycium; species Lycium barbarum. Next base: position 112,779,662 of record NC_083347.1, on the reverse strand, counting down.
GGACACCCCCAACTTATTCCTTTAAGACAAACTTTTACCCAAAATTAGGCCTTAAGGCAGAGGTTTGCAAAATTCCAGCAATTTTTTTTTTCCGCCTTAAGGCAGAGTTTGAAACCCTTATGCCCTATGAATCCCAACTTATGCCTTGCGATTTTCTTTTAAATTTTTGACTGAGTGGGGGTTCGAACCTGGAACCATGAGGCTTGTAGCGAAGGGCAAAAATTAAAGACCTCCCCCAGCGAAGGGATATCCTGCAAATTGCCCATTTCGGAAAGCAATTATTATTAAAATTACTTTTTAAAAGAAGCAAATTTTGGAGATAAAATCAGTCCCAGGGGATGCCCTACAATTGTTTTAGTGAGGGACGGGGTCGTGTGACTCGAGACTTTTAATATTCGTTTGGTTGCAATTTTTTTTTGTCATGACACCAGCGATGTCAAGGTACTATTTGATAATACAAAATCAATTAAACGCTCCATAAGAGCTAACTATTTATCTAGAATATCACGGCACTAGTAGTATCCAAATAATATGTGATTATGGAGAATAAATTCAAGGCTCCTGAAGAGCTTATGCACTATTATGTCATTCATTCTAAATTGTAGTATACGAAGTTGTTAATTTTATGTTTTTTTAGCTTTACCTTTTGGCCTATATATATTTCAGTGGAGAAATTGCACGGTTTGTCCTTCAAATGAGTTAGTCTTTAGTTTTTGGCCTTCAAAATCGATATACATAGCGTTGCATAATTTTTTTAAGGGTATGGGATATAATTTGTGAAATTTTATCGTACAAAAATATAGATTTATGTGCCGCAAAAACGTTGTCTCTCTTAAGGGACAAAAATTGTCACAACCCAATTCAACTAAGTCGCGCGGGCACCTATCTTTCCCACCTCGGTAGGCGAACCCTCAACCCAATAATAGTAAAAACACAAAGATTTACTTAAATAAGCGGAAGAAATAAAATCACATAACTCTGACGATAATAATATAGAAAGTATGAGGAAGTAAGGAAAATATACCCCAGTGTCTGGTCTAATCCATACAAGAGCATCTAGCTAGAATCTATAAGTCTGGATTATCAATAATACATCAAGTCTGAGTATGTCTCGGAACTAGAAAATAAGACATAAATAAAGAAGAGTCTTCAAGGCGGCGGACGTCTCGTGCTAACCCTGTAGACTCTAAGCAACTCTCGAAGCGACCGACTATCAGCCACGAGAAATAGAGGTAGATCCAACCTGGAATTCTGCATTCATACAAGAATGTAGCAAGTGCAGGTCAGTACAAAACCACAGTACTGGTAGGTATCATAGACCGACTAAGTTTAGCTAACATAATCCATACAATAAGGTAAGATAAGTAGATAAATCAACTAGTATAAGTCAAACACAAATTAGAAACAAAGTATACATCGTCACCTAGGTTAGAACATCTAAACCCAAGTGTGCCAAGTCTGGATATAATCAATCCGAATCCAAATAACACAAGTAAATCACCAGATCATCAACACAAGCCATAATGCAATGCAATGCAACAATGTATGAAATGTGGTTACAATGCAATGCTATGTGATATGCTAATGCAATGCTATGTACACATGTACTCCAGACAGAAGTATCGACGTCTAGGTAGCACAACCCATGAGGGACCCGCAGAGTCCATGTACCACTCATTCTGGATCTTTTCCCAATGGTAACGAGTCTCCTGATCTTTGCCCACGGAGGATCATTATCAAACCATATCTGCACAACCCATGCGGGACCCGCGGATTCTATGTACCACTTGTTCCTGATCTTTGCCCAACGATAACGAGTCTACTGATCTTTGCCCACGGAGGATCTTTATCAAATCATATAATATCACATCACCAGAAACCATTTCCCCTCGGGCAATTAAAACATTTTCTCTTACAGATACCATAAGTCTTTCATTAATCAGTTCCAAACCATTTCCATCATGTATGAATGCATAAATGCTAAATCAATGCAATAAATGCCAACGAATATGCTATGGAAGTCACAACACTACAAGCCCTATCAACTCTTACATAAATCAACTCAATAGTAAGCATGATCTCATCATCAACAGTCAGATCAACATCACATGTACCAAGCATAGGTACGCCAACAATATCATGAAAAGGCTACACAAGCCATAAGAACACTATCCTCGTATCAAACGTCAAGAAGTAAGATACTTCAATATCATGAAGAGGTACAACAATAGTCTCCAATATCTACTATCACCACGTGGCATCAAGCCAACAACAATAGAACAAATCAAGTCACAACACAACGGGGTGGCTAGCCTCAATCACACAACGGGGCCCAACCTATGACAGTATCCAACCCAACTTCATACCCGAAGGTTTACATGCTTTCTCCAATAATATCATCTAAATATATGCTTCGCTAAACGAAGTCTCATCATAAGGTAAACCGTAACCTACCTGGAAGGCCGAACAACAATATCACCAATAATCACTCGTTAGCCTTTTCTTTGAGCCTCGAGATCAAGAAGACTAAGCATATTCGAACCATGGAATTAGAATCAAGGAGAACATCAAAACAAACCCTACTTCTATCAAGACCTAAATCCCCAACTTATGAAATAGGGTTCATGAACTAGAAGGGTGAAATTGGAATCTAAAGGTCCCAACATGAAATTAAACCTCTATGTGATCAATTCCCATTATTAGCAAGCTAGAATAATCAACAATTCACTCTATTTCATATTCTAGGCAAAACCCCTAAATTTGGGTATAAACCCTAACCTAAATTCACCAATTAAGCCTTAGAAAAAAGAAGATTCAAGTTACAATAGCTAATAACCATCAATATCATGCTAACCCATGCTAAATCCACCAGATAAACAAAGTTTTATCATCGTAGGATAATTAGAGAAGAAACCCACAAAACCCCTTCTTGCTCTTACCATTAAGAGAAATCTAGGCATGGATTATTGATTAGGAAGAGCTAATGAATAATTTAGAGACAAGTTGTTACCTTAGAGAAGAAATCAGTGAAATTCTCCCAAAATCGCCTCCTTAAGCCTCAAGAATGAGTATAGGAAATGACCATGTCTAAGGGTTTTAACACATTAAAAGGCCTCTGACTCAGCTAATACCGATTCTGCGGCATCGGTGGTCCCGCCTCGGCGGCCAATCTGACCACCACGATGGTCCACTCACAATGCCCTCAGCCGCTTCAGCGGCTATGCAACCGCTATAGCGGTGCTGTTGATGTGGTACTAGTGTCGCTATAGCGGGCACCAGAACCAGATTCCTCAAAATAACACAATCTCAATCCTGAAATCCCGACTAATACCTGAGGTCATCTGCTCACAAACCACAAACACATAAAAACATGTTACAAACGCACTCGTGACCTCGGAATTCCCAACGGAGGTTTCGTTGACCGAGTCAACGCCCGATACCTCAATTCCAACTTCCTAAACCAAATCCCAAAATGCACCTGAGTGCATTAGGAACTGAACCAGATATGCACACAAGTTCTAAATACTCTTCCTATTTCCTTGGTCGACGAAATACTCTTCCTATTTACTTTTTATTTTTTATATTTCTTTTTAATTAGAAAAAAGAAAAGAAACTTGATATATATATATATATATATATATATATATATATAGAGAGAGAGAGAGAGAGAGAGAGAGAGAGAGAGAGAGATTGATTTACGAAGGGGATTGCTTGTGCTTTATTTGAATATATTTATATGTGTAAGGTGTTAGTACGATATAATTGAGACGTTTTTTGAATAGCCGAAGTTGTAATTCTCTATTATATGAGTATACGTAAGTCGATGTCGAACAAACTGTTAGTGTCAAGTTTTTATGATGACAATTTTATTTGTGTAGGTATAGTAATTAAATCACACAAGGAAGAAAAGGACATCAACAAAGTTTACTATTGTATAAAAGAGCGCACAAGGCTAGTAAGAAGGAGCCCAACAGTCGCATAAACAAGATGGGCTTACACAAGTCCATATTAGTGAAGACTTTACAGCCCTACAATTGGGTACTGCCATATGACACATATCTTAGTGGCTACGCAAGAGATTTTTACAGCTGCAAGCAATACCAAACAAGTTCAAGGAAGGAAAGAAGATCTGCGCAACTTAAAGGAGGAATATTCAATCAAGTGTAACAATCTTCTTGATTGACAATGCAGCTCCATTACACAAGGAAAGACGCACTAAGAAGTAACAACTCCAGCCTTATTCTTGGAAATAGGATCACTAATTATTTTTTCCAAGGATCAAATCCCTTGGGTTGATATCTCTGCGTGAAGAGCCTAAACAGCTACAAAAGGCTACTTCACAAAATAAGAAAATATACTCAGTCTCATTTCTCAGTGTTCTGCTTTACTTTTCATAAACATTGTATGTCTGTGTGATCTATAGTGTAAGAAAAAAAAAGGAGAGTTATAGTGTAGCTTGTGAGGCTTTGTATCATAAAGATTAAAGGTGATTTGAGTGTAGACGTAGGAGCTCTATTCAAACCTCCATTATACCAAACCTTTAACAAAGAGCTGCAGAGAACACCCTTGCAACCCAAGGGAACTGGACTAGGATTCACATTGAATCTAAACCAGTATAAAATATTTGGTGTCATTTATCTTCTGCATTTTTACTTCTGCATTCTCCGAGTAAATAGTCGACTACTGATTCAACCTAGTCGACTAACAGATCGAAAAATTACAATTCACCCCCCCCCCCCTTTTGCACTTTCAATTGGTATCAGAGTAAGGTCTCACCTTCAGTTGCTTAACCGCACGTGAGAAAAGATCAAATGGCTGGATATCAAATTCCTGGAGCAATATTACAAGATGGGCACTCCACAACAAGACCACCATACTTCAATGGTGAACACTATTGCCATTGGAAGGAAAGGTTTAAAATCTTTGTGCAATCAACAGATTATCAAGCCTGGATTGTGATCAAGAAAGGGCCTAAACCTATTCCAAAAGCTAGCACTGAAAACAAGGAAGACACAAATACATCAACAATTGATTTGGAATCACATGATATTACCAAAGAACAACAAGAGACAATGCAAATAAATGCCAGGGCAATAGCCTTGCTCTACTGTGCAGTAAGTGGAGAAGAGTATGCAAAAATATCAAATTGTGACACTGCCAAAGAAATGTGGGATAAACTCGAGGTCACCTATGAAGGAACATCAAAAGTAAGGGAAACCAAAATTGATGCTCTAAGACACGATTATGAAGCTTTTATAATGAAGGCTGAATAGAGCATTGAACCAATGTTCACAAGATTTAGCAAAATCATTGGAGAACTCAAATCCCTTGGAGTAACTTACACCAACTCTCAACAAGTTAGAAAGCTTGTTAGAAGTCTACCAAAGACTTGGGAAACCAAAGCAATTGTCCTGGAAGATAGAAATCTAGATAAGTTCACTTATGATGAATTAAGAGGAAATCTGATAGCATTTGAAAAGAATCATATTCAAAGATATCAGAAGGATGAAAAGAAGAAAGTGGTTGCTTTCAAGGCTCAAGTTGAAGAATCTGATGATGACTTTAAAGAAGAAGAAGTTGCCATGATTTCTAGGCATGTGATAGAAGCCATGAGAAGATAAAGAAACAATAGAAAAGGAAGTTCAAACTTTAGAAAAGGTAAGACTTCCACTAGGCAGCAAAATAATGATGGAAAATGTCATAAATGTGGAAAATATGGCCATATCGCATATGAATGTCCTGAGACAAAAAGGAAGCCAACTAGAAGCTATCAGAAACAAAGGGCCTTCAGCAGTTGGAGTGAAGATGAAATTTCAGATGAAGAACCTGAAGAGATTGAAGATGTGTGTTTCATGGCTCTCGAAGGAAGCAATAAGGTAAGTTCCTATCCCTGCTCTAAATGTGAAGAAACTCAAGAATTATTAGATCAAACTCTTATAGACCTGAATAATGTTTTTGATGAATATAGGAAATTGAAAAGAGAGAAAAATGAATGGGAATTAAAATTACAAATTTGCGAAAAAGAAAAAAATTCTCTTCAAAATGAAGTTTATAATTTACAATCTAAAATAGATATTTTACTCCAACCATCTAGTCATAGTTACACCAAGCCCAACCAGTCAACTTATACAAATAAGTCAACTGGGAAAAAGCTCATACCTATGACTAATAATTTTAAAGGGAAGACAACTGTTCTTTTAAAGAGAGATCAGTCAACTAGAACTTCTAAGTCGACTGAAAGGAAGTCTGCATAAATAGACACAAGAGTAAGTCAACCAATCCTTGTAATTTTGAAGGAAAACCTTTTCAAACATGCTTTTGTTGTGGAAAAGTTGGTCATGACTATCATAACTGTAGATTTTGTTTTTCAACTGCTCCTGGTTGGGTATGGAAACCCAAGAAAAGTAAGTATCTTGAAACTAACCATCAAGGACCTAAGAACCCTTGGGTACCTAAATAAAAGTAAACAATTTGTCTTGCAGAAACACCACAAGAAAAGAAAAAAGGGAAAATGGTATCTAGATAGTGCGTGTTCAAGACATATGACAGGCTACAAAAGCTTATTCAAATCAGTCGTCGACTTTGATGGAGGATTAGTAACTTTGGGAGATAACTCGACTGGAACGGTAATTGGTATTGGCACTATTACTTTTGAAAATTCTTGTGACATTTCTAATGTTTGGTTGGTAAAGGGACTTGAGTACAACCTTTTAAGTGTAAGTCAGTTATGTGACTCTGAACTTGAGGTAAGGTTTAGGAAAAAAGGTTGTATCATAGAAGACTCCTCTGGGACAAAAATTCTTCCTAGAAGCAGAAAAAAAAATGTGTATACATTGGACTCTGTCAAAAATCCAACAGGTCATATATGCTTGGCTTCAATGGGAGAAGACCCGTGGATGTGGCACAAGAATCTTGGTCATGCTAGTATGCGCTTAATAGCAAAATTGGCAAGACATGATCTTGTAATAGGACTGCCAAAACTCAACTACACCAAAGATCTTATATGTGACCCGCATCAAAAAGGTAAACAAACCAGAAACTCTTTTAATTCAAAAGATATTGTGTCTACATCTAAGCCTTTGCAGCTACTTCATATGGATCTTGTTGGTCCTACTAGAACTGCTGGCATTGGAGGAAAAAGGTATGCATTTGTTATAATAGATGACTTCTCTCGCTTTACCTGGGTAATATTTCTTGCTCATAAAGATGATACTCTAAAGAATTTCAAGTTTTTTTGTGAGAAAGTTCAGCGTGGGAAAGGATATTACATCATTTCCATTAGAAGTGATCATGGAGGAGAATTTGAAAACAAAGCTTTTGAGGAGTTTTGCAATGACCAAGGATACACTCATAATTTCTCCTCACCTCGATCTCTGCAAGAAAATGGTGTGGTTGAATGAAAGAACAGAACCCTACAAGATATGGCAAGAACAATGATCGTAGAAACAGACTTACCACATCACTTTTGGGCTGAAGCAGTAAGTACAGCTTGTCATATTTTGAATAGATGCCTGATCAGACCAATCCTCAAGAAAACTCCTTATGAGTTATGGACTGGTAAGAAACCAAATGTTAGCTATTTTCATCCTTTTGGATGTAAGTGTTTTGTTCACAATAATGGAAAAGACAATCTTGGTAGGTTTGATCCTCGCAGTGATGAAGGTCTATTTCTTGGTTACTCTCCGACTAGTAGATCTTATAGAATTTTTAACAAATGTACTTTATCTATTAAAGAGTCGATTCATGTTGTATTTGATGATACTAATCACATGGTCGAGAAAAGAAAAATTGTAGATGAAGAAGACAGTCAAATGCCTACTGCTGTGGTTACAAGACCCATTGAACAAAAAGAATCCGCTGAGTCGACTGCTGATACATCTAAGTCGACTGATGTTACTATCGGGATAGTTCCAAACGAATGGAGAAGCGAACCTGACTATCCAAAGAAATTTATTATTGGAGACATCAATGAAGGGATGGAAACTAGAGCATCTAGTAAAAATAATGTAAACCTGGCTCTTATTTCTCAATATGAACCAAAGAAAGTTGGTGACACCATAAAAGATGAATACTGGGTAAAAGCTATGGAAGAAGAACTTGATCAGTTCGAAAAGAACAAAGTGTGGAATCTGGTTCCCAAACCTGAAAATGCATCAATCATTGGCACAAAATGGGTATACAGAAACAAGCTAAATAAGGCCGAAGAAGTGGTCAGAAACAAAGCCTGACTTGTTGCTCAAGGATACTCACAACAGGAAGGAGTTGACTATGATGAAACCTTTGCTCTTGTTGCCAGGTTGGAATCCATTAGAATTTTTCTTGCATATGCCTCTTTTAAAAAATTCAGACTGTTTCAAATGAATGTCAAAAGTGCCTTTCTAAATGGTTTCATTGAAGAAGAAGTGTATGTCAAATAGCCTCCAGGTTTTGAAAATCCAAAATTTCCCTATCATGTTTTTAAATTAACTAAAGCTTTATATGGTCTTATGCAAGCTCTTAGGGCATGGTATGATCGTTTAAGCTCATTCTTGGTAAGTCACGATTTCTCCCAAGGAAAAATTGATACAACTCTTTTTATCAAACGATCCTCCATAGGAAATCTCATTATACAGATATATGTTGATGATATTATTTTTGGAAGTTCTAACCCCTCTATGTGCAAGGAATTCTATGATCTTATGCACAGAGAGTTCGAAATGAGCATGATAGGAGAATTAAAGTTCTTCTTGGGACTGCAAATTCATCAAATTGACAGTGGGATATTTATATGTCAAGCAAAGTACGCTAAGGAACTTGTTCAAAAATTTGGGATGTCTGACTCAAAAGCTATGGGAACTCCAATGAGTCCTACTTGTAGTCTTGATAAGGATGAGGCAGGAAAACTTGTTGATGAAACTAAGTATCGTGGTATGATTGGATCATTGCTTTACCTAACTGCTAGTCGACCAGATATCATGTTTAGTGTGTGCAAGTGTGCTAGATTCCAAGTTTCTCTAAAAGAATCTCATCTTACTACTGTCAAGTGCATTATTAGATACCTTCATGGAACAACTAACTATGGTTTATGGTATCCTAACATTAACAATTTTACACTTGAAGGCTTTTCAGATGCGAACTTTGCAGGTGATAAAGATTATAGAAAAAGTACCAGTGGTACTTGCCAGCTTCTAGGAAAATCTCTTATTCCATGGAATAGCAAAAAACAGGGATCAGTCTCTCTCTTTCTCTCTACTACTGAGGCTAATATATTGCTGTTGGTCAATGCTGCACACAAATAATTTGGATGTCTTATCAATTAAGTGATTATGACCTGTCTTTTAAAACTATAAAAAAAATTGTGATAATTTGAGTGCTATCTGTCTGTCCAAAAACCCTGTGCATCATTCTAGGGCTAAGCATATAGATATTAATCATCATTTTATCAGAAATCATGTTGCTCAAGGAGACTTTGAAATAGTTTTTGTAAACACTGAAAACCAGCTTGCTGATATTTTTACTAAACCTCTTCTTGAAGAACGTTTCTGCATGCTAAGAAGATCCTTGGGAATTATTGATAAATCTGTCTAAATTTTTTATCCATATTTTTTTTTACTAAGACGTATAGAAATCTGTGCCATATTCTTCGTTTTATTCAAAATTCTTGCCATAAATTGCTTTCCCATCTCAATAATGACCGTCCCATCTTCCCATGGTTTACTCCATCTTTTTACTTTCCCCATAAAACCTTTCCCCTTTCCATACATATCCCTCCTTTTGCTTCCTTGTCTATCCCTTTTCCTCTCCAAACCCTCCTGTCCGCCTCTTTTCTCTTCAATGGCGAAAAAACAAAAAACCCAACTTCTCTCCATGCGCCAAAGCTCTAGGCTAAAGGGAACTGGTAAAAGCTCCTCTCATGTTCCTCATGACTCTGAAAACTCCGGTGACTCCTCTTCCTCTGACGCCACCAACTCCGTTCTTTTTGTATCCCTTTTGTATACACCATTCAATTCCACACTCCATAGCTTGAGTTTCCGCAATATTGTTAGTAATAATTCCAGATGTACTCCAAATGCAGCAATGAATTGGCCTCTATCATTTCTTACTACACCCCCTTCACTACTGTTCCCAGGTTTTCCTTTTGAGCACCCATCTGTATTCATTTCACATATCCAGTAGCAGGAAAGGACCATTTTATAGGAATAGCTCTGACATAGAATTTTGTTTCCTCCATAGTTTGCATGAACTGTTCCCATTTCATTTATGGATTAATCTCAGCAAATTGCTTATGAACCATCATCACCACCTGCTGATAAATTCTAATCTTAATTCTTTGACTGGACATTTTCTTCTCTTCATATCTTGCCTTGCATCTATCAATCCAAGTTTGGCAAATCATGATCCCTGGCAGGACTTGTAGCACCATTTTCTGAATAGGATTTTTGCCTTTTGTAAGCCACCATGTAATTATCAGATGTCTCAAACTATTAGTGTTCTGAAAAATCCCAAGCCACTGGTTGAAATGATTCCAAATTTCCATGCCAATCTTGCTCTTATACAACAGATGCTCCACATCCTCTTGTTCATGGTCAGTACAATAAGAGCAAATGGAAGATAATTGTATATTAAACTTCCTAGAGTTTAATTCTAAAGGGATTTTATTTCTGAGAACTTTCCACATAATGAATGAAACTTTAAAACGAGAGTTTTTATGCCACATCATCTTATTTACTAAGAATGAGTTCTAAACAGTTCTAACAATATTCCATGCAGACTTACAAGTAAATCTACCATCCGTAGCAGCTCTCCAAACTGGACAGTCAATAAGATCAATAGATTTAGTAGTAATTCTAAGAATTTGATGTACCACATACTCAGGAAGCTTTTGATTAAGATTGTTCATATCCCAGGAACCATTAACAATATAATCAGACGCATTACCTCCAACAGAAGTGTTGGCAATCCTAAATTGAGCTAAATTACCAAGACCAGACCAATTATCCTCCCAAAAACTAGCATTGCCTCTATCGATCTTCCATAGAATATGATGATCAATATCAACTTAATTTTCATCATTCTCCTCCAATTATGAGATTGAGTATACCCCCATTTTCTAGCAACAGGATGAATCCTTCTAGCATATTTAGCCTTTAAAAAGTCAGACTAAAGAGAATCTTTTGTTCTAAATAACCACCACAGTTTAGCAGAAAAAGCTGTAGAAATATCATAAAGTGATCTAATGCCAATACCACCTTCATCAGTAGTAAGAAATAGATTAGACCATTTAGACCGGTGATATTTATGCTTTCCTTCATTGTTACCCCATAAAAAATTGGCAAAAATCTGCTCCATTTGTTTGAAGATAGTTTTTGGAGGTTCACAAATAGCAAGAAGATGCACTAGCAAAGCAGATAAGACATGCTTGATTAAAATAATTTTCCCTCCTGTGGAAAGTATACCATAATTCCAAGAATTTAACTTTTTAAGGATTTTTGTGGCCATATCAGCAAAATATTGGATTAGTTTCCTACCTTGGAAAAGAGGGCATCCTAGATATATGATTGGAAATTCTTGCCTTTGGACTTGAAGAATGTTGGCCACTATGTTTATTCTCTTTTCTGAAATCTTCTTATCCATAATGAAGCAACTTTTGCTCCTATTGATCATCTGTCCAGAGTTTATGGAGTACTCTTCCAATGCCTTCATTACTAACTTAAGTGTTTTTGTTTTCCCTGCACAAAAAATTATAAGGTCAAAAGCATAAGAAAAATGATTGATTTTAGGACCTGTTTCTTGCATAGCAAATCCTTTGAATCTAGGATTATTGTACAGATTATTTAACATGCAAGATAAAGCTTCTTCTGCAATTATGAACAAAGATAGAGACATAGGATCTCCTTGTTTTACTCCTCTTTGTGATTTAAAAAATCCATGTCTTTTTCCATTTATTACAACACTGTATCAGTTATTAGAAATCAAATTCCAGATGATAAAAATCCAATTTTCTTCAAAACTCATTTTTCTTCAAAACAGCACATATAAAATACCACGATATTCTATCATAAGCCTTGTTCATATCAATTTTGAGAACCACATTACCCCTGCTGTTTTTTTTTTGATCTCATGAATAATTTCTTATGTTAGTAAAACATTTTCCCCTATGTCTCTACCCATCACAAATCCATTTTGGTTTGGAGAAATTTGGGGATAAAGTTTGACAACCTATCAGATAGCACCTTAGAAGCAATATTTTGTCTGACATTGCTGAGACTTATTGGCGTAAACTCTGAAAAGGTTTGAGGTGCATCAATTTTGGGAATCAAGATTAGGCAGGTATTAGTAAAATATTTAGGCATTATTTTTCCATTAAAAACAGCTCTAACCATATTGAAAATGTCAGTTCCTACTATATCCCATAATTTTTGAAAAAACAGTCCATTGAATCCATCAGGATGAGCAACACTATTGAGATTAATATCAAAAACTGCTTTTTTCACCTCCTCTTCTGAAGGTGCTTTTGTTAGAAGTTCATTTTCACAAGAATTAATGCAATTAGGAATAGGTTCAAGGATACTGGTGTCAATACTGTTATCTTGTTGAGAAAACAGATCTTGATAGAAGTGTGCAGCTGCATTGCCTATCTCTTCTTCCCCTTCTAACCATGTTCCATTCTCACATATCCTCTTGATCTGTAAATATTTCCTTCTACCTTTCACCACAGAGTGAAAGAACTTGGTATTCTCATCTCCTTCTAAGTTCCATTTAAGATTAGCTTTTTGTCTCCAAAAGCTATTCACATGCTTGTGATGAATGATAAGTTCAGCCTTAGCCTTGTTCATAAGCATTCTATCCATTTGATCTAATGTCTCCGTGTATCTTTCGTCAACTTTCTTTACTTCTTCCTCAAGCTGCTGGACTTTATCAAAATATTCCCAACTTTAGTCCCGGACCAGTCCCCAAATGCTCTGCCAGTGTTCTTGAGTTTCTGTTGGATCTCTTAGAAAATATTACCACTAGTATGAGAATACCAATGATTTTTAACCACTTCTTGATACCCTTCAATTTCTGTCCAGAAATTCAAAAATCTTGAATACTTCACATGAGTTTGTTGGTCATTTTTGTAGGTGATTAATAAGGGACAATGGTCTGAACTAACTCTAGGCAAATGCACTACATCAGCCATCTCAAACATTTCAGCCTATTTCTCATTACTAATCAAGTAATCATCCTATCCAGTCTTTTCCATATGACTTCCTCCTCTTTTCTTTCATTTGACCATGTAAATGAGCTCCCAGAAAATCCATTGTCTTTCAGGTTACAGTTGTTATGGTTCACTTTTACGTGGGTTAAGGCATAAAAGTTACTAAGAGGTTGTTGGTGCTCTAATTGGATTTTAGTATTTTAGAGTCGCCACCTAATTTATTAAGGGAAATTAGGAAAACCAGGTTTAAAGAGTTTTTTAAGCAAGAGAAAAAGTCTTATTGGACCAAAGTTCGAGGTAAGGGTTCTGCTGATCCCCTAGGGAAGGTTTTATGCACCCTAGTATTAAAGATTCGTAGAATACGATTGACCTACGAGCTTCAATGTGTGATTAATGTAATTATTTGCTAAAAATGTTTAAGTTTCTGCAAACTTGTCATTTCATTCATATCATAAATTCAAGAAAAAATTGGCAAAAAGTCCCCTTAGAAAAGGGGATTTTGGGTTCAAAAAATCCGTGTAAGTGTTCAACTCACTTTATTGCTGGACTAGGACACACCCGGGATTTATCCCGAGTAGAGTCACTACTATTCTAGTCCTAATAAAATGAATTTAGTTCTTGCGGGTTTTGTTATACGTATATACAATATATGGAGTATATCTTCGATTTTATACATACATACATATATATATATATATATATATATATATAAGAAAACACAAGTTTTTATCGCTTCGGTCCAATTTTTACCATTGAAGCCCATAGAATCAAATTGCATTCCTAGTCCAGATCTGTCATGCCTCAAATTCGGTCCAACAGGTTTGTTTTTGGGTCCAAAATAAGTTTTGGGATTCTAGGCCCAAAACAACCTTTTATATTCTTCAGAATTTCATGCATGTCCAAAGCTAATCCTCAAATCAGCCCAAGTCCAAGATTTGTTTCTTAAGTATACAAAATTTACAAGTTTTTTTTTTCAAGTCAATTTATTTCCTAAGTCAATTCTCTGTTTTGAAGTAACATTATCCAACAGTTTTATTATCTACATCACAGGCTTGAGGCCCAAAATCTGTTACTTAGCATTTGAAGAATCGTTTTTGCCTCGTTTAAACCTTGAACCAATTTAAACTTAACCAAATCCCATTTCATTCTTTATACTCAACCGCAGTTTTGAAACTTAAAATCTTGTGGTTAAGTTCCAATTTTATGCGAGAAAATAGCCGAATTTAAAACTAGTTTGGCAACTTTCCTAAATTACTAACTATCTCCTAAGTTCTACATCCATGATGTTTCAATATTTTTCACATTCAGTACATATACAATATATATACATGCCAGGTATATATGAAACAGAGAAGAGGAGAAAGTAAAATTTTAACTGATGGGCCACCAAGCCCATCAGTGCCATTTTCACCCATGGTTGGGCCTTTAACAGATTAGCTTCCATTTTCCTCTTTCGGACTCGATCAAAGAAAAAGGGTTGGGCCTCTGGCCCAACAGGTCTAATGGAAGGGTGGCCCCAATGACCCAAGTTGAATTCACATGGAACACAAAAGGATAAAGATTAGTATATATCCAAGTATTTAGACCAAGGCATACGCAATTTATATTTAAACAATTAAAATACAGAAAGGAAATCAAGCAGCTACGTAGAACAAAACAAAACTGAGGAGATATGATAGCTTGAGGCGAAGGCCCAATATCAAATAACAATCAAGGAGAATTCATAGTCCAAACAGGTAGTTTGTTTTATAAGCAGGCCAAAATAATTCAAACTGGAAAAAAAAGAAGAACCAAACCATGATCATGTATAGGCCTATATGATAAAAACATTCAAGAGGGGCAAGTTTGGCCCAAATCTTTATTCTCATGACAAATTCCAGCATTCACCCAAAAGGGGTATACGAAGTATACCTCTTGTATACACCTTGATATATACAGAGCCATACTTCATATGCTCCCTACCTAACATATGATTACTTGCAATACACAGAGGCAGATAGGACACAAAATTTAGGAAAAAAGATTCAACCTTAGCCAAATGGAACTTCATAGATCAAGCACAAAAGTCCATAACCAACCTTATACTAACTTTAAGACCTTTGTGAATGCCTAAATTATTTTACCAAAAAGCTTCCCAACCTTAAATGCCACTCACATTCGTGAACAAGTTTGGAAAGTCAAACTAATGATAACATGATGCAGACTCAGATTCACATAAACTAAAACATGGAGACCAAATAAAACAACTACCAAATTATTTACAACAAACCAAATCTTGATTGGCATATTTAGCCTATTTCCTTCTTCATATTTCATTACAAATTCCAGACTCTAGCCTCTTAACTCCTAACAAATTCCAAATATGACATGAGCTAGAGTAGCTCTCCACCGATGGTTTCAAACAAACAAGATTCAGCTTAGTAAAGGGACATAGACCTTAAATCACTTATATTTAAACACGAATCTGAACTTTAAAACCCACAAGACATCATTTCCATGTTTAGACAAGTTTTTAGTTTTAAAAAGTGTTTTGAAAGATAACATAAGTGTTTTTTGTGATTCAAAGCATCTGACAACATCAAGCAATAGCAACAAAGATTTAGTTAAATGAGCTAAGGACTTTACTTATGTAGGAAATACATGAGGCATTTTGCAAAAAACAGGGTTGTAGTTTTGAACCTACTAACATGATTTTTTTTTTTTTAAAAAAAGAATGCACAGATTAAGGCAACAATGATTCTTCAGACTCCACAATGAAATAACAGGTGCTCATCATCAATGTTTAGCAAAGTCATGAACTCAACAACTTAGGAAGATTTAAAGAAAGACAAAGACAAGATCAAATAGTTTAAGTTTAGCTAATTTCATAACACTAGTAGATATTTATATAGTTATCAGTTTAAGCCCCAAATGAACAAGTAGACAACTGCAAATATTAATAGCAATTTCAGGTAAGACAAATGCTTAATCATGTTATGTTACACACAAATAAGCATACCAGACAGAATTGATTATGGATCCTAAATCTTTAATCCTACTTAACTAACAAAAATAGGATTAACATGAGCTAACAATTAACTTAAACTAAACAAATGAGTACAACCTATAGGTAAATAATCTAAGCTAATAACAATTAAAGGGCATAGTTAATAGCTCAAATAAACCTAGGCTACACTAAAGCAAGGTTAAACTAATTAACCGCATCAGACACAAATCACATAAAACAATGAATTAACACCTAATCACTAAAAAAAATTAACTAAGAAGAAGTAAAATTACCTTTTTGAGGTACAACCTCTGTCGAGAATGGACTTGGATGCTTCCTTGCTCCAAACACACTCAACCACCAACCCCAAAGAAACAAGAAAACAAAATATTTGAAACCCAAGGTATTTCAAGTTATTGTGAGTATATTGAAATTTCAGTATGCTCAAACTTGTCCAAATAACGGAGAATAGGGTTCTTTATATAGAAATTCCCAAACCCCCAAACCCTAATTTGATTTCGATTTTGGACAGCTTCCAATTATGAGAATTTGGCATATCCTCACAACAATCAAAGGTTGAGATTAACCCAAATACGTATTCAAACGCTAGATCTGACACAAAAGTGGTCAATCCACTTGGTTCATCATGAACCAATAAGAACACATTATTCAAACTAAGTAACAAAAACCATTGAGGATTTTCAGTCATTTTACCGTTGAATCGCATAAAAAGCAAAGGAAAGTAGTAAGATATACCGCGTTTGGGTTGCGTTTGGTAGCGAGAGGAGGCAAACATTTAATGCTGTGTCTCAAATCGTTGAACCACGACTACATAAAGTGATTGTACACTGTCACTTTGCCATTTCAAGCAATGGTGACGAGGAGAGAGGAAAGAGAAAGGGGATGCGGCACTAGGGTTTCACAGGAAACCCTCCCCTCACCCTTAGGCTCGTTTGGTTGCTGAATGAGGAAAGGAGGGGGTATTTCCCTCCTTAAACTTCTTCTTCGGCCGGGTCACGGTCTTATTGGATCGAGCCCGGCTATAACAAAAAGGAAATAGGGCGGTGTTTTTGTATACATGCCTATACACATGATATACATGTATACGCATGTATATCTGTGTATACATATAGAAAGAACTCGACAATATTTAAAAAAATGGCAATAATTGAGAAAGTCCATTAATTTAAACCCTTCAATTATGGACAAACACAATTAATTAACCAATTAATAAAATTAATAGACACGACTAATTGTGCAATTTGCAATGATGACCTTAATCAGACTTAAACCATGAAAATTGGCCTTTTCAATCAAAATCCAGAATTACCCAACAAATTGATTATTTCAATTATAGCCCTAATTAACTGTATAGTAAGCAATTCATGAAATTGACTACAATTAAACACTTGATTAATTATGATTAACTCAAAAAATTGCACAAATGCAAATTGACTATGCAAAATTAAGAATTGAGGGGTAGAAATGATTAATTCATTTGATTAATCAGATTCCTTGAATTAAACAGAGTAAAATATTTTCTAATTAATTTCTGATAATTCAAACAATTAAATAAATAATTATTTTAAACTATTTCCTTGATTAAATTTAGAAAATGTATCATAATTGTTGCAAAATAATTTCCAAATGATTTATAACATTATAGAAATTATTTTACCAAATAAGGCTGGTAAAATATTATCTAAATAATTTTATAAAATCATTTTGACTTCTAAAATACATATTTCACTCCATTTAATATTCAAGGACTTTGGGTAATTAAAATAAACTATGAGAGGTCAAAAATTAGGTGTCAACAACAGTCTTGTATGCACTCCATAAATGGAATGCTTTTGCCCAAACTATGAGGCTTACCCCCCATTTTCTCTTCAGCAAATAAAATGCAGTTAAAATCCCCACAGATTGCCCATGGATCATCAATCACTCGCATATATCTCCATAGTTCCTCTCTACCTTTTGATCTTGATTTTGCATATACTACATATATGAAGACCTGTTGAGAATTCAATACAATCCTGCAGGTTACCATTTGATCTTCAGAACTGTGTATGGAGCATTCTAAATCATTTCCCCAGAAAATCCATATTTTGTTACTATTGCTTGCATATGCCCCTTGCATGCCAAGAATAGTTTTATAAGAATCAATTTTTGTATCCTTTATAAAAGGTTCCTGTAGAGCAACAAAGGGGATCTTGTGCTCTTTTATCAGGTATTTGAGTCTCTCAGTAGCAACCTGAGATTTCATTTCCCTAATATTCCAGTTGAGGCACTTAATCATTAACAGGATGCATAAAAGTTTTTTTTAGTTTCCTTATTTTGATTCCTTGTAGTGATATTCCTCTTGCTTTGATCTTCACCTATCTTGTCTCTCTCAGGCTTAGAATTCTTCTTTCCAACTATTTTTTGTCCGTGCTAGATTGTTTCTCTTTGTCCTTGATTTTCTTATCAGTTTTCTCATCTACTTCACTCTTTTTTTTTTTTTATTATTCTTCATCAGAGTCATATGAAATATTTTCTTCTTCTGAAGAAGATACCTCAACCCATTCATATTCCTTATTTTGATCCCCCTCTTCTACTTCCACCTAGTCCTATTTGTCATTATTTAAGGTCTTATCCTGAAGTAATTCATCAAAGCTATTCTGAGTAATAAGATTCTCCTGATCTTTCCTCCCTTTCTCTTTTTTCTTTTTTCCTAGATGATCTTCTATTTTTCTTATTTCCGGCTGGTTCCCACCCTTCCTCAAACAGAACAACCTCCAGTTTACTAGGATCATCTATTATGAAGGTTTTATAACCAGATTTGTTATCATCTTGAGTATCCTTCTGGCCTTTTGGCGTTTTAGAGCTCTGTGATCCCTTGATACAGGTAGGATTCATGCTGGAGTTGTTGTCTTGATTCTCTGAGATCCCAATAGTCGTATTGATCTCATTAGGATCTTTTTGATTAACATTTGAACTCAACTTTATCTCCTTATTGTTGTTGTCGTCCTCCTATTGTTCCTTGCTATTGTCCCCTTTATTTTGTTTCCCACTTACAGGCCAGGGCTTATTGAGACAAAAAATTGCTCCTGTTGGTTTGAACATAATTTTAGGAGGTTCACTTTGACCTCTTCTCTTTCTATTCAGCTTATTTTATTGGTTTGAGCCTCCCTTTCTCTTTGCACAAGTTGACTGTCATTTGGAACCTCTAATGGTTCATTTGGAGCCTGTTTCCCATTATGCTCCTCATTACTAGCATTTTGTCCTCTTCTTTGATTCTCCATGTTACTAACTGCACCCTTCTCCTCTTCATCTCTCTTATCTTCTAATCTTTTTTTCTCAAGAATTCTGCGGTTGGTTATATCATGTCCTAATTTCCTACAGTATTTACAATATTTAGGAATATTCTCAAACTCAATCTTTTGATCAAATCCTTTTAAAGGGGCATTGTCATCTTCAATACCTATCCATACACTCTTCACTAAAGGTTTAAGTAGATCCACCTCTACCCTGACTTTAGCCATACTTGGCCTAGGCATACTTCTAGTTGCAACATCTATTTCCAAAAGGGTATCGACTTTTAGCAATTTGTTTAACATAGTGCCAGTTATGTAAATGAAAAGGTAAACCTGGAAGTAGAATCCAAACAGGAACGATGAGTAGATCCTCCTCTGCTTTGAAGTCCGGAGACCATTTTTCCATTTTTGTAGCAAAATTTTGAACCCATCTATCTCAATTACTCTCTTAGGGAAATTTTCAAAATTATTTGCCCTAATTGAGTCAATTTTGTTTACCCCGAATTCGGATAATCAATTAAATTTGTAAGTAGGTATAAGATATGTGCTTTGGGTCTTGATGTATGGTAGATAGAGAAAATATGTATATGAGAGTTATTTAATAAAACGACTACTGATGACAATTTGCTATGAATGTAAACGTTTATGAACAATGTGAAACACTTGATGGAAGAAACACAATAATAATGGAAACAAACGGCCTTGGCCGAATCAAATATTGAGAGAGAGATTGTATATATGAATTCTTCTATTGTAAGTGTTCTTGGAAAGTAAAAGGAACCAACCCCTACAAAGGAGGGGGATGTGCTCTATTTATAGTGTGACTCCCATGGGTCTCATACAATGTGAACTAATAAAATAATAATAACAAGGACAGCTCTGCACGAATTTGGTGGGATTAGACTGACGGCGCCGTTTGACACACGCATGGTGGGTAGTTGACCATGACTGGACGTTACTGGCGCGTGGCCCGCCTACAACGGCCACACGGACCAACGGCTACTCGGACAAATAGCTACACGGACCAACGGCCATGAATGCTCGAGTCACCGGGCTTGGCCGTTTCAATGATGCGGAAGGCAGATCAGTCGGTGCCCTCACTCAGCTCCGGCCCAGGCACTACTCCGGTCAAGGGAGAATAGCATCCGGCACATTCTCATTCCTTCCTCCGATTCCTCGTTCCACCGGTTTGACTTATATCCGGTTTTTACCGTATACAGATAGCCCCCACACTTCCCGGATCTCCGGTCTACCGGAGTAACGGGAAGTGGATAATTTCTGAAACCGGTGGTTTTGTCAGCTCGTCGTTATCTTCTTATTTTGGCGGGAACGGTTGTGTAATGCCTCCCCTTTTATCGGCCATGTGTCCCGCCCCGGATGGCCCGCCTCTGCCAACCGCCTTTTGCACGTCGTTTCGAGTCACTTCGAATTAATGACGGGACACGTGGCGCCCCTTGATTGGCCGTCCTCGGTAACCGTTTCTCTTCTTTGCCTATATGAGGCTCTTTACCTCCTCATTTTTTCACTTTCATGCTTCTTCAGAAGACACTCCCCTGCAAAGGAAAAGGTCCGGGGAAGTGGCTCCTGCTGAAGCCGACAAAAGGACCGCCCTAGTACCGGAGAGCGAAGCCCCCACAGGCGCTCGTCCGTCTCCCGAGCATGAGCCTGCTGCAATTGCGGAGCCCCCGGCCTTTGCCGAAAATATTGAGGCTGCTTCAAGTTCATCTACCCCGGCTTTGCGGGTGGATGATTTTGACGATATGTTCTCGAGCACCCTCCCCCCCCCCCCCCCCCCCGCGCTACCGGCGAAGTAGCGGGCTTTGGTCATCTCCCTATTCCTCGAGCCACGAGGCCGGCCAACCGGATCTCCGAATCAGGCACCAGGGACAGCTTGGTAAATATCTTCCCGGCCCCGAGCGTGGAGCCAAGGAGAACCAGATCGGCCGTAGTCACCGTCCCCGAGGACTGCAGCTTTCTATCGCGTCCGGTGGGCGTAGCGATCTATTTGCGACCCCTTATTTCTGACTCGGATAGGCGCAAAATGACCGGGCTCACTTGGAAGTGCCTCATTAACGAGGGTATGCATGCAAGCAACCGGGTAAGCTCTTCTGTCATCCTTGTATAGTTTATCTGTGGATTTTATCCTTACTTCACCTAAGCCTTCTGACTTGTTTCATCTGTAGAGTGTGGTGCTGGTTAATGAAGCTTTCATCCGTGCACAACATGAGATAGATGGTCTTCGAGGCCAACTGGATGCCCAGGGCCGAGAAACGGAGAAATACCGGCTTCTTCTTCAGGAGAAGGAGGAAGAGTTGAATCGGGCGGCCGTGCTGGCCAACCTTCGTCCTGAGCTCGATGCGGCTAAGGACGAAAACCGTCGTTTGAAGAGTGAACTGGCCGCTATGACCGACTATAACCGGAGCCTTGAGGCTGAAAAAATCGGCCTTAGCCGGGATAAAGCCCAGTTTTCCTCGAGGCTAGATAAGCTCGAGACCACGGTTTCCCAACTCCGGGGGGAGCTGGACTCAGTGAAGGCTGATGCAACGGGCCTGACCGAGAGGAACCGGCAGCTTGAGTCCGAGGCTGCTTTGTCCAACGAGCGCAGGAGGGTGTTCGAGGAGAAAGCCGAGGAGCGGTCTCGGATATGTGAAGGTCTAAGGTCCGAGCTCGAGGAGGCGGTTATCGCCAACGACGGCCTTAAGGCCGAGCTGGAGGCAGCCACTGGTAGGATAAGTGTCCTTAAGGAGGACCGGGCTGATCTGGAAGCAAAACTGGCCAAGGCTGAGGCCGACTTGGAAGAAACCTAGAGAAGTGTTGAGGCGGCCGAGGCTCATACTGCTATTGTTGCCGAGTATGAGAAGTGAAAGTCTCGGCGGATCACCCTCGAGCAAGCCGAGCATGGTCTCTCGGATCTTCCGGCCCTGATACTCGAGGCCAAGAGGATGGAGGAGGAAGCTAATCGTGCCCTCGGGTCCGAGTTAGACGACTCCGAGCGGACCGAGTCCGAGCACTCATCCACCTTTAGTCATGCCGGATAGCATAGGGCTTGTGCCTTGCTTTCTGTTTTTGTTTTTTGCCTTTGTAGGACTTTGTTTTTCTTTTGATGTAAGAAATATCCGTTGTATAAATGAAAAGTGCATCTTTCTTGCTTCTTCGTTTGAATGTTTGTTTACTGCTTTTGCTGTAGTTGTTGGTCCGTTCTAGGACAAGTCGACTCGTAGTCGTTAATTCATCGTGCCCGTAGGTCTTATCCGATATTTTGGGGCCCGTGGCTTATCAAATTTTGGCTTGGATCATTGTGATCTCGTTGCCTTTGTCGAATTTCGACCATGGTACCCGGCGTAGGGTATGCGAATGAGGCAGTATCGAAATACGGTGGTTATCAACTGGGGAAAGTATATTTAACAGAAAGCTGTTATCCCAACTTTTGATAACTTTGTGTTTGCAAAATGTTTGTACATATGAGAATTTTAACTCTTTCTTCCTTAGCCGTAGCAAATGTAAAACGGGACACGATTCGTTATGATCGTTTGGTCCTTACATCGGAGGCTATGGCCGGTGGCCGGGCCTTAGTTTTGCCGTAGCAAAATGCTAAATGGGACACGATTCATTATGATCGTTTGGTCCTTGCATTGGAGGCTATGGCCGGTGGCCGGGCCTTAGTTTTGCCGTAGCAAAATGCTAAATGGGACACGATTCATTATGATCGTTTGGTCCTTACATCGGAGGCTATGGCTGGTGGCCGGGCGTTAGTTTTGCCGTAGCAAATGTTGAGCTTCTCCGTCTGCTTTAATCGGGGTCATCTTCGGTGTGGCATAGTACTCCCCTAGCACTTATCCTATCTTCGAGGTCGGGTGAGTGCTATTATGTCCCCAATCGGAGGATGCGACACCGGGTATCCGGGTACTTGCCCTTCATACTTGTTAAGTAACACGTTGTACTCGTTGCCTCATTAAAAACCTTGTCGGAAAACCCATTTTGGTACAAAACCGCACTAAGGAAAAGAGTGCAACACGTGTTTTCAGATCTAGATTCTAATTTTGTCCCGCTCTTGACTTCCCGCAAAAGAGAAAAGTTAATAAGAGAATACGGGGACACCATACCTTAGCAGTAGTATCTCTTTAGATGGGCCACGTTCTAGTTATTACGTAGATGCTGCCCGCCCATGGACTCCAATTGATACGATCCTTTGCCCGTTATACCGGTTACCTTGTACGACCTTCCCAGTTCGGACCCAGCTTTCCCTCGTTGGGGTTCTTGGTGTGCAAGGTAACTTTTCGAAGCACTAAATCCCCAACTTGGAAATGCCGAGAGTTGGATCTTCGGTTGTAGTATCTTTCCATCCTCTATTTTTGGGCCGCTATGCGGACCGACGCGCTTTCGCGTAGTTCATCTGCGAGGTCGAGATTCACGGCCATGGCCTCCCCATTTGACTCCTCGGTGGTATACCTGAAACGGAGGTCGGTTCGCCGACTTCCACGGGGATAAGGGCTTCGGCTCCGTAAACCAATGAGAATGGGGTTTCCCCCGTGCTCGATTTGGATGTGGTTCTGTAAGCCCACAACACCTCCGGCAATATCTCCCTCCAATGGTGTTTCGATGCTTCAAGTCTTTTCCTCAGATTTTGGATTATCGTTTTGTTCGTGGATTCTGCCTGTCCGTTTGCACAGGGGTGATACGGGGTTGACACGATTTTCTTGAACTTCAATCCCTTGAGGAAATTGTTGACCTTGCCACCCACGAACTGAGGACCATTATCACAAGTTATCTCGGAGGGGATGCCGAAACAGGAGATGATGTGATCCCATACGAAGTTGATGACTTCCTTCTCTCTTATCTTTTCGAAGGCCTGCGCTTCAACCCACTTAGAAAAATAGTCAGTCATAAACAAAATGAAACGGGCCTTACCTGGTGCCCAAGGTAATGGGCCCACAATGTCCATTCCCCACTTCATGAATGGCCAAGGTGAGATCACCGAATGCAGTAACTCCCCGGGCTGGTGAATCATCGGAGCATGCTTCTGACACCCGTCACATTTTCGGACAAAACTTTTCGCGTCCTCGTCCATCTGGTTCCAGTAATAACTGGCCCTGATAATCTTTCGAACCAGAGCTTCTGCACCGGAATGGTTGCCGCAGGTTCCCTCGTGTACCTCTCTCATCATGTATTCCGTTTCACCGGGGCCCAAACACTTAGCCAGAGGACCGAGGAAAGAGCGTCGATACAGTTGGCCGTCCACCAAGCAAAAACGGGCAGCCTTGGTCCGTATTGATCGTGACTCCTTCGGGTCATTTGGGAGCCCACCATCACGCAAGTAGTCGATGTACTTATTGCGCCAATCCCAAGTTAAGCCCATTGTGTATATTTCGGCGTGCCCGGTTTCTATGGCCGTGTTTCATAAGTGCACCGTTGCCCCGAGGTTGATTTCATCCCCCTCGACCGATGATCCCAAATTTGCTAATGCATCGGCTTTGCTGTTCTGCTCCCTCGGTATGTTCTGCATGGTCCATTCTTTAAATTGATGAAGTACCACTTGGGTTTTCTCGAGGTACCTCTGCATCCGTTTGTCCTTTACCTCAAACACGCCTTTCACCTAGTTTGCGACCAAAAGCGAGTCACATTTTGCCTCGATTATTTCGGCTCCCATGCTTCGAGCCAATTCCAAACCTGCAATCATAGCCTCATATTCAGCTTCATTG
This sequence comes from Lycium barbarum, assembly GCF_019175385.1. NCBI lineage: Eukaryota > Viridiplantae > Streptophyta > Magnoliopsida > Solanales > Solanaceae > Lycium > Lycium barbarum. The sequence goes on along the minus strand of NC_083347.1, from coordinate 112,754,504 downwards.
TTAGTCAATTTAGCAGTTCTAACGAATTGCCGAATGACATCCCCGGCCGGGGTCCTAAGGACAATCCCTAGTCCAGAACCTCTAAGGTTCGAGGCCCCGTCCGTGTGTAGAGACCAAATGCTCGTGGTCTTTCCCGAGGTCAGCAAAAGTTCATTTTCGACCTCGGGGACCATAGCCGGGGTAAAGTCTGCCACAAAATTAGCCAAGATTTGGGATTTGATGGCCGTTCGAGGTTTATACTCGATATCGTAACCGCTAATTTCTACAGCCCATTTTGTTAATCTGCCTGACAACTCCGGTTTATGCATGATGTTTTTTAAAGGGTAAGTGGTTACTACACATATGGGGTGGCATTGAAAATAAGGTTTGAGCTTTCTGGAAGCGCTTACCAGTGCTAATGCCAACTTTTCCAAATGGGGGTAACGGGTCTCTGCATCCCCCAAAGTTCTACTTACATAATAGATAGGGAATTGCGTACCTGATTCTTCTCGGACCAAAATGCCACTTACTGCCATTTTGGAGACAGCTAGGTAGAGGAAAAGTGGCTCATCGGCCTTTGGTGTGTGCAGCAACGGGGGGCTAGACAAGTACCTCTTCAACTCTTGTAGGGCTTCTTGGCACTCCGGTGTCCAAACGAAGTCGTTCTTCTTCCTGAGCAAAGAGAAGAAACGATGAATTTTGTCCGAGGACCTCGATATGAAGTGACTCAGCGCCGCTATCCTCCCGGTGAGCTTCTGTACCCCCTTTATGTTGTTCACGACCTCGATATCCTCGATGGCCTTGATCTTGTCCGGGTTGATTTCAATTCCCCGGTTTGACACCATGAACCCCAGAAATTTACCAGACCTTACGCCGAAGGCACATATCTCCGGGTTGAGTTTCATGTTGTATCTGCGGAGTACATCGAAGGTTTCCTGCAAATGCTTTAAATGGTCCTCTGTTTCCAGGGACTTAACAACCATATCGTCAACATAAACTTCCATTGTTTTCCTTATTTCGTCTTCGAACATTCCATTAACTAGGCGTTGGTAAGTTGCACTGGCATTTTTTAATCCGAAAGGCATGACGTTATAACAGTAAGTCCCATAACGGGTGATGAAGGATGTTTTCTCTTGATCCTCCGGGTGCATCCGGATTTGGTTGTACCCGGAGTAAGCATCGAGAAAACTTAACATTTCATGTCCGGCCGTCGCATCGATCATTCTATCGATGTGAGGCAATGGAAATGAATTCTTTGGGCATGCCTTGTTTAAATCCTTATAATCGACACACATTCGAAATTTGTTACCTTTTTTGGGCACCACCACCACGTTAGCAAGCCAATCCGGGTATTTCACCTCCCGGATGGAACCTATTTTTAAAAGCTTTGTTACCTCGTCTTTCACGAAGGCGTGTTTTGGTTCCGCCATGGGCCTTCTTTTTTGCTTCACCAGGGGAAACTTCCCGTCCAAGCTGAGTTTGTGTGATGCTATTTCTAGTGATTTACCTGTCATATCTATATGCGACCATGCAAAGCAATCGGCGTTAGCCCGAAGAAACTCAATTAATTTGCGCCTGAGCTCCGGGGTAAGACCCGTGCCCAGGTATACCTTTCTGTCCGGTAAGAACTCGAACATGATGATCTGCTCCAGCTCCTCTACGGTTGATTTGGTCGCGTCCGAGTCATCCGACATGACAAAGGATCTGGGTATCCCGAAGTCATCTTCTTCATGCATTGGATCTGGCCCGGTATACTTTGGTTGCTATTGGGGGACCTCCCCTCCTGTTACACCCTTCTTTTCCTGAGCCGGCTCCCTGGACCGGGGCGCCGCCTCCTCTACTGCGAACATTTCCTTTGTTGCGGGCTGCTCACCTCGGATGGTCTTCACCCTCTCCGGGGTGGGGAATTTCAGCAACTGATGCAGTGTTGAGAGAACTGCCCTCATGCTATGTATCCAAGATCTGCCCAATAACGCATTATACTTCATGTCGCCTTCGATCACATAGAACACCGTTTGCTGAATGGTTCCATCCGCGTTCACGGGCTACCAGATCTCTCCCTTCGTAGTTTCGCTAGCCATATTGAACCCACTGAGTACCCGAGCCACCGATACGATCCGATCTAGCAGCCCTAGCTGTTCGACCACTCTCCATTGGATGATGTTGGTCGAGCTACCTGGGTCAACCAAAATGCGTTTAATATTAGTTTTAAAGATGAGTATAGAAATTACCAGTGCATCATTGTGCAGTTGAATGATGCATTCCGCGTCTTCGTCATCGAAGGAAATAGAGCCCCCGGTTGAATGGTCTCGGATGCGTTTTTCACGAACAATAGAGACCTTGGTCTGTTTCATTATCGGTCCCCGTGGGACGTCAATACCCCCAACTATCATGTTGATTGTATGCTGGCGTTCAACCAGTTCGACCCTCCGATGAGCTTCCCTTTCCTTGTAGTGATTTTTGGCTCGCTCGCTCAATAGATCTTGGAGGTGGCCGTTTTTCAATAACCGGGCTACCTCCTCTCTCAACTGGCAGCAATCCTCAGTTTTGTGACCATGGGTTCCGTGATATTCACACACCATGTTCGGATCCCGTTGTCCCGGATCTGACCTTAGTGGTTTCGGCCATCGCACATCCGGGACGCGGCCGATGGCCGAGACAAGATCCGAAGTACTGACGTTGAAGTTTTACTCTGAAATCTTCGGTGGACCCTTATTGCTGGCAGAACTTCCGGCATCACTCCTGAACAAGAGCCCCCGGCTGTTTGACGGGTGCTCGACCCGCTTGCTACCTCGACCCGAGAAGTGGCTCGGGCTTTCCCTTGACTTTTCTGACCTGAAATTTGGTCTCTCCGAGTGGGAGTATGGCTGAAACCTTTCTTTTGATGATTCGGACTTCGTTTCATAACCCTTCCCCGGTTTCTCGAAACTTCTATTCACTTTTAACTTTACCGAAGAGAGCTCGAACTGATCATCCTCCACCCGAATCTTCGACTCATACCGATTGTGGACATCGGCCCATGTCACGGCCTCGTATTCCAGCAAATTTTCTTTCAATTTGGCCGAAGCAGCTGAACTTAGCATGTTGAGCCCCTTTGTGAAAGCTTGTGCGACCCATTATTCTGGCACCGGGGGGAGTTCCGTCCGTTCCCTCTGAAACCGGTTGACGAACTCCCGCAGTAGCTCATCGTCCCTTTGGGTTATTCGGAAGATATCGGCCTTACGGGCCTTCACCTTTATGGCACCGGCATGTGCCTTTACGAAGGCATCAGCGAGCATTTCGAAAGAAGTGATCGAATGCTCGGGTAGGTGGTCATACCACGTCAACGTTCCCTTCGACAGAGTTTCCCCAAATTTTTTCAGCAACACCGACTCGATCTCATCTTCCTCCATATTATTACCCTTTATGGCACAGGTATATGAGGTCACGTGCTCGTGCGGGTCCGTTGCGCCGTCATACTTCTGTATATCGGGCATTTTGAACCTCTTCGGGATCAGTTTCGGGGCCGCACTCGGTGGAAAAGGCCTTTGAATGTACCTTTTCGAATTCGGCCTTTTCAGCAAAGGTGGAGCCCCCGGTATCTGGTCCACCCGAGAATTGTATGTCTCGACCCTCTTTTCGGTTGAATCTACCCGTTTCGCCAAAGTTTCGAGCATCTTTAGAACCTCGGTAGAGGAGCCGGCCCTGGAGCCGTCGCTCTCGACCATTCGTGCCTCGTTTCTTCCGGTTTCAGTAGTACCCTTTGCCTTTTCCGGTTCTGCTTCACCCTTTCCGTTCTGCAGCTGGGCAATTGCTATTCCTTGCTCGGCGATTGCCGCTCTTTGTTCCTGCAACATTTAAAAAATTAAACGTAAGTTAACACCGTCGTTTAGTGCGTCCGGTTCTCTCCGGCCCCGATCCCGGGACAGTGTAACGGAATTGCGAGTATTTAGAGGATCAGTGGCCGGTAGGGAGGCATTCTCTTGATCCACGGTATTTTACCGGTTGAGTCCCTCCCTTGAATCGACGGGGTTCGAGTCAGCGGGGTTCGGCAATGCCCGTAGTCCGCTTCCTTCGTTTTCCGCCACAATCTCGGTGTTATTGACATGACCGGATTGCTCGATGTCAGCCATTTAGTCCGTTTTCGCAGAGACGGGCAGGGACGTTTTTGATTTTGATGAATATAATAGAAATCAAGGCCAAAGACCACTATGTTCCTAGCCCCACGGTGGGCGCCAAACTGTTTACCCCGAATTCGGATAATCAATTAAATTTGTAAGTAGGTATAGGATATGTGCTTTGGGTCTTGATGTATGGTAGATAGAGAAAATATGTATATGAGAGTTCTTTAATAAAACGGCTACTGATGAAAATTTGCTATGAATGTAAACGTTTATGAACAATGTGAAACACTTGATGGAAGAAACACAATAATAATGGAAACAAACGGCCTTGGCCGAATCAAATATTGAGAGAGAGATTGTATATATGAATTCTTCTATTGTAAGTGTTCTTGGAAAGTAAAAGGAACCAACCCCTACAAAGGAGGGGGATGTGCTCTATTTATAGTGTGACTCCCATGGGTCTCATACAATGTGAACTAATAAAATAATAATAACAAGGACAGCTCTGCACGGATTTGGTGAGATTAGACTGACGGCGCCGTCTGACACACGCATGGTGAGTAGTTGACCATGACTGGACGTTACTGGCGCGTGGCCCGCCTATAACGGCCACACGGACCAACGGCTACTCGGACAAATAGCTACACGGACCAACGGCCATGAATGCTCGAGTCACCGGGCTTGGCCGTTTCAATGATGCGGAAGGCAGATCAGTCGGTGCCCTCACTCAGCTCCGGCCCAGGCACTACTCCGGTCAAGGGCGAATAGCATTCGGCACATTCTCATTCCTTCCTCCGATTCCTCGTTCCACCGGTTTGATTTATATCCGATTTTTACCGTATACAAACTTGAGGTCTGCTTTTGAGGAATCTTCCGACAATTCTTCTTTTGCAATGGTTCGCCATTACTCCATAGAAATCTTTGGCTTTAAAAATCACTGTTGGCTTGCCATTGTGAGATGTTCTTCTAGTTTTGACTGATTCGGGTTCAATGCATGTGGCAGATGAACCCGGAGTATCGGTGAGTGTTTCAGCATACGAACCTGGGTGGGAACACCTCAATTAAGGCTTCCTTTTGCACAGTATCAGGCGCCGGTGGGGTGCCAATCGGCGGCCCCATGGCCCTGTTATGGTGGTAACGGTCTTTTAACGGTAATATTGAAGATATGAAATAAGCTACCGCGTGTAGGCGTGTTCTTTTTAGAGAGAGAAAAATAGTAACCAAACTTGTGAGATATCCACGCGCTTTAGCTCCGTGTGAAAATAGAAGCAGTTGAAGATTTGGTAATGTTATAATGGATTTGTGGATGACTCCTATTAAGGCAAGAAATGTGCATTTCTGTGATCAGCAAAGTTTTTTTCTCCCTACCTGTTTGGTATGGTTGCTGCAATTATTTGATATTTCGGATGCAGAAGTTCTTATTATGGAGATATATATCTCTGAAACCTCTCTTTTTGCATTGCATGCATCACACGTTCAAAGGGCTGAGTTGGTGTTGGTTCTTCAGTTAGTTTTTTTAGTATATTAGTTTTGTGCTTTAGCTTTACGCAAACGTGCTGCAATGTTAAAAAGGTATCAGATTGTGTGTGACCTTTGCCTAACTTATAAAATTTTGAGCCTGCTCTTTTTCTTCTATGGTTTTCATCCTTGGTGTGTTTGGCGTGAAGGAAACCATAAAATGTTTTATGTGGAAACTGTTTTCAATGAGGAAAGGTTAAAGAATTTTTATATTTTCTGGTATTGTAAGTTAGTCGAAAATATATTCCAATTTTTCCTTTGTTAGGAGAAAACCAATTTCCTAACCATCTAAAAAGTTGTTTCCAATACCTTAATCTTACAGTAGGGATGAAAATGGGGCAGGACGAGTGAGGTGACTTATTTTTGACTTATGAGTTAGAAATTCTAACTTATGAGTTTTTGACTCATTTTTGTTATTTTGACCTAGAAATGCTTCATTTTTTTTAATCCAAACACTATAAAAATGTTTTAAAATACTTTTAGCTTTAAAAGCAACTAAAATAAGTCAATCCAAAATAGGCTCAAATTAATTAATGAACTGCTGGGAAGGCCATAAAGGAGAAATTGGTGTCAAAATTTGGAACACGTGTTATCGGGTCGGCCGAGGAAAAAAGGGTTGTATACAGTGGCGGATCCACGATTTTCTTCCAGGGGGTTCGGAAAATAAAATGTAAACGAGCGAACAAGCCCAAAAAGACACAATTCCAGAGAATGTAATAATACATAGGTACAAAGAGTTAGTTCCATTACAAAGGATCTAAAAGTAACAGGAATAGAAATGTAGTGACTACAATAGCACAAAAAGTTAGCCCTTTACAATATATCAATCTAGAATAAGGGTGCTAAGTACAAACTACAAAAAAGGATCTCTACTAATACTTCTTGAATACATTTATAGCACTACTCGACGAGGTTTCATTGCTTGAAAAGTCAAAATAATATCATCATTTGAAACATCATTAAACATATCTTTTTCCACAAAAGGAACCATGCAACCGCTCAAGAATTCATCATTCATTCGACTCCGCAACTCATTCTTAATAAATTTCATTGCCGAAAAAGCTCTTTCAACGGATGCCGTGGCAACTGGGAGAAGCAAAGAAAATTTCACTAAACGAAATACAAGAGGATAACATGAATGCTTTTTTGTCTGAACCAGTCTTTTTGAAAGATCACAAAGCCCATTTAAATCGGAGAACCTTTTATCAATATCACGAACATCAATAATGTAATTCACAAGCTGATTCTCAAGAGAACACATACTAAATTCATAAAAGTCATCAGGATATAATTTAGCCATTCTCATTATTTTCTGAATGTCAAAACTTGAAAATGAGTCTATCGGATTCAAGCAAGCAACTCCATAAAGCAACTCAGTTGTCTCCTCATCAAAACGATCATTAAGTTCTTGCAGTTGCCAATCAATTATTTTACAAAATACATCAACATGATAATGATGCAAGAAAGTATAATCAACAGGTTTACGCCGAAATCTCCCCGAGTTAACATACGACTCATCAAAATTAGGTACCACAATATTATACTTGACACAAAACGTAGATACCTCAGCAACAAACAAATCCCATCTTTTATCTTCCCTTAGCTCTTGCAACCTTATCCTTGCCACATTAACAAGTCGCATGGCATTCGCAATATCTTGCTCTTTTTTTGTAAGCATGTACTAAGGTCATTTGTAATTCCTAAAATTTCCTTCATCAAATGTAACATGAATGCAACCTCGTACGTTTGAGCAGCTCTGATATATCCTGTCGCCCTGGCACTTTCATCCAAACTATGTGCAGTTTCAACAATAGTATCAAGTACATCCATTATTGTACCAAATTGAAGAATAAAACAATTAAAAGATTTGAAGTGAGATCCCCAACGAGTATCACAAGCTCTAGAAATACCAAGTTCTTGATGCAAGCCCCTACCAGTTTTAAGCTCGCCCTTTTCTAAAGCCTCTTGAATTCTTTTCCTTTGAGATTCTCGATATTCATCCATACGTTTATAAGAAGCCGCCAACACATTCAAAATATCCGAAACCAAATGTACAAGTTCTCCAACTTGAAGACATTTTTTTGAAACACCAACAAGAGTTAATTGAAGTTGATGAGCAAAACAATGAATGGAATGAGCCGATCTACTTTCTTTCTTAATCAACATTTTAAGGCCATTGATATCACCTTGCATATTACTTGCTCCATCATAGCATTGTCCACACACACAAGATAGACTCAAGGAATGTTGAGAAAGTAAATTGACAGTTGCACCTTTTAAAGCTAAGGCACTAGTATTTTTAACATGAACAATGCCAAGAAGTTGCTCCATCACAAATCCCCTTCTATCAACATATCGTAAAACAATCGCCATTTGCTCCTTGCGTGATACATCAAAAGATTCATCAACCAATAAGGAAAAATAGTCACCATTTAATTCCTTTATGATACCCTTAATTGTTTCAATCTTGCAAGAAAGCACAATTTCTTTTTGAATCATTGGACAAGTCATTTGATCATTTTGAGGAGCCTTTTTCAATACAAAGCTACGAATTTTATCACACTCTTGAGCATAAAATGAAAGAATTTCAAGAAAATTACCTCTGTTAAGCGATGCTTTAGATTCATCATGACCCCGAAATGCCAATCCTTGTTTCACAAGTAGTCTCACTACACGAATTGAAGCTGCTAAGCGAATCTCATATCCATGCTTATCTTGATTAAGTTGCTTATCAAATGCAGCATGAATAGATTGTTGTTGCCGCATTAGATCTTCACATTTTCTTTTTGATTGACTATGGATGCTATTCGGCCCACCAATATGTTTTGCCAAACTATCCTTTTTGTTCCAATTCCTAAACCCCAAACCAGACCATACATTACCTCCACCTTGACGATTGCTATTGGTCTTAAATAAATAACAATACAAACAATAGGCCGCATCTTTACTTAGAATATATTTTAACCAATCAGGAAATTCAACATACCAATCATGATTGAAACGACGCATATCTCCAAAAATCAACGTTTGAGGAAAAACTTTCAATTGAGGTTGACAAGGATGTTTTTGAAGATAATCTCTTCTAATAGCATCACGATGATTTGGATGAAAATCCAAGATCTGAGTTCTTTCACCTGGATCAGCCTCTAAAGAACTTAAATCGAACTCCTGAGAAAATTGCAATGGTGCTACTAAATGATTCACGTTTTCTTCCCGATTTGGTTGACTATGATAGCCCGAACTTGAATTTGATACCTTGGTGAAATACTTCTTCATTGACTCTTGAATCTGTATAAGATAGTTGATTCATTACATAAATATCTTAATGCAAATCCAACATTAGACACTTAACATTTAACAACTGTGAGTCTAAAGAATAATCTCACCATGAATTCATTGCATTATTATGAGATCTTGGACATAATGATGAATAACTAATAATGAGCCTGATTTGCCCATTAATTCAAAGGATCATACCTAATTTAAGCATAAGGTTGTCTTTTTTCAACTGACCATGTCTGACATATGATTCTTAATAAACTCTTAATGCCACTTTTAAGTTTGCTTTATAGAATAATCTTATTATACTATCAAAAGTTTAAACCTTGTCTGTGGACCATATTAGAAAACATTAACATGATTCAGTTATCAATATTCACAATGATTTAAAATCTTGCAAGAATATGTTGCTAAGTTGCTTACCAGTTGTTCAGTCACCAAAGAAAGCTACTGTAGTCGGAAACAAATTCCGGCTGGCCGGCGGTGATCCGATGGCTGGGGCGGTGATTTGTAGATTGTGAGTTGTTATTCCCAAGTTTTGGTGGAACCGTGGAAACAAGATTTTATTTTGGGAACTGATTTTGACTTTTGGAGTTTTGGGATTAAAAATCCATATTCCACCACGTTTAAGAAAAAGAAAAAAAAATAAGAGCACCAAAACGGTGCAGTTTCTTTTTCAGAAGTTAAATGGAAAAAATAATAAGAGCCTAAACTTTAAAAATATGCTGTCCCTCTTGTTTGAACCCGGGACTCAGAGGTATTTTTGAACACCCTGAAACCACTGAGCTATCCTTTTCTTTGTTGTGAGGGTGTTCAAAATATATATATCTACATAAATTCAGAAAATTTACCTTATATCTACAGTGAAATTTTTCGCCGAGGGTGTTCGGGTGAACACCCTGGGCTACCCATAAATCCGCCCCTGGTTGTATATAAGTACCAAATTGCCCATAAAAAGATGAAAGTATTGCTGAAATGCCCTTGACGTACCGAAACTCTCACTTATTGTATATTCCGTTAAATTAGCTTTTCTTTTATAGACTAGGGGCAAATGGCCTGTACCAGCACGGACCCAATATGAAACTGGTAATAATCGGCTTTATTTGAAAAAAATTAAGTATTATAAAATTAGATAAATTGTTCAAAAGTTGATACCAAATTAAAAAGTGAACAATTAATGTATGTGTTTTAAACTTAGAAATTCTAATCACTTTGTTTGTGAAATGCAGACATATTAAAATTGAAAAGACAAGTTTTCATATTAACAAAATGTGGTGCATAAACTTGAAGGTCAACCAAGATATGTAGTTACTAGCCTCATCTATCGTGGTCTTCAGCAAGAAGATTAGGACCTATTACATGACGCATTTAAATGTTCGTAAGATTACTTGAAGGAAAAAAACGTAGCAAAATGTCACGTAATAAGAGAAGAATCCAAGAATCACCTGGTAATAAAGAAAATGGTAATTTAAAGAGAAACCTTTAAATTTTTGATGTACTACCACAAATAACCTTTTATATAGAAGAGTTGTACCTTTTCTCTCTTTCATTACGCACAAAAAAGCTTTCATTCTTCAAGTTGGGGCTTTAAGTTTTTTTCCCTTGCTTTTTTTTTTTTTTAACAAAATTTTAAGATTAACATTTTATATTTAAAAATAATAAAGCAACTATTTGATAAAATAGAAAACATTATCCACAAACACAAAGGCGTTATTATTTTAAATTCTACCTTACTATAAAATGAGTATCTTTGAAGTAAAGTTTGTCAATTAAAATAAAGTTTGAAATGAGTATTTTGAGTATCTTTACAATGAGTACAATAAAGTTTAATTATATTAATGTATCAATATAGTTAAAAAGAAATAAGTAAAGACACGTGTGTGTATATATATATATATATAGAGATGTCGTCCACCAATTGATGTATAAAGAGTAAAATATTTAATTTCAAAATAGCCCTTAACCTTTCTGCAAATGGCAATTAAGCACACAGGTTGTAATTGATGTATAAAGAATAAAATACTTAATTTCAAAATAGCCCTTAACCTTTCTGCAAATGGCAATTAAGCACACAAGTTGTAATTGATGTATAAAGAATAAAATACTTAATTTCAAAATAGCCCTTAAACTTTCTGCAAATGACAATTAAGCGCACATGTTGAAACCCTCTTTTATTATATATAGAAAACCAAACAAGTCCTTAGTAGTTACTCCCTGTGTCCCAAATCAGTATTCATGTTTCACTTTTTGAGAATCATTTAGATTAAATTAAATCAACACAATATTTTATAATTAAAATTTAATATTAAAAAATATGAAAAGTACTCATGTCAATTCGATAAAAAAAAAAATAATTTATTGATTAAAGTTTGTATAGTTTACTCTCGAGAAGCAAAACATGACAACTAATTTGGGATGGAGAAGTCGTAACTTAAGCTTTGGTAGTTAGTACAATGACCATGTAATGATTATGAACCATGTTTGTCATATCGCTAACACTGGCATGTTGATTTTTGTTTTTCCTTGTAGAAGAGTACAAGTAGGGTTCCAATTCTATCTTTTAGTTGCGAGGAAACTATTTAAGTATGCAGTTGACATTCCTGGAGAGATCGTGTTCTTGCTTCTTTTTACAAGAGCCAGACCCCCTTAAGAGCTCTCTCTCTCCTGCTACCATGTTTAGTTTTACAGCTCAACTCATGCTAAAGATTGTCGATAAATCCTTCATAAGCTGGGTGGTTAAGTTGGCATGTAAATAATGCAGAGTATACGCTTGATTGTTGTTCTTCCGCATAGCCACCCCTTGAGTTTCCATGAAGAGAATTCAGAATTTAAACTTTATGATTTTGGATTCTAGTAAAGAGACTTCAAGTGCTAGTAACCAGAGTTCTTAACTAAATTTTTGTACATATTTAGTGGAGTCCAAAGTTACTGAATTCTGCCAAATATATTGATACGGTCTTGTCAATCTTCATCTCATGAGCTATTTTTGGCACCTTTGGATCCCACACTCTCTTTACTTTTATTTTATAGGCCTCTGAAATAATTGTTTCCCCTCAGATTCCAAGATTTTGTTTGAATATAATCCTCAAAAGGATGTAAGTGAGGCTTAGAAGATACATCAAAAATTGGTTCTTGCACCAATACAAGTATATTATGTTATGTGGCCTGTACTATTCTCATTCTCTGGTTTTGCTCTTTTAAATTGTTCAAGAGCCTTGACTTTGAGGATTTCTGTTGCCATCAAAACCTTGATTTCACTTTGAGCTGCTCCCAATTTTCGATCCTTTTGTAAATAATTTTCACATTAAGAATTAAAGTTCAGAAAATTTTGCTCTTAAATTCATATGCAACGTGTTATAATAAAGCTAAATTTAAATATGAGGCCTTACAAAAAATTTAGTGTTGCCTTTTTTATTTTTCATACTTGTTGTCTATTAATTCATTTAATAACATTAGTATTTATATTAGTGAGGATCAATTCAAGTCAATAAGATATTAGCCATGTGTTTTAAAGACATTACCTAAGATGTTATTGTAAAAACTTTATTTAATAATATGAAGATTTGAGTAGTTTAGTTCAACGTTTTGAAATATTGCTCTTAAAACATAGGTAGTGTTTTTTCTTTCTTTTGTTATATATATTTTGTACTTCTTTTTACGATCTTCAATATTATCGAAAAGAAACTTAAACCATAAAAGTCATCGTTAAAATTTTGGGGGCCTCAAGCAAAAGCTTTACTAGCCTCACCCTCTAGCCACCCCTACTTACGACTTGTAATTATATATAACATAATTTTACAAGTATAAACAATACAATGAAATAAAAGCTATTATGGAATACAAATCACCTCTAACATCTTAACTTTCAAGCAATGAAAAAATCACAATTTCTTAAAACAATATTACTCTCACACTGTTCATTTTATATCAATAAACTTTATCAGTATTATAATTAAAACGTAACTCCTTCATGAATAAAATTAATTACTTTCAAATAACGAAATAATAAAATATGATAATTTTGATACATAGGACAAAAACACCAATGACAAGTGAAAATGTATAAATCGGCTATGTATTTTTAAAAGAAATATTAAGTCATATTCACCCTCACGATATTCTCAAATAGTAAATATGCAATACTACGACTTGTTATTTGAGTTACACTCAATCTTCTTATTTATATAGATGAAAAAATATTAAGTATCACTCATTTGTTAAAAAATTATGAGGGTCAACGATTATAATTAATGAATTTAATAGTATATAATTTGTGCAAGAACTGTTAGGTGAGCCCCGAGCATTGAGCGTTAAGTGTGTTTAGGGTGTACAGTTGGGTGCTTAGGGCGTAAGCCTCATAGGAACTAAGCCCCGCACGTGAGCCCCTGGGTGAGTCCTGAAACTGCCTTTTAAATCAATAGACTGTCTATATATGGAATGATGATTAATTGAGAGAGGGGAGTGTGCTAATGGGTATTCTGTGTGTGTGTCTTCGTTGTTTGTGTGCGCTGTTGTATATGTATTTTTTGTGTCAATCCTCTGTATGTGCGAGCGTACGTGTTCTGTGTGTTTTTTTCCTTTTGCTCTGCTGTGTGTATCGGTGTGTATGTATATTTAGTGTGTTGGTGTATGGTGTATGTACATAGGTGTAGATGAGTGCCCCTCCCAAAAACAAAAACTCCCTCTGTTTTCACGTATCACTGTGTGTGTATGCAGGGGCGAATTTATGCATTAAAAATGGGTCACGTGAACATGTAGTCGCTCGACTAAACTCGGTATATTATGTATATAATTCCTAAAATATATCTAATATTAACGGAAGGAACACATGGTCAAACTAGACTATATAATTGCCCAAGATGAAATTCTTTTTCGAGATGGCTTTTTAATTGAACTTAACAATCGTATCCTAATCGTTCAGATGAGTTTTGGACTGCTATCCTATTCAACAAATAATTACTTGTCCGAAAAAATTGTGAAGTTAAAAACCTCTTCCAAATATGAATTTATATGGATTGGTTATAAACCCAATCAATCTCCTACCTATTCGTGAAGTACTAAACCATACGAATTCCTGATCGACAAAGGCATTGAACCACTTCTTATCGCTATATGAAGGGCTTTCTTGCCTCGTTGAATTCTTCAATAATCGGATTTAGAGTCGTCACCACACGCACGAAATATTAGCTTTGTAGAGATAAATCTTTGTTTACGTTGCGTGCCTCATTAGTTTGTGAAGATTTTTAAGTTGTTAATTTCCTTTTTGATATGTAAAAGATCGTTTCTGATCATAACTATGACAAGAGATCACATGAGGTCCCCAATTTGAGTATGATCTTATCAATGTTGATGGTGGAGATCGTGTGCATTTAGTCCTATAATTTGTAGTACATATTTAAATTCTCATGCTCGTTGAAGCACAACTTACTGATTTTCCTTTTTGTTTGTGTTAGATGGATGTTATTATACGTGGCCCATGGTCGTGTCATAGAAAATCAACAACTGCAATTTGATTATGGAAAATCCACTTCGTTCTTGAAAACAAGAAGGCATGAAACTAAATGGATACTAGTTTAAAGAATAGGGAGTTGTTCAGACTGATGAAAAACATAATTGAAAAAGAGTACTTGGAGCCTGTTTGGATGGATTTATAACTTATCGCTTATAAGCATAAGTCATAAGTTACGAATCCTAACTTATGACATTTGACTTATTTTTGTTATTTTAACTTAAAAATAAATGCGTAAAAGCACTTATCTATCTTACCTAAATACTACAAAAGTGCTTCAAAAGCTATTTTGGCTAAAAAATAAAAAACACCTAAAGTAAACCAATCCAAAGGCAGACTCTATCTCCGATATTCTTCGAAAAAATTCATAATTTTATTGCTAAAACACATATATTACAAGTATATTGTGAAAGGTATAGCATGTATCCGGTGAAATAATTAAGGTGTGTACACTACCATCATAAAGAAATTGATATTATAAGGACCCTAAGGACAAAAACTTGCTATCATTGAGTACGTGATTAATCTTCTATTTCAGACTTTGTTTTTCCTCTTTTGGTTCTCTTGGTAAATGGCTTTTCGATGACTACCCTATGTTGTTAAATTTACGCCTTTAGACCTTTTCGATTATCCTTAGGTCTATACATAATGGCACTGTGTAATTATCGATTATGATGTTGTAGAATGGATTCTACTGGCGTCGTTTTGTGAATTTCTTAATTTTAGAAATATTCAGATTTTGATTTTTCCGTCTTTTTCATGTTGATAGGTTAGACGGGATTTTTGCATTCACGTTACTCGGGGAAAGCAACTATGGTAATATTTGTGTTCTCCACTATTATATGGTATTATTTTAAATTTATATCGTTGCAAGGATGGCTATGTGAGTAAGATTTTACTTCTCAATATAACAAGAATTGTATCTCTAAATAGAAGTTCCATTCGATTGGAAACTTATTTTTCGAGGAGAAAAAGGTCAAGCCCTCTGCAAGGATCCTTTTTAAAGGTAGTCGAAATGTTAATTTCTTGACTATTGTGATTAACTCATACTTACTTTATTGATTGGATTGCTCTATTTGTAATAAGGTCATTTGACATCTCTATTTCGTTCAAGAGAATCAGCAAAGTGAACATACAAATTCAAAGTGTCGTCAGCTATTTGATACTTGATTACAATTATTTCGATTCATCAAATCTAACGAGTGTTAGTACAAATTATAGAAATCATATATTACAAAGATATGCTTGACAACTTTGTACAGATACATGACTTGGTCTGGTGTCATTCCTCTCATGCAGATAGAGTTGTTGCATAACTGTTTGACTTGGTGGTATCTTATTGATCCATTTTACTATGGAAATGAAGTGAGAATGGGTGTACAAGGCTTGGTATCTTGTGCAGATGGTGGTTGGATCAAGACCTGCTCATTCATATTTTATCAGGGTGTGGTGTTGGCACTAGATGCACATCCTCCTGATAGTTTATCAATGTGTAAGAGGAGGATAATTTGGATGGAAGCTGCTGGTGGGAAATGGTTCAAATGCATAGAAGTGGCATTGCTAACGAAGAAGCTTATTGGTGCTGGACTAACGGAGGAACTCCATCATCATGTTCAAATTCTATGGGAGGAGAACATTGTGTTTTTCACTAACATTACTTACTTTTTTGCAGGTACCTTTTATGCATGGAACTGTCAAAGCAGCAGAATAATAGGATTGTTTGCTATGGTTTGTAACACTGATTCTACTCAGTTTGAAAATGATGGCTTACAAGTTTGGCTTAAATCCAGAATCTGCAAAGTTATTCTAATACTTTGCACCCATAGATCCTAGTCACATAGGAGATGACATGGTGTCAGATGATTATTTCTCAAACACTAGAAATTCAGTTTTTTCTGAGTATAATGTGGAACTGTGATCCTACTCTTGTGGGAAATGATCTTTTTCACATTATAACCAAAGTTGATCACATACTTTGGCCTATGGATCCTATTCACATAGGAAATGATGTGGGAGTCTCAGAACTTGAATGGAAGGATAAGAAGTGGTGCTCTTACTTCATAAGGAATGGTCATACTGCAGGCAACCACTGGATCCTCAAGAAAGTTATTCAAATAATTTGCATCACGGATCCTAGTCACATAGGAGATGACATGGTTTTTGGAGATTGGTACAGAACCACCAGACTTTCTAATTATCTGAGTATAATTTGGGTCTTAGATCAGGTTCAACTTATAGCCAAAGTAGATCACATACTTTGGCCTATTGATCCTATTCACCTAGGAGATGATATAGG
Source organism: Lycium barbarum (assembly GCF_019175385.1). NCBI lineage: Eukaryota > Viridiplantae > Streptophyta > Magnoliopsida > Solanales > Solanaceae > Lycium > Lycium barbarum. Next base: position 112,737,820 of record NC_083347.1, on the reverse strand, counting down.
AGGCTCAGAAGTTGGATTGAAAGGTGGAAAGGGGTACATTATGATTCTTGGACTTGCTGCATTGAAGAACATATCTCCCAGGACTGCAGCAAGTACTACACATTCAAAGAGGAGCACATATACCAGATGTGCAGGAAAGGATATAAATCAATACAGAGGTGATGATACATGGAAATCATGGAAAATGAAGTGTTACAAGTCTACAATATATACATTGTAGAAGGGATACTAGTTGGGAAGGTCACAAGCTCAAACATGATCTGTGTATCGGAAAACTCTCATGTAGTGGTATTAGCACTTGGTGCTCATTCAATTGAGGAAATGACATTTGATTTGTGTATTGCTGCAAGATCATGGATAGAAGAGCTGGTTCAATGGTGCATCAAGGGTTCAGACTTGGGACACTTTGACATTAGTAAGAACAAGAGTTAAAACTGATACAGTTTGCAGACCTCAGATAAACTGTAATATATCCTTTGTATATTGTGGTATACCATCTGCATATTGTACAAATTTTCAAGCAAGCTTGGTGCTCAAGATGGATTCAGTCTACACAAACATATTTATATTCTTTTACAAGCTTTCAGAGGCTGATATACATACATACATATACTACTGATATAGATGGTATAGGCAATGCAGATTTTAAAAAGATGTAGTGTTGGTGCACTGCTACAAGATGGTGTTGCTGGTGTGCATGGAAAGAATTCAGGGTTGCATTCCACATAAGTAGTTTAGCCCAATTGCATTATTAGGAATAACATTCTACATGTGTTGTGCACATACACCCACAAAATTCTTCAAGTGTTGATGAGGGTCATCATCGGTAGAGTTCCGAAAATATCCCTCAAGTTTGAGCAGTTGGTAAATAGTGGAGTCAATCTTGCAATTTGCGGCATTCACCCTAGGCGGAACAATAGCAGATGCATATTCCACCTTGTCTAACATATCCTCAAAGACATTCTCGACCTCCACTTCCACTGGTGGGTCTTGCGTTTGTAAACCCATATTACCCGCTGCTCCACATCCTCCTTTGTTGTTCATGATCACCTGGTTCTCAGTAAATAACAAACAAGGTATGATGGAATAGAAAAAGACTTTAAGTAAAGCACAAACTATTTAGTAATTTCAAAACCGTATTCCCTGGCAATGGCGCCAAAATTTGATGCGCTCAAATACACCTATTAAATGGCGTAAAACGGACGATGTCAAATATAGTAACCCAAATAGGTTGGGGTCAAATCCCACAGGGAATATGATGTGAAAAGGTTGCTAATGTAGTTGATACTTTCTTGCGGTCTAGTTTCGTATTCTATTGAGGTTGTAAAGGATTGTTTGTTTATTAACTAAATTTCTTTTGATTGTAATAAATATGATTCAAGAAACCAAGGTTGTGTCCCCCTTTAGATGAAGTGTATGCTATCGGTATTGATCTTGATACTTCTAATAGATGTTGTACGAATGCACTTAACCTCTTATTGAATCCCAGATATTTCCCAATAGTTAAGGACTATTTCTTGTTATGATTTTCCCAAATATAAAAGAGTATATATGAAGAACGGTTAATATTGTGCCAAGTAAATTCTTCTTATCCCTAAGTGAATCTATTAAATGAGGGTTAACGCCCTGAGTTCTTGTTACTTGTTCTTGCCAAACCCTAACTTATTTTCCCAAATAAAGCAAGGTTTATGGCTTAAGTTAATGTTTGCAACTATCAACTAACAGTGGAGAATAAAGAACATGTAAACCCTAACAACCCATTTTGCAATTATCAATCCCAATTCTCAATCACATAACACCCATCATTGGGTTCACAACCTTAGTAATGAATTTAACTACTCATATTAAAGAACGAAGAACATAATATAAAAGAATTCATAAATCTTACTATTGATTAGAATAAGAATAAAGTAATTGCAATTATCTTGTCTTGTTCTCCAAAGAGCTCCAAAAATAATAGAGTATTGAATGCTAAGAGAATAATACTGAAATCTGACAAAGAATAGTCTAAACAAACCCTACAATAACAAACCCTACAATAAGTATTTATAATGGTCCAAGTTGTGAGAATTAAGATGAATAAACTGCCCTTGTCGGCACTATTATATAGACCGTCAAAAGTTATACGATCCGTCAAATGTCCTCTTCAGCCGTCAAACTTCCCTCTTCAATACTTCTGCGCTTCCTATTCGATGGACCATAAAATGTTATACGGTCGGTATAAATGCTCTGCAGGATTTCCCTTAGCTGAATTAAACACTGTTATTGATTGACGGTAGGTTTCACGGTCCATCAAATATTTTTCGGACCGTCTTTTTGCTACATGAAATTTCATTTGGTTGACAGCTACACTGTAACCAGTTTACGATCCATTTGACATCCCGTAGAATGTTCTGCGATCCGTCTTTTGTCTCGTCAAATTGCTCATTCAGTTACTTGTCATTTTTCACTTCTTTTTGCAATCTTTTCATGTAGTTCTCTAACTTTATCCATACAGACACTAGATACCTAGAAAATAACAAAAACCAAATCAAAACGACTCAAAATTTCTTGAAAACAAGTAAAACTCTCTGTTAAAAGCATCAAATGTGTCAAAATTACGCGCCACATCAGTTTGTAAAGGGGTTTTCTTCGATTGCTTCCTACTTGACCCGTTTGACTCAAAAGAATGTACCTTTTCAGCGGTCCGATAAATGTGAAGAGAGCTTCCAAAAGCTCAAGACTTTGTTGACTACGACTCCTATTTTATCTCTACGTCGAGGGGAAGGACTTCACTGTGTATTGTTATGCTTCGCGTATAGGTTTAGGTTTTGTTTTGATATAGGAGGGTAGGGTGATTGCTTACACTACGAGGCAATTGAAGGTGCATGAAAAGTACTACCCCACTCATGACTTAGAGTTTGGCGGCGGTGGTATTTGCTTTGAATTTTTGGGGGCACTATTTGTATGGGGTTCATTGTGAGGTTTTCACCGATCATCATAGTCTTCAGCATGTGTTCAATCAGAGGGACTTGAATTCCAGACAACGCAGATGGATGGAGTTACTCAAGGACTATGACTTGACCATTTTATATCACCCAGGCAAAACCAACGTGTCACTCCCCAACTAGGGAAAACATATGGGCACCTACCATTTCCCACCTGAACCCATCCCTTATTCACAATCAAATAATAAATAATATAAATACAATCACCCAGAATTACATAATAAGTCTAACATAAATAGAAAAATACAATAAGTGCGGAAGATACATCAAATCTCAAAATTCTGGTCTGAATAGTATAAGAACCACTACATAATGTCTAGGAAATACAAGTCCCAAATATCCATAAATAACTGCCTAAGTGATCGAATATAAAAACAGGAATAGATAAGAGTTATCCGGGCAGTGAATCCATCCAAGTGCTCACCCTATAATGCTAGTCAAATAGCCTTGGGACTCAGTCATGAAGCGAAGAAGTCAAACCGGTCACGAACTCTGCACTCAGAAAAGAATGCAGCAAGGTAGAATTAGTACAACAACATGTACTGAGTAGTAGGGGCGGGCGTTCGGTTGTTCGGTTCGGGTTTTTCAAAGTTCGGTTCGGTATTTCGATTTTGATTTTTTTAAAGTGGAAACCGAACACCGCACCGAATTAGTTCGGTTCGGTACGGTGTTTTGAAGTTCGGTTCAGTTCGGTTTCAATTTTTTAATTCGTTTTTTTTTGGCATTGGTTAAGCAATAGTCACCCGTTACCAAATGATTCATGATCAACATATCATAACACTATCAATGATTAGTAAACAAGCTTGAAAAAATAGTGGTAAATGGATGACACCAAATAAAAAGAAAAGGGAATCAAGAATGTATTTAGTACCAGCACTAGCCAGCAACAGCAGCAACAACAACCAGCACCAGCACCAGCCAGCAGCAGCAACCAGTAGCAGCCAGCAGTAGGGCTGGGTATAAATACCGAAAACCGAAAAACCGAACCGAAACTTCAATAAACCAAACCGAACCGAACTAGTTTGGTTCAGTGTTTGGTGTCCATTGTCAAAAAATCGAAACCGAAATAGCCGAGCCGAAGTTTGATAAAATCGAACCGAAAAACCGAGCGCGCACCGAAATTTAATACATTACCCAAAAAAATAAAAATAGTCCAGGCCCATTAAGTTTAAAGCAAAAAAAACCCAATTGTAAAAAGTCCTCTTTTGCATTTGTATCCCTAATTTTCCACTTCAATTGAAAAAATCAAATATCCTTAACAAAGAAAGGTGACTAGGATGTCTCTTTAGGATTAATGTATGTTCTTTATGTGTTTTCTTAATTATTCTTACGGTATGTATATAACACCTAGTAATCCTATGTCATGATTATAGTTTTCTGTTCTTGTCTATCCTATTTGTTTGATTTTAATTTTAATTTATCCAGTTTTATGTTTTATTGCTTTTGAGAATATGAATTAGTGTCAATGGAATCGCTTCTAATATTATATTAAAAAAAACCGAATTGAAAAAACCGAAACCGAATCGAACCGAACTTTAAAAAACCGAAATCGAAAGAACCGAGTCGAACTAGTTTGGTTCGGTGTTTGGTGTCCACCTTCAAAAAACCAAACCTGAAATAGCCAAACCGAATCGAAAAACTGAACGCCCACCCCTAGGCAGCAGCAACAACTGTAGCAGTAGCAGCCAGCAACTGCAGCAGCAGCACCCAGTAATAGCAGTAGCAAGCTAGCAACTACGCAACCAGTAGTTGCTGCAATCTGCAGCAGCAAAACAGTAACAGCAGCAGCAAAATACTAGTCCAGAAACAAAATCAGTAGCTTAACAGAGGAAACCAGTAACAACACGCAGCAAAACAGCGCACACGGTAAAAACGAGCAACACAAATAACATAAGTTTAAAACAAGTAGCATCCAAACTGCCAAACAACACAAATTTCTTAAAATCTAGCTCCAAATACAAGACATTAACTGTCACGAACTAAGTATTAAATCCATTGTCTTAACACAATACTAGCAATCACAATTTGGTCCGAAATTCACCAAATTCAATACATAAGCTTAAATTTGAAGGCGAATTTGCCTCTCTTGTTGATGCTCAACACATTTCTCAATATGCTTCAACAAGGAACTTGTGCCAGTCACTCTTGGATTATATTTAAGTATAATACCACATGTCAAGCACCTTACTTTACGCCCTTCTTAATTGTCTTGAACTATCGCAAAGTATTCCCAAACATGTGAACGAGCTTTAGGAGGCATGGTTGAACTTGAACATGATAAGAAGTAAGATAAAACCAAAAGTTAGAATATAACTTTCAAGATAAAAGAACAAAACTACAAAATAAAATATTGAACTTACCACTAGTAGCAAAAAATAGCAAATTGCAATCAAACATCAACAATGCAAGGATATCTTCCACTATTTTCCATCTCTAAAGATAATTTAATCAAATATGTCATACAACATAAATAGGAATATGATTTTTGCGCTAAAACACACAAAAATATATAAAACCTTACCAAGTTCAAGTTTCTCAAGATACTCCAAACTTTCTTCCACACTAACGGGTTTAGTCTCTTCTCTAAGACAATCTTGAGAACAAATAAGAGATTGCACATATTTAGGAGTTAATGAACTTCTAAATGGATCAAGAATACGTCCACCGGTACTAAATGCACATTCCGATGCAACACTAGAAACCGGAATAGCCAATACAGCACGAGCCAACTCTGAAAGAACGGGAAATCTAGGAGCATTTACTTTCCACCAATCTAAGATCGAAAACTCAACACGTTCATCTTCAAGCTCTTGATCTTCACTAATGTATCTGTCTAACTCCGATTTAGCACTCCCACGCCCAGAATCTTCTTTTTGTTCCTTCAAGTGAAGCTGAGCTCTCAAAGCTTTTTTTTTCAAAGAGGTGTCAGAATTAGAAGATACATTAGATGAGCATTGAGATGAAGAAGATGTAGATGGAGATGATTTATGATGAAATTCTCTTGAATAATTTTTTAGATACTCTCCAAACAAAAATTTCATATAATCATACACTCCTTCGCTTACTTTCTTTCCTACTTCCTCACTAAATAGCTCTTCAAGCCCAAAGTTAACATACACAAACTTATTACGAGGATCCAACACGGAAGCAATAAAAATCATTTTGTTCATTTTTTCAGGATCCCCCCAATACTTTTTGAACTTTTGTCTCATTCGCTTAGCCATTATACTCAAACTAACATCTTCACTTTCTAAACATACTTTCAAATGTACATCAAGTTCACATATATCCTCAAAATGAACATTAGAAGTAACTTAATGTGAACCTGAAACCTTTAAGGTGAGCTCATGAAATCTTTCAAGAAGCTTTACCACATTCCTTACATTCGCCCAATCATCACACGCGAGAGGACCTGCAAGACTTCCATCTTCAAGAACATGAGTAGAAAGATAATTATTAAAATTCTCATCAAAAAGATCAAATCTATCAAAGGCCTTCTCAATGTGTTGTGCTGTATCCAATATCAAGTAGGTGGAATTCCACCTAGTAGGCACATCTAGCTCTAATGATTTAGAACATTCCACCTTTTGAGCTTCACAACATTTCTTAAAGTGACCTCCTCTTGCCGAAGATGATCTAACATACCTTACCATTTGCCTAACACGTTTGACAGAAGCATCAATTTCCTTCAAACCTTCTTGCACAATTAGATTAAGTATGTGAGCCATACATCTCACATGAAGATGCTTACCATCCATTATATTAGTTTCCCAATTATTTAACTGTTTAGACAATTCTCTAACTGTAACATCATTGGAAGAAGCATTATCAACAGTAACAGTAAAAATCTGATCCAAGTTCCAATAAAGCAAACAATTGCCAATAGTCTCTACCATATGCTCACCCTTATGACTAGTGATAGGGCAAAAATTCAATATTTTTTATGCAAAACCCAATCTCTATCAATATAGCGAGCAGTCAAACACATATAATTAATTCTTTGCAATGATGTCCATGTGTCAGTGGTAAGGAAATTTTTTGATTTTGCTTCTCTAAAAGACTTCTTCAAATCTAGTCTCAATTCATCGTAACGTTCATAACAACCCCTTGTTATTGTTCTAGGGGAAGGAACTTGAAATAAAGGTTGGTCTACTTGCATAAACTTCTTGAAGCCTTCCTTTTCTACAAAGTTAAATGGTAGTTCATCTATAATTATCATCTCAACTAAAGCCTTCCTAATTAATTGTTGATCAAATTCCCAACACGGCTCATGCTCATCTGTAGATGCAAAATTTATCTTTTTCTGAGTGCAAGTTTCAATCTTGGCTTTATATGGTAGGCACCTCAAAGCTATATGTTGTGTCAATCCCGTTTACAGATGTATTAGCTGCATAAAGAGTTTTACCATGTCTACACTTTGCTTTAACAATACCATTTACAACGACCTTATCATAATGCTCCCAAACATATGATCTAGATTTTATATTCTTTCTTTTCCTTGTTACCTGGGGCTCGGTGTCAAGTGAGTTGTCATTGCTATCATAGGTACGCTATCAGTTGAACCGGCCAAACTTAATCTAGTTTCATCCGCCATCTATAAAAAGTTAAAAAGAGATCTATAAGATAAAGCTCTATAACAGTAGAGCAACTCAACATACACTCGACAGAACCAAGCAAAAAGTAGAAAATATGCAAGAAATTATCCTAAGTCATAACCCACTGATAATTTAAGAAAATTTAACAAATCTGAAAAAATACCACAAAAAATATGAAAAAATACCATAGCATTTTTACAAACTTGGATATTGACATAACCATTTCTCTACGATATATTGAGGGAATTGATTGAGATTACAAACTTGGGGAAATTGTCACTACCATCTTGTACAAGTTAAAACTTGGGGGAATTGAAATTTTGTCTGAATAAAAAATTAAGAATGTAAAGACGTTGGATTGTGGGAGCCTAAAAATGAGAAATTATAAGAAGGAAATAAAATTACCTTAAGAATGTGGGAGCAGTCGAGCAGAGACGCTAGTTTGTGGGAGTAGAAACGCTGGTTTCAGATCAGTGGTTCACTGGTTTGTGCCTTTGTGGGAGAAGAGAATAAGTTTGTGGAAGAAGAACTGAAGAGGAAATGACGTTAGACTGTTAGAGAGTAGAGACTTCAGACTAGGGTTGATTTACTAGTGAAATGAATTTGGGCTTGGACAATTAATTTGGCCATTTGGGCCCGACAGGAGTGGACTAGAGTAATCTGATAAGTGATGACTGATATAATGATATTGATATATATTATATATTGATATAAAAAATATTATATTAAATATTCGGTTAAATCGAATAACCGAAAATCCAAAACCGAACACCGAATTTGCTATTTAAAAAAATCAGAACCGAACCGAAACACCGAAAATCGAAAAATCGAATTCATTCGGTTCGGTTCGGTTCGATTTTTCGGTTTTCGGTATTTATGCCCACCCCTATTGAGTAGGCATCATAGGCCGCCAACAACCGGAAAACTTATGCATAAGAAAGAGACTGAAAAAGTAGACATGCTCACAATCAGATATAACTCAACACAGTACAAATAACACATCCAATACCAATACTAGCATATCTCCTTAAATCCGCTATAAGTCCGAAGTACAATCTCAAGAATCACTATCAAGTACATGCATCACTAGAGATCAACCAACAAGTCCAATACAATGGCATATGCAAAATGAGATGAATGCAATGCAAATGCCATGATACATTCACGCTTCGGACGGAATATCTCGTTCCCTCGACAGTCATGACCCATAGGGGACCGCTAAGTCCATGTACCTACTGTGGCACACAAGCCGATCCAATAGTTAATGTTGCAGAACGTGCATCCTGATCCCAGTTAGTGTTGCAGTACGTGCAACCCGATCCAAGTATGTATATATATATATATATATATGAGTGAATGCATGAGAACAATGCCAATAAGAATATATGAATCAATGGAGCCACACATGGACACATGTCTCAATCACAACAACAATATAATAACCTTACTTTACTTTCCAAAAACCTCAACCATGATAAATATGCTCTCTGAATCATAAGGTAATCACTAAGCATCAACTGTAGAATCAATCACATTGTGACAAGCCAACAACTCAATAGAACACAATAAGGCGACAAGCCATAGTCTACAACAATACCAAATTAAGTATTCCATCCCAAAATCCATACCCAAAGGTTTACATGCTTTCTTCAACAATCACTAACTCTACATATGATTCGCTAACCGAAGTCTAACCCAAAAGGTAAGCCGTAACCTACCTAGAAAGCAGAACAGGAGCCACGAACCATCAAACCTTAGACTTGCCCTTTCTTTCAACTCCAAATACTCAAAGTCTAAACATATTCGAGTTCTACAGTAGAATTCAACAAGAACGATACCCATATTGCTATACTTCTAGTTAGGTCAAATTCTAACTCATAGAATTGGGAAAACAGACCCACAAGGGTAAAATGGGAAATTGGAAGGTGGAATATGCAATTCATGCCCTAGATGATCAAACCCACTATTCAATTGCTAAAACAACTCAAGATTAGGCCTAATTCAGATTTAAAGCAAAACCCCCAATTTTGAGTATGAACGCTAATCCTTAAATTAATCACTAATAATGGAAGAAATAAGCTTAACAACAATGAATTCATCAAATTCTATGGTTATGCTAGTCAACTTCACCATCAATTTCCATTTAGGAAGTCTAAACCTATTTCAAGAAATTTATCATAAGACTCATCTTCTCCCCTTTGATTCTAGTGATTCTAACCATGGATTAAGGATCTAGGAAGGTAAATGATGAAGTCTTGGATCAAAGATCTTACCTCCAAGAAGATTCAGTCCAAAAGTTATTCAATTCTCCCAAAGTGTGCTTAGAAGGTGATGAAGGGAAATGATAGGGTTCAAGGGTTTTAACTTAAGGAAAATATGGAAACACTGCCCGTCACTCGTTGTAACGGTAAGGTTACCAGCTGCCGCAAGCTCGCCACGGCGTCCAGGGGCCCGCTGTGGTACCTTACGCTAAATCCCACCGCACTGCTATGGCAGCAACATTCTGGCTACAACGAGTCCGCCTCAGCCGATACTGTAACAGTTTGCATTAACGCAGGTGCGTAAAAGCTACTACGAACTTGTTGGTGCTCTTTCAGACTTATTTTGGAAAAGAATCGACACCTAATTTTTAGGAAATTACGAAAACCAGTGGTGAAAGATTTATTCAAATACAGTGAAAAATACAGAGCTCTAGGTAAGAGTTCTGGTGATCCCCTGGGGAAGGTGTTAGGCACTCTAGTATTAAGGATCCGTAGAATACGATTGACCTTTGAACTTCAATGTGTGATTATGTAGCTTATGTTTTTTTTAATATAACGTATAAAAAATACGGTCATGGCATATCATTTTGGTTTTTAAAAAAGAATTAAAGAATTTCCCTTTAAATAAGGGTAGCTTAAGTTTGGATTTAAACTATCCGGGGTAAAAATAATATTGTCCTTTTTACTCATAAGGATAGTATACTGGGTATATTCCATCTAAAACTAGTGTAATGTGTTCGTATATAAGAATATATACATATATATATATATATATATATATATATATATATATATATATATATATGTATAGCCTTTGTTTAATTTGTACATTATCCACATTTTGTCTCTTCAGTCAACCATATCCTCAGAACTACTTTCTAAAACTCGGGCTTTGAAGGAAATTTCACTTATTTGAATTTATTAAGTCGGGTCTAGCCCAAATGTTTATTTTACTTTCTTTTCTTAGATTTCTCAAATTAAAATACACTTTTAAAGAGGTATTCAGAAATAATCAACTTTTTTGCAAGAAAAATATATGTTCACTTTTATTTATTTTAATCAAATGGAATACAACTCTTTTATTGTTTGGATAACAGTTTTGAAACATCGTCTACCCAAATTCTAGGTTCTAACTTGTGAGGGTTTCAATATCTATAAAAATGTATTTGCATGTCATATAGAAATAATTTAAAACCTATACTAAAGGAAGGGAAAGAAAGTTTAGATTTTACGGCCTTGGGCCCGAATCATTCAGCAGTCTTGTCCACATTCTTCTATACTCCTCTAATCTTCATCCGAAGCTCCAAGCATTCGATCCTTTTACTTTGTCCTCAAACTTTTTCTTTCCATGCTTGTTTTATTGGTACGTCGCACAATAAGGAGGAAAATAGTTAGTTAAAATGATACGCCACCCCGTAGGGTGACGTTTAGGAACATAAATAATAATCCCTCAGAATCTCATCAAACTTTGAGAGCTTTGATTACGGAGGCTCAGACTCACGGTTCCGAATATGGCAAAGGAACCCGAATCATGTCACGGCTGCAAACTAAGGGCCATTCTAGTTGCCTAGTCAAGCGCATATTGGTTCCTACCTCGTGATATCAATGTGAGATCATCCTTGCCTAAACCGAGGGATAACCTTTCCGGACTAGGAATGGCCTCAAAAAGTAATTTTTCATTGGCCCAAATGTAGTATTCTGTTCAAATCAGTAAAATTCCCATAAGTTATAGAAATCTGTTCTTTTAAAGAACATTGTCGCAACTGCGGCTTTACTTTCATCAAGTGTGGTGTATGTTTCCTTTTTTAAACTCAGCAGCAGCTTAGTCATGAAACATAACAGGAAACTCAGAGGTGGGAACTAATTTCATTCCACATCTCTCATCACAATGTCTCAACTGGATACCAAAGTGTTGCATCTATTTTCCTCAAGGGAACCATTCAAAGTGCAACATCTGAACCATATTTAAGACATCAAGTATCAAGCAAGTATAGCAGCAAACTGTCATAAAAGGGCATGGTATAGGATGGGCAGCAACAACACATGTTAAGCAGCAGTAGCTTAATCCAATATACAACCTTTATCTTTTGTCTCAAACTTACAGCCATCACTTAGTTCAAGTGAGGCAACATGTCATTCTTCAAGTGAGGCATCATTACTATTTTCCTCAAAGTGCAGTAGCAGCCAACCACACTTAAAGTGCAGCCGCAACCAAATATAGCAGTAGCGTTCATATGAAGTCACAAGTTGACTAAAAGAAGGGTAGCAACATGACCATAGCAACAAAAATGTGAGCAGAACAAATTATAGCAGCTCAGGGGCCTTCTTAAAAAAACAACATGTGTCAAAAGATAATAGCAGTTTCAACCATAGATACAACAAACTTATCAAGTTTAGTATCTGTTCTTTTTAATTTAGTAGCCCCCATGTATGGTATAAGTCACATATTACAGGAACAAACCACAGCCAAAGACAGCCACAACAAATGGCAATAAAGTAGCATATCATAGGAGGGAACTTTGAGCATAACAGGGGCTCAGCCAATCAAGAACAATAACTGCTATTTTAGTAGCATAATGAACCTCAAAGCTTGAACTAAAGGCAGCAGTCATGGCCTCTAAACTTAAGCAAAATGCAGCAACCATTTTTTACTACAAATCTGACGAAAATTCAGCTCAAATACCATAACCACAACCATTCTTAGTCAAGTGTAGGATCTATTCCTTTTAAGTTCAGTAGAAGCACCAACAAACAGTAGCAATAATAAACCCCAGATAGCAGCAAAATGTAGCAACAGAGACAACTCAGAACAACAGCTGTTTATAATCATGTGCAGTAGTGGTCTGATACGCTCAAATTACACCTATTAATGGTATAACGCGCATGTTGTCAAATATAGTAACCCAACGAGATTGGGGTCGAATCCCACAGAGAATATGGTGTGAAAAGTTTACTAAACAAGTATTATACTAATCTTGCAATCCTGATGTATTCTAGAAAAAAAAGGGTTTTATAGTTGTTTTGGTTCGTGGACTAATTTAAAGTGACTGGAAATTTAAAGTAGTAAATATATGGTAAAAAGAACCAAGGTTGTGTCCCCGTCATATAAAGTGTATGATCATGGGTATATATACTGATATACTTCTAATGGATCGTTTGTATGGATGCAGTTAACCTCTATGTGAATCTAAACTATTTTCCAATAAGAAAAGATTATTTCTTTCTATGCTTTTTCCAAATATAAGAAAGTATGCATGAAGAACGGTTAATTATGCCAAGTAAATTCCTCTTATTCCTAAGTGAATTTATTAAACAAGGTTTAAAGCCTTGAGTTTATGTTATTTGTTCTTACCTAAACCGAGCTATTTTCCCAAATAAAATAAAGTTTATGGCGATAGCTAATGTTTGCAACCACTAACTAGATGATAAAAACGAAAAACAAATAAACCCTAACAATCCATTTTGCATATATCTTTCACGATCCCCAATCACAACACACCCATCCTTGGGTTCACAACCTTAGTAAAGGTGCTTAGCTACTCATGGCAACAAAAAAACAATAAAAGATTGAAGATTGCATAATTGAATTTTGTATTGAACTTACGAGTAAAACTTGAAAGTAATGAATGTAATTGTCTGGAAAACCTTCAAAAGCAATAACAACTCAAAAGTAATGACCACAAGTCTAAAACTTCAGATGTCTGAAAAATAAAACCTAAACAGACATTTATACAAGTCAAACTTGGAATAATCAATCCCATTCTTGTTCCAGCTCGGCTTGCACTTCGACGGTCGTCGATATGTTCGACGACCATAATGACGATCTGAATACTCTTTTTCACTCTGCAGGAATTCCGCCGTCGAAGCACTTCGACGGACCGTCGATCATGTCGACTGTGCAAGTCGAAAATCTGATGATTTGTCACTTTGCAGGAACTTATCGACGAGGCAACTCGACGGACCGTCGAGCATGTTGATGGTCCATCCTTATGCTTATCAAAACAGATTGATTACTTTTCTCGTTATTTCGCTTTCCGAGCATTCTAACTTTGAAATACCTGCACAACACACAAAACACATCAAACTAACCCAAACTTGCTCGAAAATAAGTAAAACTTAGAGTTAAAAAGCAATGGATGTTCCATAATTCACGGCATATCAACACCCCCAACTTAAAGTCTTTGCTTGTCCTCAAGAAAGTTAACTAACAGACTTAATCTACAAATGTCTTGATATCACAAAGTAAAGCTGTCTACAGTGGTTGTGGCAATTAACTTCCGGCATATCATGTGTATCACAATGACTCTCCCCCCAATAAAGACAAACCCAATCAAGGACTCGTTGCAACTAACACTGAGGCTTCAATTTATGACATCTAGTTATCAAAGAAACCATAGCACACACGAATCAAGACTCTTAGAAAACCAGTCACTTAACAAACTCTCATGCCCTCACAAAGACCAAAGAATGTCCAACATATATGTACACACAGAATGGGACAAAAGACAAAGGAGAAGAGAAACACTCACACTGACAAACAAATTCTCTAGCTAAGCATGCCAATACCATTGTTGACACCCAATTTTGTCCCGCCTTTCCTCTAAAATATTTATTTACACTTCTAATATTTTGGCAACTTAAGAAATAATTATTATATTTTACTATAATTAGCTTTTATTAATACCAGTATTCCAATATTCTATTACGATCACTAGCTGTTATTATTTTTTATTACTACTATCAATTATTATTATTATTCTTATTATTATTATTATTATTATTATTATTATTATTATTATTATTATTATTATTATTATTATTATTATTATTATTATTATTATTATCATTATTACCGGTATTATTATAATTCACATTTTTTTACCAGCTTACGCACACGCATCGCATAATTAAATAATAATGTTTATTTACTGTGGACTTTCAAAATATTATTGCGCGGCTATTACAACATCATATAATTTTATTACCTGAGCACTAATAATTACATATTTTATATTAGGTAATATGTTAGCACACTTAGTATATAATTAATTAAAATGGGTCTTTTATTTGAAATTAGAAACCCAAATTGGTTCTTTCATCAGCCAAATTATTAGTTCAAATACGAGCCCAATTCACCCCCAAAATTTTCGGATTAACCCAAAACAATTTTCATAGCCCACTACCCATTTTAATTCACCTCAACCCAATTTTCAGACCAGTCCACATTTTAATACCCAACCCACACCACCGACCCGACCCGCCCCTTTCACTTAACAAAGGAAACCATTATGGTTTCCTTCATTTTTCTCCTCAGCCACGCCGCCTCCCCCCATCCTTTCTCTCTCTTCTCTCCCTTGCTCTCTTCTCCCTCCATCATCTCTCTCCCACGCTCCTTCATCATTTCCCCATCCCCACCACCGCCGTTTTTCCCCCACGCCTGTCTCTCCCAGTTCCCTCTGTCCCCCACTTCCCTCTGTCCCGCGCTCCTTTCCTCTTCCCGCTCCTCTCTCTCTTCTTCACAAACGAAAACCCTAGCTCAAACCCGAATCGATCCTATAAATAATCGTTTTGCCAGTCGAATAAGGGGCTCTGGGAACCGATCTAGGATTCACCTAAAGTTTTCCAAAATATCAAATTTGCAGTTTGTTGTGATAGTTCAAAATATCGAATCAAAAAATACTCAAACAATTTTTTTTCGTCTGCTCTGTTGTTACTGTGAATTCGAGCCTCAGAAGCTCAGATTTGGTAGTTTCGAGGGTGAATCGGAGACCCCTATCCCACTTCGCTGCACCCGAAGAAGGTAATTCTCCATTCCCCTTTTTATTTTTGTTGCATTTTTTGTTGTTCTGTGTCATTTTAGTGTATTGTTTCCATAATTCAAGTACGTTAGTTTTAGCTAAGTTATTCTAGTTCGATAGATAAGTCTGTTTTTGTGTTAGTATGTTTGTGTGTTTGATCATGTTCATGTATGATAATTTGGTGTAGTTAAGTATGTAAACAACCCTTCCTTAGTTAGCCTAATTTCAGTTTAGTAGTTTATATGTGTTATGTGTTCATACTGGTGTAGTCTGATCTAGCTACATGATGAGTCGTCATTAGCTTGTTTATAATTAGTTTAGTAGTCCGTACCTGATTAGTTGTTAATTTAGCGAATTAATGAATTTAGTATCAGAAGTCTGTTTGTTTAAGTTTCATATGAAGTTTTTAAGTGTCTACATGTCAGTTAATGATTATTATGTGATCATTGCGGTCTAATTCAAGTTAGTTTAGTTTAGCATCTGTCAATGTTAGTAAGTCTGATTAGTTATTAGCGTATTGATTAGATCTTATGTTGGGTTGCTATGTAGCAATATTTGTCATTGGTCATGTTTAATGGTCATTTATACTTGCAAAATAGTTGATTAAGTCACTTGCACCTATATGAAACTCCTTTACTGTTAGCTATCCTCCATATTAGTGTAATTCCTCCTTAGTTTAATTAATCATGAGCCTGTTTAGCCTAGATTAATATATGTCCATTTATCTGTTGGCATATTTTTTCAGATTAGTTGTATCTAATCACGCATTATCTCGCCATTAGTTCAGTTGCTAGAATGGTTAATATCAATCCGCCATTTAACATGTTTAGCTTATTGTCTTAGCTTAATTATTAGATTAGTCTTGTTGTGTTTTCTAGTTTAATCTGAGTTTTTGCTTTATAATTGTCGCTATGTGTGCAAATCAGTTCATTTTTTTGGTACAGTTTGGTTTAGCCTAAACCTATCCATGCCTAATTTAGCTAGCTTGCGAGTCTGTTCAGGTTTCCTCCCTATTTAGTGTGATTGGTAGCTTGGTTGGGCATGTGTAGTCACTTATCCCTGACTGTCAGTTTGTTTGTGTTTAAATGTTGCTTAGCTTGATTAAATTGTAGTCAAATATAGTTTATTCAAGCCAGTACGAATCAGTAGAATGATTATGGGTTTAATGTGAAGGCGAAACATAGCTTGCTCATTGATCTTGTTTGTTAGTAAAACTCAGAACCATAATTAATTATGGGATATTGGTTGAATAGGCTTTGGCCAAGTCTGTGAAACTTGACTGACTTAAAAGGGATAGCCATATTGCTGTTGTATATTCATAGGAGCTTAGGTATTGAAGGCTGTGATATATGCGCATTAGCTATAAATTATGGATTTGAATATCGGGACTTAAATATAGTCTAAAAATGGATAAAACCTGTTCCAAAGAATGTCATTTAGTCTTCCATAACTGGAATGTTTATATTCTGTTATGAGATTAGCTTGGGGAATGCCAATGAACAAATGCTTTTGGTTCAAATTGATTGATTATTGACTGTTGTATTCTAGACATTTTGAATCTTAAGAATAGCCGACCTTGACTTAAATAATTCTGTATAAACTGTGTGGCCTGTGATTTGAATTAGTTAATGAATGCTGGAAATGTCATGTTTTGGTTCAAAGATGCGTATGTCCTGTATGGTTCGTGCTTTTGTGGGAATATCCCATGATATATTAAATATTGTGTTCAAATAATGCATTACGTTGACTGAAATTAGAACTGGTACTGCTGGGCTGAAAATCTGTATTTTGAAGAAGAAAAGATAATTACCCTTTATAGTTTAGTCGAGCATAATTGCTAGCTCTTGGCAGGAATGATATTTTGCTGCAATTATTAGTGCTTTGCTTTGCTTTGTTAATACAAAGAATGTGAACTGGAAATGTGCCTGAATACCATGAATATCCCTTCTGAATTCAGTAGATGTTTGTATATCACAAACTGTCGTGTTCAGACTGGGTACGCGTTATGTGCTGGCAGCCCACTTTCTTTTAAACTCTGCCTGTGCCCTATATGTAAAATGCTCTATTTAAATTCTTCAAATGGTTGAGTATGGTGAATATACTTGGTCTATATTATGTGTATCTCATGGAGTGAAATATGTGTTGGTAGATTCCACGTACAGTGCAGTTTCATTTCAATTTTGATTATGTTTATTTCATGAATTCGTGGGCAGTAGGTATTCCTATATATGAAGTATGTATACGAGTGTATATTATGAGTATATTATGGTTACAACGTTAATGGGAAGGTTAGAAGGGTCATTATGGGTCAAGCTTGAACCCTCCCCGGTGTTAGCCATGCCTGAGATTCATGAAATCCCTTGGAACTTGTGCAACATCGGGAAGGCGGGGGCGAAATCTTTCCGATGTTAACCTTCTATACATCCTTATGAAGGTATATACATAAGATATACCAAAATATATACAGTATATATACAATCTATTGATTTGTTTTGAGTTATATTTTGCATGTTTTAACCTCATCCGTTGATTATATACTAATCCTTCTCCTTTCGTTTTATGCATGACCATCGCATACGAGTCCGAGAGACTCGTTCTTCTCCTGCATTCGCTGTTGGGCTAAAAGCCCAACGCAATCTTCTTGAGTCAGCCCCCATCGGTTCTGTCCGCAGCAAAGAAAAAATAGAAAATAAAATTCTGGGCCAAAGCCCAATGAACGGGAACAGCTCGTAGCAGCAACATATAAATTTATTGGGCCAAAGCCCAACATCATGAATAGTTCGCAGCAGTTGGGCCTGGAAAATGGGCCAGGTCCGTTCAATTTTCTTTCCCTCTACCTTATTTTATTGTTGTATGTTTTGATTTGCTTTGTATGACTAACCTTATCTTATTTTATTTTTAACTTAGATGAATCCTAATGAATTAGTAGGTTTAGTTTAGTAATGGGTAGTTAGTTTAAGGAAGACTAACAATCAATTCCATAAGTTTTATTCTCTTTTTTTCATGTTAAAACTATCTATAATGTCTAATACCTATTTTATTTGGAATAATTGATTTGCAAAATGGCATGACTATATATTTTAAGTAAAGGGAATCATATTTTATTCTTACTATCATATACATTTCAAAACGTCACTAATACACAAATATAAACTCAAGTATATTTTATAAACATTGTTTCTAAGATTCATCCAATTATATATATATATTTTTGGCCGAGCATAGTTAAATAAGTTAGTAAAAAGAGAAAGAAAACTCACCATCTTTTGCATTCTATTTATAAAATAAGTCTAGATTTTCTACACCACTATACTCATATAATGTAATTTTGTCCTAAGTTTAAATTGACCAGGTCTTCTCTTAAAAGCTTCTATTTATATGCGAATCATTATATTTTGCAAGTCCCATTTTTAAATAACATTATTATTTAAAGCTTAGCAATATTTATAGTTTATTTTAAATAACATTCGAAGTCTCTTTTTTGTAGAAATTATTCTACAAGTCTTGTTTTAAAATAGCATTTTTATTTAAAGCCTTAGCATATTTTTTAAATCTTATTTTAAACAACGTTATTATATTTTTCTTTAAAACCTTAGCAATATAATAAGCCATTTTCTTAAAATTTAAGCACCTTATTTAACCTTAATTAATTAACCTGAGTTTGGCCGGATAACCGTAGTTAACGAATTCTAAAGGATGCCTAACCCCTTCCCTTTAGGATAATATAGAGCCCTTACCTAGAATCACACTGATTAAGCAGACTATTAACAAGGTTTAGCTAGCTTTACCTTAGTTAATAAATTAGGTGTCCTAATTCACCGTTAAATTAATTAGGTGGCGACTCCTTAAATAAAACAAATAGGAATTACCAATATGTTGTACTCTAATTATAACCCGGTTAAAATGGGGTATAACAACCATAAGCTTGCCCTTATTTTCAGTGCCCACAACTTTGGACAGTTCGACTGTGATCACACTAGGACTTTTCAAAGTTGTAATGTAGGCTCGGGGACGGGTATGATAGATATTTAGATAAGTGTGACTCACCTCCCTTGAACACTACATCTTTTTTTTTTTACCCTTTTCGCCTTTTGTTTTCTTCCCTTCTTTCGTTTTATTGCCTCGGTGTGGTTTTATTGTGACTCAAACTTCTTAGAATTTGTTTCCTTCCTTTTTGTTTTCTATTTTTTTTAAGATTTTGGACGAGTCGTCGACATGTCGACGGCTCGTCAGGGTGCTTTTACAACTAAAAGAACTTAACTGGGTGACGAGCATTTCGACGATGTCGTCGAACGTGTCGACGGTCCGTCGAAATGTTTGTCGACCTACTTACCTGCAGAGTAGCAATTGCTAACTCTCAGAAATTCAATTCTGCATACCGTCATTGTACATTGACGGTCCGTCGACATGTCGACGGCCCGTCTTTGTGCTCTGTTGTACTATTGCTGGTTTTTTCGAGTTTCAGTTCCTGCGCACTCAACACCCTTCAACAGCGCCAAAATTTGATACACTCAAATTACACCTATTAATGGTATAATGCGGACGTTATCAGATATAGTAACCCAACGAGGTTGGGGTCGAATCCCACAGAGAATATGGTGTGAAAAGTTTACTAAGTAAGTATACTAAATAAGTATTATACTATTCTTGCGGTTCAGGTGTATTCCCCCAAAAAAGGGTTTTATAGTTGTTTTGGTTCGTGGACTAATTTAAAGTGACTGAAAATTTAAAGTAGTAAATATATGGGTAAAAAGAACCAAGGTTGTGTCCCCGTCAGATAAACTGTATGATCATGGGTATCAATCTTGATATACTTCTAATGGATTGTTTGTATGGATGAACTTAACCTCTATGTGAATCTGAACTATTTCCCAATAAGAAAATATTATTTCTTTCTATGCTTTTTCTGTTTTTTTTTTCTACACTTACCACACCGATATATTTCAACTAGGCAATTCACTTCTACCCCACATTAGGCTTACGCCTCATGTAACCCTTATTCCACCTATCACCCCCAACTTAGGCTTTTAGCCTCAATGCTATTATTTTAGTGCCAAGGGGGGACCGGATGCAAAGAGAAGGATATTCAGAACGGGTATCGGCTTATTACGGCTAGTCAAAGAATAGGTTTAAAGGCTCAAAATGGCTAACAAGGGATATCAATCTATGGGTAGGTTTATATTTAGGCTAAACAGGGGTTCCAAACACAAACAAGGCCTAAGATCATTTCACAGCTTCACTTATCTTCAGAATGCAGGCACGACTAACTAGGCAAGTTCTATATTACATACATAGCTTAGAGAATATATCTACAAGACCTCACAACACATGGCATCAGAATTGTCAACACACTAGTCTCCCAGCTATAATTCTGCACACAAGGTAACTTAATAATCTAAATGTCACACAAAGAAGCATGCATGTCAATTAAATAATCAAGTCCAAGTTTCCATTTTCGGAGGGGAGTACTTTTTCCTCAAATCAAAACAAGACAGTCCTAGTTAATCAAACCATGACCACATAAGTCAACATGATTCTATTTTATCTAAACACGACCTAAACATTCCAGGTTCAACAAGAAATAAGCCCCTCGGGAAAAGAATCATGGCAAAGAAAAGCTGAGGGGGTCCTAAACACATATATACAACTCAGATACTCCCACCCCCAACTAAAAAAATCTGCAATGTCCCCAATGCAGTAAAAGTAAAACCAGAGAGTAGGAATACCTATGGCGCACTAGGTGCACTGCTCATCTCGTGACTCATCAGTCTGTGAGGCATCAGGTAGTGCAACCGCACCATCAGCAGTCTCTGTAGCATCATCAGAGCAAGCCTCAGTAGTGGTGGCCTAGGCACCGGCACTGGCGTAGTAAGGGGTGGTGGCAATGTCTCACCAATGGGAGCACTGCTCGAGGTGGCTTCCCTAGTCCCAAACTGACGTTCTCCACGAGCGATCTCTGAATGGCCTCTGCCATCTGCTGCTCCTCTAAACTCGAGCCCCTAGGGTGAGTGATCTCTCACACCTCCTCCTCATAACGGGCCGCTCTCTTTCTCTTTCCCCAATTACCCGCTGCGGTAGGTGCAACTAACTGCACCACTGGAAGCTCCTCCTCAATCTCCTCTGCAACAAACGGTGGTACTGCTACTAGGCTCGGATCAAGGGCCTTCAACAATGAAACATCAGCCTTAAGTTGCTCTAACTCTGCCCTCAAAGCATCAGTGGAGGTGGTCGGGCGGGCCATCTCCAACGCTGTCAATCTAATCTCAAATCCATCCAGCCGAGTGGACAGTGTCGTCCTCACAGGATCTAATGCCTCATCCACTCTCGATCTCACATAATCATCGAGCTGGTTCACTATGATCTTTGACTGCTGGTCCGCTGTAGCAGCCCCTTTTGCAAATTGTCTAAATTGTCCATTGAGAAGGCATAGGGATCAACTATGGCTGTACCTTAGGCTGTGAAGTTGGGCTCGTTGGCTGTGGAGCTGGCCTTGGAGGCTGTGGACCTAAAGTCTGCGGCTCAGGAGTAGCAGTCTGAGTCTCAACGGAATCATCACCAACATCAGTAGCTGGAATCTCAAAATCTACAATCTGGACAGTCTTAGTCATAGGGGAAGTAGTGGCGGGTAACTCTTGTGTAGAGTCACTCGCGGCTCCTGGATGAATCAGCTCCTGAGGTAGGGGTATCCCTCCAAGTTCCACTGGGAACCCATCCGCCTCCCCTTGGCCATCATTGATGGAATATTCCATGCTCTTCTCTACAGAGTAAACCAACGAAGCTGTAATTCGGTGGTCGATATCATCGATAAACCGTACCTGTGACCTCCGAACAAGCTCTGTAATCAAGCATGAAAATATCAGGGAAGTGTAGGGCTGGGAAGCCCTCAACTGGATCTCAGTGCTCGCCAATGCCTTAAAATCAACCGGGTATCAGGACATCAATGCGGCTACTACAACCTGCCTTTCAGCAGTAAGAGCATTATCGGCCTAAGTAGGGAGAAGCCGCAACTGCACCACACTCCACAAAAAATTTCCCTCTAAAGTCAACCATCTCTTCATTACCCGATTCTTCAAGTTAGTACACTCAGCTCTCTTGGTCGGGCGACCTGCCACTGTAGCAACCTAGTCCCTGACGGACTGTTCCTTGCATCTGAACAACTTATCTTCTAACTCAATTGTCTTGCCTCGGAGTGGTGTAGTTATCACCGAAATATACTTTGTTGATGGCCTGGGCAGATATATCAACACTCATGCCTCTGATCTCAACCTCGCTCTGTGGTGGTATCTCCTTTAATTTCTGGCGCCTCTTTCTGACTTTCTGGATCAAGGCCCCATATGCGGCATATATCTCATGAACCAAAACAGGGCAATAGTCCCCAGGAAGCTCCTGCATGAACTCTAGCTGATAGTAACGAATAAGCACTCTAGCTCTGGATAAGATATCGAGCCCCTCAAAACTGATCTGACGCTCTTCATTTATGGTGTGTTTCTCATGATGAGTGTCGTCACCTTTCAATTCCATGACATACTTATACAGATGCATGGCACCCTCAACATTAAAACAATCCTCAAGGTTCTTGCTTCTAAGTTCCCGAGCCTTAGCCGCCTCAGTATCAGCATTATCCTCATCATCACCCGGCTATGAGCTTTGATGGGCCTGGGTTCTAGAAGGTGCCTGAGAGGACTGAGCAGTATCCTCAGTAGACTATGCCCGTGCAGCAGGTGAGGCATCTCCAGATGCAGCCTCTTAAACCTCCTCCTCGGATCCATCACCGAACCCAGATGTAGATGATTCCTCTTCGTCAGACTGGGAGGAACTGGGAGGTGTAGGAGCCGGTATAGTGACCTGCCTGTTCCATGGGGGAAGAGCAGCCCTATTCTTCTTCACGGGCATAACCTCAGGCTTGTCATCCGATCTTTCGTCTCTAAGTGTGGGTTCGCCACTGGGCCTCCTATGACCCATTGTTCTTTGAGTTTGCCTCGAGCCACCCCCTCAGGTAGGTGGTTCCATACCTGTAATCATCAAAAACCACAATCTAGTTAATCCGTAAGAGTGAAATCAAACACAGTTAGTTTAAAAAAAAATCTCAGTTCAGTTCTCTGATGTTTTTCTGTCTGCAGACCGTCGATGCGCTTTGACGGACAGTCGACACGTTTACGGCCCTGGCAGCAGCAACTTATCAGTATACAGACATCAAATTTTCTTTCGGCTTTGCGTTTTCAACTCCAATCAATCAGAGAACCCATATTCAACTATTTTCCACATTTGCAGTTTTGCGGCTTCGGGTTACTCAGACTTCACCATTATTTTTGACCTTTTCAACCTTTGATAATTATCTGGGTTTTTGTTGGTGGGTATAGCGATATCAAATCGAGATTTTTAATCGAAATACCCTCCAACCCGTTGGAGTTACTCAGACTTCGCTCCTCAAGTCACATTGTTAACAAAATTCCTCTTTTTCAGACCATTGGCGGGCATAATGAACCAATAAGTTGATCAAAATGCCCGCCGACTCAATGGGGGAATGATATTCTCGTCCCCACGAGTCCTACTAACAACAGTCATACCAAATTCCCTTCCCCCAACCACAATTTCACATTTTTTTTTTAAGCTTGGATTTCATTTGACAAGTACAAACCCTGTGTCACAATTTCTATCCTTAGCATTCAACATCAAAGATATCACCCCATTATCCCAGTTAAAACATACCCAACTTATTCTATTACCAACAAAGATAGCCTAGGTCCCATAGTTCAACTTTGCAATTAATTTAGGAACCTTAGGCATCTTCCACAACACTTTTCGAACAATTGACAATACTACAACCAAGAAAGGGCCGAAATTCATGCACATACCTGATATAGATAGAATCTTTGAAGAAAACTTGACTAAAAATTGAAGAAAACTTAGTCAAGAACATAGAAATTAGGGCAGAGGCTTATGATTTTCAGTGGTTAATGAACTTTTAGGGCTAGGGATTGTAATGGGAGTGATTTATGGATGAAATTATGGGGAGTTATGGATTTAAAGCGGTTTGGGGAGTATTATACGCGACTGGTGCGTGGGAAAATAAATATACTCTGCCCGTTATCTCTTTTTAAAATTGTGACTGTTTTCCCTATTTATGTTTTAAGTTTTTGGACAAGTCGTCGATATGTCGACGGCTCGTCAGGGTGGTTTTACGACTAAAAGAGCTTAACTGGGTGACGAGCATTTCGACGACATCGTCAAACGTGTTGACGGTCCGTCGAAATGTTCGTCGACTTACTTACCTACAGAGTAGCAATTGCTAACTCTCAGAAATTCAGTTCTAAATACCGTCATTGTACATTGACGGTCCGTCAACATGTCGACGACCCGTCTTTGTGCTTTGGTGGACTTTTGCTGGTTTTTCCGAGTTTCCGTTCCTGCACACTCAATACCCGTTAATCAAAACAAAAATAAAATAAAAAGAACTAAAACCTATAGAAACAGAATTTGCAGAATTTTAAACTTGAGTTGCCTCCCAAGAAGCGCTTGATTTACCGTCGCAGCACGACGGTGTTACCAATTTACTCTTGGTCGGGACTCGCCGAGTCAGCATTCGTTCCAAGGTGCTTCAACCAATATCGGTCAATAATTCTATCTCCCGCAATCATACCATGGTAGTGCTTCACTCTCTGCCCGTTCACCTTAAATGTCCGAGTTCCATCTTCGGACTTCAATTCAATAGCTCCATGGGGTGAGACACTTACCACTTCAAAGGGACCTGACCACCGTGATTTCAATTTGCCTGGTAGTAGTTTCAATCTAAAATTAAACTACAGGATAAGATCACCCTTGTAGAATTCCCGCTTCAGGATCTTCTTGTCATGGTACTGCTTCATCCTCTCTTTGTATAATGTTGCACTTTCATAGGCCTGATAGCGGAACTCATCCATCTCATTGAGTTGAAACAACCTGAGTTTGATCGCTTCTTCCCAATTCATGTTCAATTTATTCAAGGCCCACATGGCCTTATGTTCAAGTTTAATTGGTAGGTGGCATGCTTTACTAAAAACTATCTTGAAAGGCGAAGTGCCAATCGGAGTCTTGAAGGCAATCCGGTAAGCCCATAGAGCATCATTGAGTTTGCAGGCCCAATCAGTTCTGTTTGCATTAACCGTTATTGCCAAAATACGCTTTATCTCCCGATTAGAGACTTCAACTTGTCCACTTGTCTGAGGATGATACGGGGTTGCAACCCTATGCTTGACTCCATGCTTCTCCATCAATCCCGCAAAGGCTTTATTACAAAAGTGAGAACCATCATCACTGATTATCGCCCTTGGGGTACCAAAACGATTAAATATGTTCTTTTTTAAGAATCTCATGACACTCTTGGCTTTCATTCCATAAGAGCTTACAAAAGGACCCAAAAAATCAATTCCCCCATGTTACACCTCGGAAAAATCTTCCGTTGGTACGCAAGTGAATGAACTAGTGATGAGTACGAGTGTATGATGTTCCACGAGTAAGAAATGACGTTTGATGACCTTAGGCGAGATTTCAAAGGCATCCGATGTAAGACGAGAAAGTTGACTAAGATAAGGCAAGGTATGAGATGAGTAATGTACATACATGGATGTGGATGATTAGGATGAAAAGTCTAGAAATGCGAAAAGTTGCAGGTTTGCAATCTGGCCAGTTGGTCGTAAAGTGAAATACGGACCGTAAAATGGTATACGGTCTGTAAACTGGCATGTCGTATTTTGGCATTCAAAACTTCAACTTTCTGCCAGTTGATCAAATGGTTAAATACGACCTGGAATACAGACCGTAAAGTGATTTACGGCCCGTAAACCATGGTCGTAAATCACCATGTTGCAGCCTGAGTTCCTGGTTCTGTAATGGTTAAATACGACCACGAATGACGGTCCGTAAACTGGAATACGGACCGTAAACCCTGTTTACGACCACTGTGCACTTCAAATCAGATTTTCAAGTCATTAAATAAGGGGACCAAGGCTTATTTCATTTCACTTCTACATCACACCCCTTCTCTCTAAAACATCTCTCTATATTTATTTCACAATAGTTCAAAGATATTTGGTGATCAACAACATAAAACAAGTGAATCAAGAGTAAGAAAACCATCAAAGATCATCTAAGGTCAAGAAATCCCAATGGAGATAAACTAGGGTTTTGCTCAAAGTGGAGTATTATCAACTAAAGGTTGTTCCTACAATATCTAAGGTAAGATTCATGATATTTACATGTTGTTTAAGATATTGGAGAGTTGAAGTACTTGGAGTATAGAAGAATATGGTAAAATGGGTCATGAATGATGAATAGTGCCATTTAGAGAATTAGTTGGAATCGAATCATGATTATTGTTATATTGTGACATGAATGGGTTATAAATGACGTTGAAAGACCATGAATTAGATATTGTATATGAAAGGACGAAATCATGTGTTATAGCCATAGATATGGGCAAATGAAAGTAAATTGAGGAATGTGGATAATGTGAATGACTAATGGCCATTGTCATGATATTGTGAATGTATTGTTGATGTTGGGAGTTGAATTATGATATGGAGGAATGTTGTATAAATAAAGGAAATACTGTCCGATTTTCCCTAGCTTTAGCCATGTGTGCTAATTGTCGATTCTAATGATAGTATGACTTTAATGAAGGTAGAAGCGCTAACATTAGAGGGTAACGCGCAAGTGTAGAATAGTGCGACAGAAAGGTATGTAAGGCTAACCCTTCTTTCATAAGGCATGGTTCTTTGGCCAAACATCCCAATCCTCTATACGAGTATGTTGTCTTCCAAATGATTTGATCTTCCGGGCTGGTAAGCCCACGATTCTTGATACGCTACGATTGTACTAAGTTTCTCGTATGACGAGTAGGCCTATTAAGGTAGAAGAGGTGGATGACGATAGTAGTGATAATGTTATTAATGATGACTATAATGATAATAACGATGATGATTATGATAATGATGTTAAAAGTAAAGAAGTTTATGAGCTATTATGTATATGTACGACTATTATAGAACCCCGAGCTTATGAGGCCGGGTATGATATGTAAATAAGCATGTATACGATTACGAAACGCACGCACACCTCTGCAGAGGGTACGGACAACCCTGAAGCCTTGGTAGGGCCAGGTACGAGTAACCTTGAGCCTTGGTTGGCCAAGTATGTACGAAACACCGACCTACGAGGTCGGGTATGCTATGTAAATGCCATGTATATGATATGATTATGTATATAAGATGAATACGAATATGATATGACTATGTATATGAATGTGAAAAAGGGTACGTATACGAATACGAGCACAAATATGGTACGGATACTATTATGAGTACGGATAATGATATATGTGACAAATACGTATTAGCAGTGGAAAGTTCCTATAAAAGGCAAGTAAGTGCATATGACGATGATATTGCCATCTCTCATTCTATGCTATTTCTTATGTTGCTATTTATGCTTCCATATCGATGTTTATCATGCTTTACATACTCAGTACATTCTTCGTACTGACGTCCTTTTGTTTGTGGACGCTGCGTCATGCCCGCAGGTGCACATGGAGACAGGCTTGATCCATAGCTGCTTTCTCAGAGATTTCATAGCAAAGCTCCATTTCATTCGGAGCCATAGCTTTTGGGTACTTATTCTTTTGCGTACATGATTATGGGCATAGCGGGGTCCTGTCCCGCTCATGTGATATGTTATACTCTTATTAGAGGTACGTAGTCCCGTGTATATGGTTAGATATGTCTGGCCTTATCGGCCTATATTTTGTATATCTTATGGTAGCCTTGTTGGCTTATGTACATTTGATGTGGCATAAATGTCAATGATGATTTAAAGATGTGAAAGTCCAATAGGACTAGTGTGATTGATGAATAGAAATTTATGTTTAATTGTATGGCTCACCTAGATGTAAGTATAAAAGTGAGTTAAGGGGTGCCCGGGTGGGCTAGCACCGGGTGCTCGTCGCGGCCCTCTAGACGGGTCGTGACACCCCAACATCGAACGCTTCAACTTCCATTACAAAATTCATAGGCATATCTTGCCTCCTACCAATATTCCCCTACCGTTAGCACTGATCACAAGAACGCACCATCAATTTAGCATCATGACAGAGAGTGGGCCAATAATAACCACATTCGAGAACCTTTACTGTCGTCCTAGTACCACTATGATGTCCCCTAACTGGAGAGTCATGGCAAGCCTTCAAAATCTCTAATACCGCACTCTCTGGAACAAAACACCAAATAATGTTATCAGCATAAGTTCTGAATAAGTACGGTTCATCCCAATAGTAATGACAAACATCCCTCAAAAACTTCTTTTTTTTTATACTATTTGATCTCGTCCGGAATGATACCAGTCACCAAGTAGTTAGCAAAATTGGAAAACCAAGGTGCCACCTGCATAGACACCGCCAACACTTGTTCATCTGGAAACGCATCTTCAATATTAGGTTCTTCTGCTGGTGCCCCAGTTTCCTCAAGCCTAGAGAGATGATCTGCGACCTGATTTTTGGATCCCTTTCGATCTTTTACCTCGAAATCAAACTCTTGTAAGAAAAGGACCCAATGAATCAGTCGCGGCTTAGCTTCCTTCTTTTCCATCAAATACCTCAACGCAGCATGGTCAGTGTACACCACAACCTTGGACCCCAGCAAATAGGACTGAAACTTCTCAAAAGCATTATACTATCACTAACAGCTCTTGCTCAGTCACTGTGTAGTTCATCTGCGTCGCATTAAGTGTCCTTCTAGCATAGTAGATCGGGTGCATAATTTTATTTTGCCTCTGGCCAAGCACAACACCTATAGCGAAACCACTAGCATCACACATCAACTCAAAGGGCAAGGACCAATCAGGAGTAACAATCTCAGGAGCAGTGGTGAGGCGCTCCTTTAATTCATCAAATGCCTTTCGACACTTGTCATCAAACACAAACTTAGCCTTTTTTTCAAGAAGCTTGCACATCGGGTTAGCAATCTTGGAGAAATCTTTGATCAAGCGCCTGTAGAACCTAACATGTCCCAAGAAACTTCGGACACCTTTGACTGAGATGGGTAGAGGAAGTGTTGCAGTCACGTCTATCTTCGCTTGATCGACCTCAATTCTCTTTACAGAGATTTTGTGACCGAGGACGATCCCTTCTTTCACCATAAAGTGGCACTTCTCCTAAATTAGTACTAGATTTGTCTCCTCACATCTTTTTAGCACTTGACCCAAATGGCCAAGACAATCATTAAATGAATCGCCCACAATAGAGAAATCATCCATAGATACCTCCAAGAAGCCCTCCACCATGTCAGAAAAGATCGGCATCATGCACCTCTAAAAAGTGGCTGGTGCATTACATAACCTAAAGGGCATTCGGCTGAACGCAAACGTTCCATAGGGACAAGTAAAAGTCATCTTCTCTTGGTCTTCTAGGGCAATGTTGATCTGATTATAGCCTGAGTATCCATATAGGAACCAATAGTAAGACCTCCCAGCCAGCCTATCAGGCATCTGATCAATAAAAGGCATGGGAAAATGGTATTTACAAGTGGCAGTATTCAGCTTCCTATAGGCCATGCAAACACACCATCCAGTAATTGTACAAGTGGGAATCAGCTCATTCTTAGCATTAGGCACCACAGTGATACTTCCTTTCTTTGGTACACATTGAACAGGACTTACCCACTTGTTGTCTGCAATCGGATACACTAACTCAGCATCTAACCACTTTATAATCTCATTTTTCACGACCTCTTGCATGTTCTGGTTCAATCTCCACTGATGTTCAACACTCGGCTTGTTGTTCTCCTCTAGCTGAATTTTATGCTCACAAATACCAGAAGTAATACCCCGAATGTCTGCTATGGTCTAACCAATAGCACGTTTGTACTCGCGCAAAAGCTCCACTAAACGCTCAATCTGTTCCTCAGTCAGTAATGCTGAAATGGTCACTGGAAATGTCTTGTTCGGACCAAGGAACACATACCTTAAGTGTGTTGGGAGCTGCTTAAGCTCAAGATTTCGTGGCTTAACAATAGAAGGCTTAGCTGGTGGAGTAGTTCTATTTGCAAGATCAAGATCAAGTGTTCTTGGGTGGTAAGTGTGGGAACCTAGACCCCCAAGCGCGTTTATAGTTTCCACGTAGCCCTCCATATCACAAGCATCAAAGTTCATTAGAACCGCAGTGAGAGCTTCTCCCAGACTTTCTTCTTCCATTTTATGTTCGACTGCATCATCAATCCCATCAAACGAATCCATAACCGAGATACTCTCATGAGCGCTTGGAAACTTCATCCCCTTGCTTGCTTGGAAAGTCACTTCTTCATCATTCACTCCGAACTTAATTTCATTCTTTTCAGAGTCCATAAGCGCTATACCTATAGTAAGGAACGGTCTTCCCAAGATGATGGGAATATCTTTATCCACCGCACAATCCAGAATCACGAAATCAACAGGCAACATGAACTTACCCACTTGCACTAACACATCATCTATAACCCCAACTGGCTTCTTCATAGATCTGTCTACCATCTGTAATAGCATAGAAATCGGTCTAGGAGTCCCCAATCCAGATTGTTTGAAAATAGCAAGAGGCATCAAATTGATACTCGCCCCATTATCACACAGAGCACGGGCGAATGCATGAAGCCCAATATTGCATAGAATGGTAAACGCCCCTGGATCTCCCTTCTTTTGAACTTTGGTGGAAGCAATAATTGAACTCACACGATGAGTTAAATTCACTGTCTCATGTTGAACAGACCTTTTCTTCGTAATTAGGTCCTTCACAAACTTAGCAAATCTAGACATCTCTTTGACAGCATCTAAGAATGAAAAATTTACTATTAACTGCTTCAACTGATCATTGAACTTCTGACACTTAGCATCATCATTCTTCTTTGCCAACCTCTAAGGAAAAGGAGGCTTTGCTTTGTACATCTGAGTCAAGGGGCGAAGATCCCCTTTTATCGTGTGTTTCCCTATATCAGCAGCAACATTTGGAATATCAGCAACTTTTTCTTCACCACAGACATTCTCATCAATAATAGGCATATCAGAATGCACCTCTTCTTTCTCAATAATCGGATATAGATCAACCACCTTCTGGTTAGCACCTTGAAGTATTTTACCACTCCTCGTGCTAATAGAAAAAGTACATTCCACGCCCCCACCATTCTTCGGGTTTGGAATAGTATCACTAGAAAGCCCTCTTTTTCTAGCAGGATGCTGTTCTCTAGAAAGATCACGCATCTGCGGTTCAAGATTCTGAATAGCTCCTGAATGAGAAACCACCATCTCTGAAAGGCCAGATAATGTCTTTTCAGTATTTGTCTGACTTGCCAACACTTTCTCAAGTATTGACTCCAACCTCGAACTACCCTGATCATTAGATTGCCCTTTTGGTGGAATGTAAGGGTTGGAATTTCTATTCCCAAAATTACTGTTGTTGTTGTATATCCCTTTGGTTCGGTCCACCATAGTTGTTATTGTAGTTCCCTTGGTTGTTGTTGTAGTTCCCTTGATTGTATGATCCCTGCCCTTGTTGGGGTCTCCAGTATCTCTGAATTGGCCTAGGAATATCCCTTTTTGCTATGTAATCTGCATACTGAACATTCTCAATTGGCAGAGGGGGCCCTCTTGATATAGACCCTCTAGGACTTGGTACATTCCAGGCGGTATGCCTGAGATATCTTCACAAATGTTCACCTTCTTCGCTTCTCTCTCATCAAGCCTCTTTGTCAGTGAAGAGAGACTAGCGGCCAATTGTGCCAATATCTGCTGCGTTTCCTGGCTATCTTTCACAATGTTTTGAAACAACGGTATTCTAAGTGCTAGCCCATCAGAATTACTTGAATGCTAGGCTTGGCTATGTGTAGTCAATCGATCAAGTATATCAATAATAGTAGCATAGGACTTTTTCATGAAACACCCGCTGGCAGCATTATTGGCCATCGCTTGGGTCATAGGATCCAACCCTCTATAGAACTTCCCCTTCAAAATCTGATCTGGAAAACCATGGTTTGGACTCCTATCCAAATATTCTTTGTACCTCTCCCAAGCTTCAAAAAGTTATTCCCCATTACATTGTTTGAACTCATAAATCTGACCACGAATTTCAGCTCTTTTACTCGGAGGATTACTCAGAGGATACCACTTCCTGAGAAACACTCTGACCATCTCTTCCCATGTAGCAATAGAGTTTCGGTCAGCTTTGTGAACCATTTTCTCTCTTCTCCGGCTAATGAATATTTGATGAGTTTCAGCCGAACCACTTCTTGAGCCACACCCTACTGGATATGCTGAGAGCACACGTCCAAAAAGTTTGTTATGTGTTGGTGAGGGTCATCATCGACTGCATTCCGAAAGTATCCCTCTTGTTTGAGCATATGATAGAGGGAATTATCAAACTTGATAGTAGTAGCAGTCACTCTCGGATGAATGATTGTAGATGCAAAGTCTTCATTTGCTTCAGATTCATCAGTAAAAACATTCTCGACTGGAAGTCCGTTATTGGCCATGGTCACCTAGTTTACAAGGTAGCAAAAAAGGTGTGTTGGAATATGACAAAACTTTAAGAAGAGTAAACACTATTTAGTAATTTCAAAATCGTATTCCCTGGCAATGGCGCCAAAATTTGATATGCTCAAATTACACCTATTAATTGTATAATGAGGACGTTGTCAAATATAGTAACCCAACGTGGTTGGGGTAGAATCCCACAGAAAATATAGTGTGAGAAGTTTACTAAACAAGTATTATACTAATCTTACGGTCCTGGTGTATTTAAAAAAAAAAGGTTTTATAGTTGTTTTGGTTCGTGGACTAATTTAAAGTGACTGAAAATTTAAAGTTATAAATATATGGGTAAAAAGAACCATGGTTGTGTCCCCATCAGATAAAGTGTATGATCATGGGTATCGATCTTGATATACTTCTAATGGGTCGTTTGTATGAATGCACTTAACCTCTATGTGAATCTGAACTATTTCCCAATAAAAAAAAGATTATTTCTTTCTATGCTTTTTCCAAAGATAAGAAAGTATGCATGAAGAACGGTCAATTATGCCAAGTAAATTCCTCTTATTCCTAAGTGAATTTGTTAAACAAGGCTTAAAGCCTTGAGTTTTTGTTATTTGTTCTTACCTAACCCTAGCTATTTTCCCAAATAAACTAAAGTTTATGGCGTTAGCTAATGTTTGCAACCACAAACTAGATATGATGAAAACGAAGAACAAATAAACCCTAACAATCCATTATGCGTATATCTTTCACGATCTCCAATCACAACACACCCATCCTTGGGTTCACAACCTTAGTAAAGGTGTTTAGCTACTCATGGCAACAAGAAAACAATAAAAGATTGAAGATTGTGTAATTGAATTTTGTATTGAACTTACGAGTAAAACTTGAAAGTAATGAATGTAATTGTATGGAAAATCTTCAAAAGCAATAAAAACTCAAAAGTAATGACTACAAGTCTAAAACTCCATATGTCTGAAAAATAAAACCTAAACAGGTATTTATACAACTCAAACTCGGAATAATCAATCCCAGTCCTGTTCCAGCTCAGCTTGCAGTTCGACGGGTCGTCGTTGTGTTCGACGGTCGTCGACATGTTCGACGACCATAATGATGATCTGAATACTTTTTTTCACTCTGCAGGAACTCCACCGTCGAAGCTCTTCGATGGACCGTCGATCATGTCGACGGTGCAAGTCGACGATCTGATGATTTGTCACTTTGTAGGAACTTATCGACGAGGCAACTCGACGGACCGTCGAGCATGTTGACGATCCGTCCTTATGCTTATCAGAACAGATTGCTTACTTTTCTTGTTTTTTCGCTTTCCGAGAATTCTAACTTCGAAATACCTGCACAAAGTACAAAACACATCAAAATAACACAAACTTGCTCAAAAACAAGTAAAACTTAGTGTTAACAAACAATAGATGTGCCATAATTCACGGCACATCATGGTCTCAGGTTTAGCAGCATCTCAGGAGCATTTGGAGGGGGAGGGGATTTGAGAATTCCCCGTGTTATGCAAACAGAAGAGGGGTGAAGAATGAGTACCCAACAATGTATGTTTTTAACAACACAAAGAGAGTACAAAACTGTTAACTTATGGGAATAATATCATAACTTGGTCATGTTTAACAAATAGAATGAAATTCATATTTCAAAAAAAAAAAAAAAAGTGCAGGAGCACATATTCAACCAAGAGTTCCCAAAAAGAATACATATTAAAATTAGAGCAACTTTAGGCAACAAAGGGGGCTACCACCATCCTATTCCAATGCTGCAACAAGATCCAAAGGTTTCTAAGACATCGGCATGGCAGGCTATTAGAGGAGGCTAAATCAATCCCTCTGTTTGCCTTGGCTTTTAACCAGTAAGATGTCAATAAAGGCAGTAAAGGTTCAAGTAAGGAAATCACTCAAAGAGGTAGTTTTAAGGATGCTAAAAATATTTTAAACTTAGTAAATATTTATAAGTGAATGCCAAATGAAGACACTGGACAGAAACTTTCACACATGACATGGACTTCAATCATAGAAAATGACAAACTCCAAATAAAGTCCAAATTGAGAATGGATAGATTATATGGATATCAAGACAAAACTGAATGAAACAAAGCCCTAGAATTTGGTTGAGACTTGGGGAATATTTAATGCTCAGCAAACCAAAGACTGCTTATCTAGTTGACACTCAGCTCCCTCAACTCAAACCAACTTAAAAAAAAATCATATTATGGGTACTTAAACCAAATAACACTAAATAGAAGTAGAGAAGACTCAATTATAGGATTTTTGCAAGCCAATAATTTACAACATGCAATTAAAGGCAGTTTCATTTCCATTCCTGAATAAGCCAAGTTTCAACATTAGTTAAAAGACTGGAGTATATAATCCCATTCCTGAGGTCTAACCGTTTTACACATCTGGTGAACCATTGCTAATTGCAGAAAATAGATTTCACACTTGCCCAAGAATTCTAGACTTCAACAATCTTAGAAAATTCTAACAGACAGTACTACAAACAATATCAGGCAATTATGAGACCTCCCTCATGTGTACTCTGAGAATCCAAATAGGAAAAAGAAGGGAAAAAAATAGAAGATAGAGGGAAGGAATAGAGGCACAGACATGTCATTCAACTTATAAAATAGTAATTGACTTTAAACATCAATTATCATGGAGAATGTTCAATTCCTCTGGATAGAGACAACTGATCAGGGAAAGAGGAAACAATGAATGACCAACAAATATAGCTTATACAGTTTAGGGACTTGATGTGATCATACAAAATTCATAGTTAAAGTTCCTTCCCTCATTTCTCTTAAGCATGGCTATGTTCACACTTATCCTGCTTATTCTTATACATGTTCTCTCTTTTAAAGACAATGACTAAAGATGGTTGAGTCTAATACCTATGTTTCATATACACGTAGAACAAACTTAACCAATGCACAACAAGGTCTTGATTCAGAATAACAGTCTTCCCTATGCAGTTCACCAAAATTAAACAAAAGAGTTCTACTTTATCAATTTGCATCATAAATGTACATAGTTATAACTGCATAATGTCCATGTGTATCTTACGGGATGTTTGGGATCAATTGAAGCTTAAAAAAACACATAGTTACCTTGACACAGAGCTAGCTAATTTAATAACTCATAACAATAGTTAAGAAAGCACATTCTTGCATATTTAAAGCCTATTTAAATACTCAAAGATCATACTGCTTTGATACAATTCAAACTGGGAAACAACCTCATATTTAAGAGAAGAATGATCATTATTAAAAGCAACTCTTTAGCCAATTGTGAATTCTACTTAGGCTAGATCCCAGAAACCGTTAACAGACTCAAGACCTCCCCTTTACCTCACTCTAAAGCTAAGTAACAGCCTCTTAGAGTCATTGGGATGAGATTAGATGTTTAGTATGGCCTTAAACTTATTATTTTATCACAGAATCCCATTTAGCAACCAAACAGTCTTGTTTTAAATCATTTATCAATTTCTAGTGTATTGTCATATGAGGTAACCAGAACAGAGATGACTTCCCAAGACCTTTGAACAAAGAATAGCAGTTTGGTCATAACAAAACACACAGATACAAGGTTGCCACATATCCAAACTTTAAGCTATTGGCATTTCAGAAAGAAAGGAAAAGGGCTCAACTACATCTTAGTTTCCTAACCACACATACACAGTCTAGCAATCATAAGAGAAGGATTTGAACTGAAAGTCGTATCAATTAGGTTTCAAAACTGGAAACACTATATTTGAGTTCCTGAAAGCTAAATGGGTTTATTAGTGAACTTTACAGCAAAACAATGTTTGAATCTCTTTAATACCTATGATCATGGGAGATTTTTACACTTAAAGATTCCTGCTTCAGTTAAACAAAAAGGAGACCTCTCAAGACTTTAATTAACCCACACTTAAACAAACACAAACAAACTATAATCCAGGCTTAAGGCAACATTCATCTCAGGTTTAACAAGAAGCTTTCAAGGAGACACACGGGCTAAACATCCTAGTCCCATGCTCATGTCACAATCTCGGACTAGTGCTTCATTGAACACTTATTTAAACCAACCATGATGATTAATTGAAAAAAAATGTATGTTAATAGCTACCAAACAACATTCATGCTAAATAATTCGCATAATGACTTGTGAATCAGTTCTTACATTGGTACTAACCTGAACTGATCATAATGAGAGAAGCTAAAACTAAATCATTATTAACACTAAACCAACAACACTGTAGTACTTAAACAACTGCCAACCCTTAAACAGCACAACCTTTCTGTCAACGTTAAGCCACATATTTTAAAATAATCTTCTCAAATCAAACCCAACGAACACCTATGCTAATGCAGAAATAAATGACAGGAATAAAAAGGGGTTCAAGTATTACCTTTTTTAGTGCAGCGACGGGGCGACAGAGTTAATGAACCACCTTTCACCCAAATCGTATTCCGATAAGCAGAAATAACTTCTAAAAATTAGAGTACGAGCTCGAACTTTCTCAAAACCCAAGGATTTTGTCGAGCTTCTACATATCTCGGGCTATACGAAAACTCAGGCCACTTGTAGTTCGACCCTATTTTGAAAACCTTTTAAAAGATTGCCCCAGTGCCGAATTTATGAGATTGGAAGCTTAGGACATAATTGGGGGGGATTTTGGATCACGATCGAGCTCTGACAGTGAGTTCGCCTACATATCCCTACCCTCGAGAATTAGGCCATATGTAGTTCGACTCGATCGATAGAAAAGGGTATTTCTTACGCGGAAGTAACCTTTGGTTTGGGATAGATGACTTTAAACTTTTGAATACGGAAAAAAGGCTTGTAATTTTCAAGTTATGAATGTGGCATGCTTCACATCCATAATTAAGTCTCTGCACGGACATAATTTTGTATACTTTAAGTATATCTTCACCTAGATTTTGAAAAAAGACTAATGATGCCCCAGTGTAGATACTGGGTGCGAAACTCAAAGGTAATGTCTCTTTTCTTCTTAACAGGGTGGTTTTGACACGGAAAAGAATACCTACCTGCCTTCTACAGGGGTGTAGTTTGATGGTGGTGAAAGGTGATCCTCAACTCTCGCCTGAAGAGTCTGCTCCTCTCTTCTGCAATGTGCCCCAATTCGCTGCTGAGAAAAAGTTCCACATTGCTCTACATGCATCTAGATCTGCCTCAGTCGGCATGTTCCTTTTTGTGGCTTTGTACCTGTTGACAGCATTACAGATGTACCACATAGCAATTTATATGAATGAATTGCCCTTTGGAAATTTGTATGAATGGCCCTGTCGGCTGTTTGATATGAATGACCCTCTCAGTTGTTTGATATGAATGGCCCTCGTGGCAGTTTGTATGAATGACCCTCTTGGCAATTTGATATGAATGGCCCTCTCGGCAGTTTGATATGAATGGACCTCTCGACAGTTTGATATGAATGGCCTTCTCGGCAGTTTGTATAAATGGCCCTCTCGACATGCGGATGATAGATATAGCCCTTGTGGCTGGACAACCTTTCTTTCATCCGTTGTTTGGCTGTTGACCCTTACAGTCGGATATGCCCTTTGATCCTTGTGATGACCCTTTTGGTCGAGCGTATCTTTCTGCTCATTCATTGTGACCCTCTCGGTCTGATATATCTTTGTCAATCGCTCTTTGTGTGACCCTTTTGGTCGGATATGTCTTTTCGTTCATACTTTGTGACCCTTGTGGTCGGATATATCTTTTCCCTTCGTTTGTCTTGTGATCTTTTTGATTAGCTGCATCTTTACCTCCTTTGTTATGACCCTCTTTGTCAGATATGTCTTTGTCATTTTTTCGGCTCGCTACCTTTATGGTCCACTATGCCTTTTGTCATTTATCCATCTTGTGACCCTTTAGTCAGCTACTTCCTCCAATATAATATGTCTTTCCTTTATCTGTTGAGCCTTTTAGTCAAGCATGCATCTCATTCTATCCTCATGCGATCCATCTCTGGGTCGGATGCATTTTCTTTCGTCCATTCGTCTTGTGGCCTTCTCAGTCAGATGTGCCATTTTTGTCCCTTATGGCTAGCCCTCTTTGTCTTGATTATACCATCATTATGTTGTTTTGGCCTTTTGTGGCCTTTTTGGCTAGATTTAACCGTCCTTGTTGCGCTTTGTCCTTTGATATGGCCCTTCTGGCTAGACTGTCCCGCCCTTATGGCGTTTTGTCCTTTATATAGTCCCTGACTATTAAGAAAGATTATCCCTTGATGCCTTCAAGTCTGACGATGATCACTCCAATACTTCTATCTAGTTTTGTGAGTTGTCATTCGTACGAACCTATACTTGAGGAAAATGGTTAGTAGCTACTTCGTCGCTTTTCCAGCGACTTTAGTCAAAATAATCTTTAAAAGGCTTTGTAAAACAGCTAAGCATCGTTTGTTCGTTGTAGAGGTAGGCAAACATGCATGTTCCTTTCTAAGATGGACAAGAAAATATACGTCCCTTTCTGAGGTGGACGAGAAAATATGTCTGTTTCTAAGGTGGACAAGCAAGTATATCCCTTTCTAAAGTGGATAAGCGAACATTCATCCCTTTCTAAGGGATAAGCACGTATTCGTCCCTTTCTAAGGTGGACGAGCAAACATTCATCCCTTTCTAAGGTGGATGAGCATATATTCGTTCCTTTCTAAGGTGGACGAGCAAGTATATGTCCCTTTCTAAGGTGGACAAGCAAAAATGCATCCCTTTCTAAGGTGGATGAGCACGTATTCATCCCTTTATAAGGTGGACGAGCAAGTATATGTCCCTTTGTAAGGTGGACAAGCAAACATTCATCCCTTTCTATGGTGGATGAGCATGTATCGTCCCTTTCTAAGGTGGACGAGCAAGTATATGTCCCTTTCTAAGGTGGACAAGCAAACATTCATCCCTTTCTATGGTGGATGAGCATGTATCGTCCCTTTCTAAGACAAGCACATATATGTCTCTTTCTAAGATGGACGAGCAAGTATGTTAAAAGTAAATATTCCACATCCGGGCAAGTAAATAACAAATATCCGACTTCCGAAAAAATAGCAAATATCCCACTTCCGGGCAAGTAAATAACAGATATCCTACTTTCGGGCAAATAGCAAATCCCAATACTACAAATTAGTGCGGAAATAATACAACAACCCCAAGCAATCTGGTCTAAGGCCATACAAGAGCCATTATTACAAATACTACAAGTCTGAATACGAATACATGTCTAAAAATGGAATATTATCTCAGAATATCAAAATAAGACAAGTAACTAAGAAGAGGCATCCAGGCAGCGAATCCATCCAATGCTTACCCTGGAATACTCGTCACAAGACCTCGGGACTCAGTCATGCGGCGCAGAAGTCGATCCGGTCATAAACTCTACACTCAGAAAGAATGCAGCAAGGTAGAATCAATACAACAACACGTACTGAGTAGGCATCAAAGGCCGACAACAGTTAGAAGATCATATATATAAGAAAGATACTGAAAAAAGTAGGCATGCTCACAATCAGATAAACTCAAATCAATCCATCACCGAATCCAGTACAACACCACCAAGTCTAATCAATCACCTCAAGTCCACTATAAATCCAATTCACATCTCAAGGACTACTATCAAGTACGCGTATCCCCATAATTAATCCACAAGTCCCAAACCATGCCAACAATAAATATGAGATAAATGCAATGCATATGCAATGATACACACGCGCTTCGAGCGAAATATCTCGAAGCCTCGATAGTCATAACTCGTAGGGGAATGCTAAGTCCATGTACCTGCTGTGGAATGCACAACCCGATCCAATAGTTAGTGTTGCGGTACGTGCAACCCAATCCCGGTCAGTATTGTAGTACGTGCAACCCGATCCCAATCAGTGTTGCGACGCGCAACCCTTATCCCAGTCAGTGTTGCGCAACCCGATCCATATATATATATATATGAGTGAATGCATGATAACAATGTAGACAAGAATATATAATCAATGGTGCCACACATGGACACAAATCTCACCCACAATAATCAATATCATAATCCTTACTTCCTTCCCAATAACCTCATACATGATAAATATGCCTTCCGACATACAATTAATCACTAAGCATCAACTCTCTAGAATCAATCACGTGGCGGCAAGCCAATACTCACAATAAGCAATAACACAATAGAACACAATAAGGCAACAAGCCATAAATGACAATAATACCAACCTAAGTCTTCCATCCCAACTTCATACCCGAAGGTTTACATGCTTTCTCCAACAATCACTATCTACACATATAATCCGCTAACTGAAGTCCAACCGAAAGGTAAGTCGTAACCTACCTGAAAAGCTGAACAAAAGCCTCGAACTGTCACAACTTGGCCTTGGCTTTTCGTAACGCCTCCAAGTACTCAAAGTCTATTCATAATCGAATTCTATATTAAAATCCATGAACAATGACACCCATATTTCTATACTTCTAGCTAGGTCAAATTCTAACCCAAGAAAATTGGGGAAATGGGGCCACAAGGGTAAAACGGGAAATTGAAATATAGAACATGCAATTCAAGCTCTAGGTGATCAAATTCACTAATCATTTGCTAAAACAACTCAAGATTTAGCCTAATTCAGATTTAAAGCAAAACCCCCAAATTTGGGTATGAACCTGAATTCTTCAATTCTCAAATTAACCATTAATAATGAAAGAAATAAGCTTGACAATCAAACTCTATGGTTATTCTAGACAATTTCACCACCAATTTCCATTTTAGAAGTCTAAACCCATTTCAAGAATTTTAACACAAGACTCATCTTCTCTAGTTAGATTCTAATGATTCTAGGCATGGAATAGGAATCTAAGAAGGCAAATGATGAAGGCTAGGGTCATGGATCTTACCTCCAAGAAGAATCAGTCCACAAGAAGTTCTATTCCCCCAAAGAGTGCTAAGAAAAGTGATGAGAAGAAGTGATAGGGTTTAAGGGTCTTAACTAGAGAAAAGGGAAATAATTCTGCCCGATTACGGCTGCGGCAATCAAGGAGCCGTTGCAGTGCACGCGCCGTGGCGCATAGCTAGCTCTCCATGGCGAAATTCTCCAAAAATTAGCATGCCGCTATAACGGCAAGGAATCCGCTACAGCGGCTAACCACCAAAACTCCCAGTCCACTATAGCCGTCCCCCAGGCACCATAGCATGACCGCTACAGCAGTTATGGTACCGCTGCAGTGCCTGGATCAGAACCATAATATTTTGGTTTTGACCAATCTCATCCCGAAATCTGACTATCACCAAGGCCCCACAGATACCAAACAAACATGCAAACACACATAAAAACACGCTACGGACTCACTTGTGGCCTCTGTTTCCTAACGGAGGTCTATTTGACCAAGTCAACCCCCAATGGCCTAAAGCCAAGTTCCCAATCCAAGTTCCAAGACGCTTCCAACTGCATTTGGAACCGAAACGAACATACTACCAAGTCATAAATGATTTTTCGGACCTCTTGGAATCAACGAAATTCTGAAAAAGGTTCGTTTACTCAACAGTAAACTTTAGGTCGAACGAATTCCATTTTGAGGCTCAAACCTCCAAAAGTCACTCTAAAAATCGCCCGATGACCTAAGTAAGGGTCAACAGGGGTAACAGAGTCCATTAAGTCGTCTTTCATCCATCTTAGATTTGGTCAATTTCTTCACAAATCTGGTGAGTCTTTGAGGTGAGAAATCTATTGTCTTTGATCTACTGGCATCTAACATTTTTTAACAAAGAGGTTGTTCCTTGCATTCATAAAGCCTGGATAAAATCATCGTTGTAGCCAAATCTGGAGGATTATGAAACTCAACCTCAATTACTATATAATCAACAAGATCGCTGATATAAAGTTCAATTTTTTGCGACTGTGTGAGTGTACCAGCCCGTGCAACTAACTGCTCAAACTTTTCTTGGTAATCTGCCACAGACTAGATCTGGCATAACTTAGCCAATTTTCGCAACTTCTGACTTCTAATTGGTGGCCCAAAACGAAGGTTACAATGATATTTGAATTCATCCCAAGACGGATGAGGTATATCAGTCTCTAGTTAAAGAAACCAAAGTTGTGCATTCCCTTCCAAATGAAAATAGACAAGTCCAACCTTTTCTTTTTCAGAAGTTTGTTGGTGTCAAAAGAAGTGTTCACACCTGTTCAACCATCCCAAAGGGTCGTCTTGGCCATTAAAACGTGGGAAATCCAACTTTATATATCTAGAAATGAGGGAATTTCCTCCCGTTTCTGATCCTGACCCCCTGCCGCTGCAGCTTTACCCTTCCAACCTCGGTTCTGACCGGTATTTTCAGTAGATTCAGAATCGGCCTTTGAATTTGCTAAATCCATTGCGAGTGAATCCAAACGAGCATTTTTGGCTTCCTGTCTAGCTAAATTGGTTGCACGTTCTTCCTGGAACAAGTTTACCAATTATGCCCATTGATGTTGAAATTGATCTCCCATAACTCTCGACTCTGATACCATTGTTATGGTCCCCTATTATGGATCTAGTTATGGGACGTTGTATGACAAAATCAGAGTTAATGTAGAGAGAATTAGAAGAAGAGGTTTTCTTTTTCCGACTTATGGTGCTGATTCATTAAAAGAACCTGTAATCTCTTGAGTTAAAGTACTCAAAAATTGAAATAATTTTTTGCTTAACTTCATTGAATAAACATAGTTTAAATACAATACTGATAAGATAACTACCCCTAATAACTAGGACTTGTTTTCCTAACATTACTAGAATAAGAAACAACAAATAACTACTACAAAAGAAACTGCAGATAGCTACTACAAAAGAAACTGCAGATAACTACTACTATAAATTACTATTGTAAATTACTACTACAAAGAAATAATTACTGCAAATAACTACTACCATAAATTACTACTATTGTAAATAATTACGACTGTAAATTACTACTACTGTAAAATATTGGGAGACCACCAAGGACTGCTAACAGCGTTCCTTGAGTTGGTGACTTGATCGGATGATTTTTGAAGAGGCTCACAGTTCTAGATATTCCATTCACCATGGTGCTACAAAGATGTACCGTGATTTGAGATAGCACTATTGGTGAGGCAAGATGAAGCGTGATATTATTGAATTCGTTTCTCAGTGTTTGAATTGCTAGCAGGTTAAGTCTGAGCACCAGATACCAGGGGGTTAGAGTGGGTGCCATCATGACTGTGATTTGGGTCGTGACACAAAATCTAACCACAAGGTAAGCCATAACCTACCTCAGTGCCGAGCAGGTGCCACAAACTATCCAACTTGAGCCTTCCTTTTACGAATTGCCTCCGATGATCAAAGTCTATCAGATTGTTATTCTACATTAGATTTTGAGACTAACGATACTCATATTGCCACAATATTATTCGAATAGAAAATAACATTTAAAAAGGAAAGCAGAGCCCACAAGGGCAAGAATGGAAATTTCAAGTTGGAAAAGGTTAACCCAAAGCTTAGTAACACCAAACACTAATTATCAACACAATCTAGTCCCAATTTAGCATTAATTTCATCATCAATCGAAAATTCCC
This sequence comes from Lycium barbarum, assembly GCF_019175385.1. Classification (NCBI taxonomy): domain Eukaryota; kingdom Viridiplantae; phylum Streptophyta; class Magnoliopsida; order Solanales; family Solanaceae; genus Lycium; species Lycium barbarum. The sequence goes on along the minus strand of NC_083347.1, from coordinate 112,693,097 downwards.
AATCTAGAGAAAACCCCCAATTTCTGTTACCTAGATTCTTGAGATAAAAGGAAGATTCAAGCTTAGGGACTAAATACCCACTGATTAGATGGTTAGAAATCAATATTTTTCCCAATAAAACCCATTTGGATTGAATAAGATTCATAAAATCATCTCAGGGTTTATGACCCAATTTTTCCCAAACTAATTCATGGTATTTACTATAGTTTCCATACGTAAACATAAATAAATCACAAAGAGAGAGTAGAGAACTTACCTAAAGAAGATTCACCCAAAAGCTCTACAAAATCGCCCCAAATATCTCCCTCTAGGTTTCAATTTGGAGAATGAAAAGAAATGATTCGAGTTGGGGATTTAAAGGTTTTGGATATAGCGGGTTTTGCAACTGCGGAACCCGTGCCCGCAGAAGCGACCTCGCATCTGCGGAGAAATGTCCGCAAATGCGGACTTATTTAACAACTCAACATCTCACAGATACGGGACAACTTCCGCATGTGCGGTCCCGCGCCTGCGGAAAAGGCCTCACAGGTGTGGAACTGCCCGACAAGGCAACCCCTCGCATTTACGAAGCAAGCCTTCAGAGGCGAGCCCCCAGAAGAGGCCAAACCACTCTAGAAGTGGCATACCAGAAACCAGCAAAAGTCTGATTTTTCACAAAATTCAACCCAAAACCAGACATTCATCCGAGACTTCATGGATAAAAACCAAGAATGCATAGAAATGTAAAAACACGCTAAGAACTCAACCGTGCCCTCAGAATTTCCAACGGAGGTCATCTTGACCCGGTTAACCCTCAAAACCCCAAAAATAAGTTTCCAACCAAGGTACCGAAACACTCTCGAGTGCCTCGGGAACTGAACTAATCACCCTGCCAAGTTAGAAATGACTATCTAGACCTCATGGAATCGATGAAATTTCCAAAAAGGTTTATTTACTCAAAAGTCAACTATTGGTCAAAGGTTTTTCACTTTGAGCCTCTAATTTTCCTCAAAACCAATTCCGATCACCTAGGGAACCGTGCTACCCATCCATACGAGTCAAACATGCTCTATGGAGCTAGGGGAAGGGTTAATAGGGGAAAAAGGGTCAAAATTCCTAAACGACCAAATGGGTTGTTACATCACAAACTAATTAAACAATCGTTCGTAATCAAACGAAGAAGGAGTGAAATGAAGGAAAGGTACCTGGGTCAGTAAATCTCGTACGCCTATCGGCCTCAGTTCCCCATGTAGCCTCCTCAACTGGCCAATGCTTCCATTTCACCTTAACTGAAGCTAATTTTTTTCTCTCAACTTCCTCACTTGCCTATCCTAGATTGCTACTGGCTCTTCTTCGAAAAATAGATTCTGGTCAAATAATACTAAGTCCTAATGAATAATATAAGAGCAGTCTGAATTGTATCTCTTGAACATGGACACATGGAACACCGGATGAACACCTGATAACCCTGGTGGCAAAGCTAACTCATACGCCACTTCACCCACACGATAAAGAATCTCAAAGGGACCAATAAACCTTGGCATTAACTTGCTCTTCTTCCCAAATCGCATCACACCCTTTATGGGTGAAACCTTCAATAAAACCTGATCATCAACCAAGAACTCCAAATCCCAGACCTTCCAGTCCGCATACGTCTTTTGCCTACTCTGAGCTGCAAGAAGTTTTTCCTGGATCAGCTTCTCCTTATCTAAGGATCTTCTCAACAAGTTAGTACCTCAAGGTCTCACCTCGAAAGCATAAAACCATCCAATCAGAGAACGACATCTCCTACCATATAAAGCCTCAAATATAGCCATGTCAATACGCAAGTGATAATTGGTGGTGTGCGCGAACTCAGCCAAAGGTAAGAACTGGTCCTAATGACCAACCATAATCAATCACACAAGCCCGCAACATATCCTCTAACACCTGAATAGTCCTCTCGGACTGACTATCAGTCTGCGGGTGGAATGCGGTACTGAGATCCAACTGGGTTCCTAATTCCATCTGTAAAGTCCTCCAGAAATGAGAAGTGAACTGAGTGCCTCGGTCTGAAATAAAGGAAATGGACACACCATGCAATCTGATGATATCTCTAATGCATATCCTAGCCAACATATCCGAGTTGTATGTAGTCTGAACTGGAATGAAGTGCGCGGACTTAGTCAACCTATCAACAATAACCCAAATGGTGTCAGACTTGCCTAAGTCTTTGTTAGACCAACCACGAAAGCCATAGCTATCCTCTCCCATTTCCACTCAGGAATTGGTATCCTTTAAGTCACACAACCTAGTCCCTAGTGCTCGTATTTAACCTGCTGGCAATTCAAACACTGGGATACGAAGTCTACTATGTGCCTCTTCATCCTACCCTACCAGCAATGTTGTCTCAAGTTACAATACATCTTTGTAGCATTAGGATGAATGGAGTATCCAAAACTGTGAGCTTCTTTCAAGATAAATGAAATCACATCACTAACTCTAGGAACGAAAATGCGCCACCTAATCCTTAAAACACCCTCATCATCAAGAATAGCCTCCTTGGCTTCCCCACTTAGCACTTTATACCGAATCTTACACAATGTCACATCCTTAAACTTCTGGGCCTTAATCTGCTCCAAAAGAGACGACCTCGCCTTAACACAAGCTAAAACTTTGCTAGGTTCTGAAATATCGAGTCTCACCATACTATTAGCCAAACGCTGAACCTTCACGGCTAAAGGACGCTCTCCCACAATCAAAAGCTACAAGCTATCCATACTCACTGCCTTTCGGCTCAACGCATCAGCTACCACATTAGACTTTCTCGGATGATAAAAAATGGTCATGTCGTAATACTTGAGCAACTCCATCCATCTACGCTGCCTCGAATTCAGATCCATCTGACTGAACACATGCTGAAGATTACGATGATCCGTGAATACCTCACAATGGACTCTATACAGATAATGCCTCAAAATCTTCAAAGAAAATACTAAAGCCACTAACTCTAAGTCATGAGTGGGGTAGTTGTTATCATGGACCTTCAACTGTCTCGAAGCGCACACGATGATCAACTTACCCTCTTGCATCAACACACAACCGAAGCCAATACGATAACCATCACAATAAGTAGTAAGGTCTTTACCCTCCACAGGTAAATCCAAATCGGAGCTGAAGTCAATAAAGCCTTGAGCTTTTAAAAGCTCTCCTCACACTCATCAGACCACTGGAAGGGCATATCCTACTGAGTCAAACTGGTCAAATGGAAAGTAATAGATGAGAACCCCATCACGAACCAACAATAGTAACTCGCTAAGCCCACAAAATTTTGAATCTCGGTCATCGAAGTAGGCCTAGCCCAATCTCTAACTGCCTCGATCTTCTTGGGATCAACCATAATCCCTCTTTAGACATAACATGTCCCAGAAATGCTAAGAAACTGAGCCAGAACTCACACTTGGAAAACTTGGAATATAACTTTCTCTCTTTCAACAACCCAAGAACTATCCTCAAATGTTTCTCATGGTCTTCCTTACTATGAGAGTACACCAAGATGTCATCAATAAACACAATCACGAACGAATCCAAGTAAGGCTTAAAGATCTCATTCATCAAATTGATAAAAGTTGCGGGGGCATTAGTAAGCCTGAAGGACATCACCAAGAACTCAAAATGACCATAGCGGGTCCTGAAGGTTGTATTTGGAATATCTTCGGTTCTATTCTTAACTGGTGGTAGTCCGATCTTAATTCAATCTTATAAATGATTGACGCACCCTGAAGCTGATCAAATAAGTCATCGATGCGGGGTATCAGATACTTATTCCGAATGGTAACCTTGTTCAATTGCCAATAATCGATACACATCCACATAGAACCATCATTTTCTTCATGAACAACACAGGAGCACCCGACGGGGAAATACTAGGTCTGATGAACCCCTTATTCAACAAGTCTTACAATTTCTCCTCAACACCCTCAACTCTGTCAGAGCCATACAATAAGGTGAAATAGAAATAGGCCGAGTACCTGGCTCCAAGTCGATGCAAAAGTCAATATCACGGTCAGGCGGTATACCAGGAAAGTCTGCGGGAAAGACCTCCACGAACTCACTAACTACAGGAACTGACTCTAGGGAAGAAGTATCCACACTGGTATCCCGAATATGCTCAAAATTTGCCAAACATCTCTTATTCACTAACTTATTCGCCCGCATAAATGATATAATCTTCTTAGGGGCAGGGCTAGGAGCACCCTTCCACTCTAATCTCGGAATGCCTGGCATAGCTAACATGATTGTCTTGGCATGATAATCTAGAATCGCGTGGTAAAGAGATAACCAGTTCATGCCTAATAATATCAAAATCCACCATACTAAGGATCACCAAGTCTGCCATGTGTTATAGCCCATAAAAGTAACCACGCAAGACCGATAGACTCAATCTACTACCACAGAATCCCCAACCAGAATAGAAACACGTATGGGCACATCAAGAATATCACAAGTCATATCTAAACCAATAGAGAAATATGTAGACACATATGAGAAGATAAAACCCAGATCAAAAAATACCAAGGCTACCCAAGGACGAACTGAAATAGTACATGTAATGACTATACCAGAAGCCTCCGCCTCTAGTCTCCCGGGAAGGCATAACAATGAAATCGTCTGTAATCGGACTGTGCGCCTCTCCGGCCACCCTATCCAAACTGAGCTCCCTCTCTCACGGACTGTAAACTTCCCCTACCGAGATGATAACCACCTCGCCCAGACTGATATCTGCCTCTGCTAGGCTGTAACCCACTTCGGCTAACTGAAGGTAATGGAGTCCTGGGGGTTTGAAACCTAGAACTTTGTTGGGCCCCACTCTGTCTGGGTCTGGGACACTCTCTAGCAAAGTGCCCCGGGTCTCCATACTAAAAAAAACCCTGACCAACCTGGGTTGCGCCACTGAAACTAAAGAACTAGAATATCTACCACGGTCTGAAGGTCGAGAATAGGAACCTCGAGAAGTATGCCCAGTGCTAAGTCCACTCTGCTCTGAAAGGCCACCAACTGATATATGAAGCGTTGAATGGATGGGGCAGCCAGGATAGTGCTGACGAATCCTGCCCGACTAGCCCCCACTTTTCGAAGTAGAACCACTGAAACTGCCAAACTAGGAGATCCTTTTGTCACTGCCCCCACCATGAGCTCGAATCCTAGTAGAATGAACTTCTATAGCATGATTAACCACAAACTGAAACGAAGAACCCATAGCCATAAGTTGAGGAGTTGCCAGCTTCAACGGAAGCACTATATCCTCTGATAATCTCCTCCCCCTCTCTGCCTCGGTGGGGATCAACTAATAACATAACGAGCCAAGGAATGACATCTGGCCCTATACACTGCGACAGACATACCCTTCTGCTCCAAGTCATTGAAGTCGTATCTCCTCCTATCTCTCAAAGTACGGGGGACATACTTCTCCAAGAACACCTGATAAAACGGGGTCCAAGTCAAAAGAGGTGACTCAGCTAGTCAACAGTCAACATAGGACCTCCACCACATCTTTGTGTCCCCACCCAAATCAAAAGAAACATAAGAAACCCTATGCGAATCAACTATACCCAGCTTGTGGAGCCTCTCAAGACTGTCCACAATAAACTCACACGCATCCTCGCCAGAAGTACCAAAGAATTCCTGCGGCTTCATCTTGATGAACCTACCAAGAAAATCCTGCTCCTCAACGGTCATTATCGGACCAGCATAAAGTCTAGGAGCGAATGCAGGTGCTAGGATCTCGTCAATACAGGGAGCCACTGCGACAGCAGGTTACGCCCCATGGGTTTGATAGTGCTCAGGATTCTGTCCTCCCGCTTTAGTCTGAAATCCTCTTGGAGTAGCTGGAAGGCCACCCACCTGGGTCAAACCATCAAGAAGACTCAATATACAAACAATGGCGCCCTACAGTACATGAGTAGCAATTACCTCGGGCTGAGCCTGGGCTTGTCCCAGCTCCTCTTCATTTATAGGCCCGTACTCATGCTGAACTTTTGGCTCAGGAAATACTGATATGGCTCGGGTTTGACCAACTACAGGGGACCTTCCCTTGGCAAGTGATGCACCACGACCTCTGTCTATGCCACAACCTCTCGTTTAGCCTCGACCTCGTGCTTCTGCCCTAGCAGCGGGCGCGAGCACCTCATCCTTTGTAATAGTCCCACGTGTACTAACCATCTGTGACAGAATAGAAGTGAAGTCAAATACCAATTTGAACCTTCTAGATACCAATTTGAACATTCTAGCATGAAAGGAATGAAAGACTTGGAAGTTTCCCAAATGTCCTATAGCCTCTCGCAGATAAGTACAGAGCTTACCATACCGATCCATAAGACTCTACTAGACATTGCTCGTGTACTTGTAAGATCGGTAACCTAGGGCTCTGATACAAACTTTGTCACGACCTAACTCGTGGATCGCGTAGGCACCCACACTATCCTTCCTGGTGGGCGAACCTTTCCCTTACTCTACCTCTTTTGAATAAAATATGCGGAAGTTAAACATCAAATACATAGATAGTCTCGATATATAAATACTGAATAGTGTGCGAAAATACAAGACATAAACCCCAAAGATCTAGTCTGAATCCTAGTACAAGAGCCAGTAACATAAATACAAGTCTGAATGCAATACTAAAGTCTCAATATTAAGAAATACTGTCTCAAGAGTGCGAAAGAAAGACAAGCATGTAAGGAGGATTCTCCGTGTTATATCCCGTATTTCGCATATTCGAAAAATTCGAAATAATTGTGACTTGTAAGAGATAAGGCCATATTTTCATTTTAATTAATACATATGTTGTTCTTGAAAGATGTTGATGCGGAAATATGGAGGAAGGCCAAGGGAAAAATTGGAAATTAGTTTCGGAAATTACAAAATAGGGCCCATAATTAATTGGACTAGAAAAAAAAAACAAAGGCCCAATTTTAAGGGGGTGGCCAGCTATGACCATGAGAAAATGGGCCAAGCCCATGAGAATTAAAATCAAGACAAATAAATAAACAAAGGGGTCACAATTTGTCATTACAAATTAGAACCTTCAAGAAATAAAAGAAGAGAGCAAGAACAAGAAGGGCCATTCGGCCACCTTGAGAAAAAGAAAAAAAAATTGCCCTTCAACTTTTGGACCAAAAATCATAATTTTCTTGAATTCCTACTAAGCTTAAGACCCTCTTCAACGTGGTATAATTATTTTGGCAAGAAAGACACTTTGGTACCAAGTGGAAAATTTGAAGAAAAAGGTAAGAATTTCCATTCTTTTATGTGTTGTGGAAGGGTTATATATGTTGTAGTAAGTAGAATTCAATGAAAATCATAGAAATGTTGTGTGTTGTGTGCAAGCCGTGTGGTGTGGTGTGTGTATGTGGCCGTGTATGTGTGTAGTGTAGGGAAGGAGAAGAACAATTCTTATGTAGTAATTTGGTTGTTGTTAATATGTATTCTATGGTGAAAATGAGAATTTGATGATTTAAGTTGAAGTTGTGATGATTGTGGGCTGATTTGGAAGCCACCATGGTCATTAATGTAGTTCTTGAATTTGTGGGAATAACATTGCTAACGTACGAATTGTCGTTGTAGTTTATGAATTCGAAAGAAGAAAAATGCGTCGTCGTAGTTTCGTTGCATTAGTAGAAGTTTCAGGTGGAATATGGAGTTGGTGGGATTATTTGAATATTTGTAGGTTGTTTAAAATGCTTTTGAATTGTGTTGAATGATCTTGGATTAGTACTTGAATGTGTGATCAAATGTGAATTGAATATAATTAAGACGCTGTTGAAGTTGTAGAACGAAATTGCTAATGCTAGTATGCGTTCTGAATCGATGGTGGATATTGTTAGAATAATTGTTGGTATCGTTGTTGATATTGTGGCCGAGTTAAATTCTCGGATTTGTTGTTGTATTTTTGGCCGAGTTGAATTCTCGGGGATGGCGCATTTACAGGGGAAATGCTGCCGAAATTTCTGTAGAAATAAGGTGTTGGTCAGAATTGAATTCTTAAGCGTTTGTACCTAATGTTTGGTGCGCATTAATGTTGTTGTAGATCGTGTGGAGCCAAAGACTTAAATTTGGATTTGCGTAGGAAGCGGGCAAGGTATGTAAGACTTACCTTTCTTTCCTTCGGCATCATCTTTGTAATAAACAAATAACGTATATGTATGTCTCTAAAGAAAAATTCTATTCTTAGAGCCACTAGGATGGCCATCGTCTTTGACTTCCATAAGTATTCCATATGGTTTGATATGTATATATATATATATATATATATATGATGATGTTCGAAGAATTTAGTTGGTATATTTCCAAACGTGGTTCGAAAGCAAATCGATATGACTTAAGTCTTTGATAAATAATTCGATATGTACATATGGTTCTAAAGTCTCCATTTGGTTTGACCCATAATGATATTGGAAAGTTACTTAATATGTTTGTTACTTGAATTTCCAAATACGGCTTACGAAATGTTGTTAGAAGGCCCCGTACTTCAAAGGTTCTATTTAGTAAGTTCCGAGTTTGTCTACGATCCCTATTGGTTTATGGATACGAACATACGTAGTATGGTTAAGATTATTGCATAATTGAGTAATAAGCTAAGTATAAGAATTCATGACCTTAAGATAATTTTGTAAGTACTAATGCCTTTAACTTTTGTATACAATTTCGGCACTAATACATTATATCCGTGGATCGGGCTGCACGTTCCGCAGCGACACACTGTATGATATCCTATGAGTATGCATGTATGAATCTGTTATATATACGTGTATGATATATGATGTCGGTATATTGATATGACTAAAGTTGGATTATTAAATGCTAGCACGTTCGATTATTCCACCAAGTCTTTGACATACTTTGATACGTACGTATGGTTCCAAAAGTTCTATTTGATTTGATCCATAACGATGTCAGAAAGGTACTTGACCTGATCACAGCTTTGATTTTCCAAAAATAGCTTCTGAAACGCTTATAGAGCGTTTTGTACTTCAAACGCTCGTAACTTTCGTATACTAATTCCGATTGACCCGAAACTTGTTTCTGGACCTTCAGATGTCGATAAGTATGTTTGTATATAAGTATGTTTGTATCTCGGGTCTTGATTTACGTGTACATGGTTTCGCATTATTCTGTTCGTGCAAGCCTCCGTTTGGATTTCCCTGAGCCCGGGCCAGGATATGTTCTCGTGCGTACTCCTCTGCATTGTTCACCACGTCCCTCTCATTTGCGGACCGGGCATGTTATATTTATGATATGATGACGGGGCGGTGGCCAGGATGGCATATGATGATTTTATTCACCGCGTTCCGCAAAAGAGGGCCTGGGCACGTTACATGCATACATGATATATGATATTGGCATCCATGACATATGATTCACCGCGTCCCTCACTGAGGGTCGGGGCACGTTATATGCATACATGATACATGATTCACCACGTCCCTCACCAAGGGCCGGGGCACGTTACATGCATATTTGATACACGATATTGACATATATGATTTCATCTACCGCGTCCCTCAATGGAGGGCTGGGGCACGTTATTTGATATATGCATATATGATACATGATTCTGACCTGCATGATCCGTGTTTTGAAAGTAAGTTCTTTTGGCACTCTGGATGACTCACTTATCTTCTGTACCTCCTTTGACATACGATAGCGGCATATATGATTTATTTCATGAAGGTAAACGTTTTGGTATTCTGGATAATGTTCTTACTCTAGTACTGGATATTCGTTTATAGTTCTGTTTTCTATATTTCATGCCTTACATACTCAGTACATATTCCGTACTGACCCCCTTTCTTCGGGGGCTGCGTTTCATGCCCGCAGGTACAGACGCTTATAGAGGTGACCTGCCAGCCTAGAGTATACATTCTGCTGTTTGAAGTGTTCCTTTGATCCGGAGCCCACACTTTCGGATGTATCTTTCTGTTGTACATATCTTTGTATTTATGACTATTTTGGGTACGGCGAGGCCCTGTCCCGTCATATGATTCTGTTGTCTGTATTAGAGGCCTGTAGACATGTATGTGGGTCATGGGTCGTGCTTGTTCAGTAGTGTTTATTTGGTTTGTGTCCGATTTTCTTCTACACTTCGTAACCTGATCTATTTATATGTTATAGTATAAGTAACGACTTAACTGGTATGTATATGATTTTGTATGCACGAGGTTCATAATATGTAAACGCAAGTGAATCTTGGTTAGTAAGTATGTACGAGTGTCCATGTCGAGCACTAATCGCGGCCTACGGGGTTGGGTCGTGACAAAAGTGGTATCAGAGCGGGTTGTCCTCGGAATGTCTACAGGCCGTGTCTAGTAGAGTCTTGTTTATCGGTGTGTTGTGCACCACATCTATAAACAGGAGGCTACAGGACATTTAGGGTGTTGCCTTTCTTTGGATCTTAGATCGTGCGATAGAGCTGTGCTGTTAGGATGATTTCTTTCTGACCGACTGTTATGTTTTCAGTGATGCCTCCGAAGAAGGCGACGGCTGCCCAGAAGGGCAAAGCGGTGGCAGGAGAGACCAGTCAGATACAGAGAGTTACTCGGGCTCATGCTCATATTATGCCCGATATTACACCCCACTCAGAGGGTTCTGCTACACCCCCGTCAGAGGAGCCTGGAGCAGCTCCACCAGTAGCTCCAGGGGCTCCAGTGCCCGAGCCTCCAGCTCCTCATCCAGGGGCGGAGGACAGGACGATGAGAGAGGCTGTGCAGTTATTGACGACATTAGTAGCAGGACAGACTCGCAGACGCGGGCTAGGGGGTGACGATGTGGACAGACGCGATAGTTTGAGGGTCCGCGATTTCTTGACCTGTGGCCCCCCAGAGTTCTACGGGTCTAAGCCTGAGGAGGACCCCCAGGACTTCATTCGACAGATGCAGCGTGTGCTGAGACTTGTCAGGGCTTCGGAGACCGAGTCTGTCAAGCTGGCTTCACACAGATTGCGGGATGTAGCGATTAACTGGTACGAGTCATGGGAGTTGTCCAGAGGTGAGGATGCTCCCCCAGCTGTATGGGACGAGTTTGTAGCCGCCTTTCTCGGCCATTTTCTGCCTCCCGAGATGCGGCGAGCGAGGGTTGACAGATTTTTGCAGCTGAGACAGAGGGGCAGTGTCACGACAAAACCCCGTGGGCCGCGACTGGTACCCTATCTGGGTACCCGTACATACCTACTTAACCGAATTTCGTATCATACAGATTTTTTTTTCTTTTCAAACAGATGTTACAGAAGTAGGCCGATACAGATACGGCACGCGCGCAAACATATATATACTTGAACATACAGAAATTTACAGATAAGCCGATAAGGCTAACATACGAATAACGTCATACAATCGTACGTACCTACCTGAACAGATGTAACCCGTAACCCACACATCTATCTACAGGCCTCTAACATACATACAGAATCATATGACGGGACAAGGCCCCGCCGTACCCAGAATTTCCATACATACAGAACATACAGATACCAGAAGATGTATATACCGAAGTACATGCTCCGAATCAAAAGGAGCTCTTCAAGATAGCAGAACCTGTGCCCTAGACTGGCGGCGGGTCACCGAGTACGTCTGTACCTGCGGGCATGTAATGCAGCCCCCGAAGAACCGGGGGTCAGTACAAAAATGTACCGAGTATGTAAAGCAGAAATATATGAAACAAAATCATGATCTGGACCGGAAGCGCAGAAATATACTAGACAGGCTCATAAGCCGGACAGACAGGGTCATAGTCCCGACAGACGGACAGAATCATGGTCCAGACAGACAGAATCAGAATCCCTACGGATATACAGAATCGGAATCCATACGGATATACAGAATCGAAATCCATACGGACATACAAAATCGGAATCCATACGGACATACAGAATCATAACCAGTCGGACAGAAAATCCGGACGGACAGACAGAGTCATAGCCAGTCGGACAGATAATCCGGACGGACAGACAGAATCATAACCAGTCGGACAGACAATCCGGACGGACAGACAGAATCATAACCAGTCGGACAGACAATCCGGACGGACAGACAGAGTCATAGCCAGTCGGACAGATAATCCGGACGGACAGACAGAAGCGTAACCCGTCGGTCAGATAATCCAGACGGACAGACAGAAGCGTAACCCGTCGGTCAGATAATCCAGACGGACAGACAGAATCATAAATCATACAGACAGACAGAATCACACATAGGGTACAGGAACGTGGTCGCCACTCCTGCCATTGGCACCACTATACGTCAGATATCAGAAATTCTTCTCCGATCTCCGTCACACATCATAACATAACCACGGTACCCGGGGGCGGATAGATAACACAGCACCCCGATCCCGGACACATCATACTTCATAATATATCCTCGGTAACCGAGGACGGACATATACCACAGTACCTCGAAACCGGACACATCATACTTCGGAATTCACATATAGGGCTCGGCGGCCCATCCGCACGATATACATACCGGCCCGGGATCCGGTGAAAGGAATCATAGCACATGCACGAACTGATTAATGAAAAACCACATACGTACAGATCGTCGTACAGATTCAACGGAACAGAAATAGGCCAACTGGCAGATCGAATCAAAGTATTCAGATAGTTTTCAAACTACGCGCCTACACGTCACTTGGGGAGGCACGACAGATCATAACCAGAACTAGATTTTCAGATATCAAAACCATATTGTGAGATTTATATAAAAACAGTCATATTATGTTCAAAATGATAGTTCAGATGTTGCCTGTGAAAAATGGACGGAAATGAGGCAATTTAGATCATTCACGGGGTATCGGGGCTCCGTGGGCCCACCTCGGACCAACTCGAGGCAAGATACATAAATTACTGATAAAAGACCTTATGAGGTCATCCATAATCATTCGAAAGTATTCCGACTCCGTTTAGGAAGGTTTCGTACAAAAGCACACTTTAAAGATATTTTATAAGGACATGGTTTCAATCTTACTGAAGGAATTGGAGCAGATTTCCATATCGAATTCCGAGGAACGGAGTCGTATTTAAGGCTCGCGGCCGAGCCTATTATGTTTAGAACATGCCTAAGAATGAAGGGAAAGACTTTACATACCTTAGCTGCGTCTTACGCTTGTCCAAATTCAATTCCCGTTTCGCTCAAAATCTACAAATGGTCACATTTACCAATTGTCAATAGTAAGAATTTTAGCATTCTTTAATTCACTATTTGTCTACAGAAATTTGGGCAGCATCTCCCCTGCTTATATGCCTAGCCCGAATTTTTAATTCAGCAGCCAACAACAACAACAACAATACCAAGATCAATTATAATGTTTTCAACTCCAAAATATCTCATAAAACAGCCCACACGCTGTTTTCCAACTTTCATAACTAATTAACTCAGTATTCAATTATTTAATCGCGTATTCTTCGTAAATAAACTAGTATTAGCACAAATAGTAAGAGATCCATACCTTTCTCCCCTTAATATTGCTTAATCTCCACTTTTCCACGCTAAATTTAGGCCACCACACACTGTTATTTGATTCTGCACCAATAATTATACGCTACCCGGACTGAAATTTGGGATTTTATACCTGGTTTGGGCAAAATTTGGTTTGGGGAGTTGGGGAGAACTCTCCAGATTTTTGGAGAGTTTTTGGGGTGTTTCCTTCGTGTTTTCAACTGAAAATGAGGGGGGTTTCCCCCTTTTGATAAAGTTTAGAAGCTGCCAGAAGCAGCTGGAAAAATACTCATCGCGATCGCGCTGCCTTCTGGCGCGATCGCGTAGAGTTAATTAATTCCTTCTGCGCGTTCGCGCCCCCTTTGGGCGCGTTCGCGCAGGGTTAATTTTCTTACTGGATGTTCGTTCAGTAAAACGGTCATAACTTTTGATCCCGATATCGTATGAGGGCCCACGACCTATGGATGGAAAGATAATTCAATTATATACAACTTTTATTTCTGGGCTTTTTCCCAAATTCCAAACTTATAATACCGTTTTTGCCCCTAGAAGTCAGATCATCCGAAAATGCTTCCTTATATTGTCCTTTTGGAGGGCTTCCACTTTGATTTGGCCCAAGGGTCCTTCTTGAGTTGTGTTTAACTTCACATATGTGATTCATATAATTTGTCACATGTCCCAAAAAAAATCTTGACGTGTGGGCCCCACCTCAGCTTACAAATAATTCGACGTTCGAAAATGCAGGATATAACATTCTCCCCCCCTTTAGAACATTCGTCCTCGAATGTTCGATTGACCTTAGGGGGTCTCGTGACACTTCGGGGAGGTTCCTTTCTTTCCTTCAAAATTCCTTTCAACGTTATGATTGCCATCAACATCTTTCACCTCTTGTGACACTTCTCGGTTCCTTACAACGTTATCATAATTTCACGTTACATCAAACAGGTTCATAACTAGAGCCAGACGCACAAAAGCTTATCGGACAGATCCATAATCAGAGACAGATATACTGCACTATGTCAGACAGATTCGTAGTCGGAGTCAGACGTATAGAATTATATCAGACAGATCCACGATCAGAGTTAGACGTACAGAGATGTACCAGACAGATTCGTAATCAGAATCAAATGTACAGAGGTGCATCAGATAGATTCGTATCCAGAGTCAATCATACAGAGGCATATCAGACAGAAGCGTAATCGGATCTAGAAGTACAGAGGCGTAATAGGCAGAACCTCATCAAAGTCAGAGGTGCAAAAGTATAACAGGTAGAGTTTTGATTAAAATCAGATCACTCCTATTAAGGCTCCAGTGATTTACGAAAATTCCCCTTTTGTCGACATTTCATTGTTCACCCTGACAATTATACCACGGATTATCTCGTCGAAATCTGTTCACTCATTCACAAACTTGTTCGTCAAATTGTCATACAAATCGTCTCACGTGTCGCTTATCGACTCTTTCAGAGATTCCGCTTATTCACACTTCTTATCTTTCATCTTTCCTACTATCCATACTCATTTTTTTTTGAGACATCGTCATACCAGACTGAGTTATAATGAGATAGGGGTTTTTTTTTCTAGTCCTTGACAACATTTGTGTCCTCACCCCCGCTTCGTTTCATGTATTCGGTTTAGTAAAACCTTTCGTCTATTACAACGTTAGTTGCCGGGACTCGGCTCTTGACCCATATGGGCACCAAATGAAAATCATACACATACACATACACACATACAGACATATTTACAAATATCTTACTGGCGAACGTCTCTGACTGTTATTCGAATTCGCTCAATTTCCCGAGCGGTATTGCACCTTTTCTTTTTGCCCATTTAGTCCGCCTCGTTCTGCGCGACCCCTGTAAGGGCACTAATTACTCCACACATTCTCTTTTCCTTTAGATTACCCCAAATTTTCATTCATATCTATCATACTTACACTTGTGCAAAATTTTGCATTACTTCCCAGGGGGTCACCCATCCCAGAATTGCTCTGGCTTGAGCACGCTTAACCCCGAAACTTTCACGCATTTTGACGCGTTAGGGCTAATATAATTTCGTCGATCGGCACTCACGACCTTTGTCACGTAATTTAGGGCAGATCGGGGTCTTAGCAAATTTTCAGAAAATTCTCGTAGCGGGTCCCACCCCGGGCGAAGTCATACAATTACCATGTTGCCCTTCGGAATCTCCGATATTCACTTTCATACACATATACATACAATTACAGACAGGCCACAGATTTAAGTGTTCGTCCCACGAATTCCGTCTCCAAATAGTCGGTGAAATCTGATAAAATATCACCGTAAGGTGCTCTCCAACCACCGACAGAAGAAAACTAAATTCCGACAAGTATCGCGGGACCTTTTAGTACTTAATTTATATATTTACTTCCATATTTCTGGAAAAATTTGGGCAGAGGTTCCTCTGTATTTCTTACTATCCGAAACCTGTACACAAGAAATACCAACCATGCCTCACAGGGCCAACACATATACGTATATACATATCACATCATATCACATCATAGCCACACAGGGCTAACAATTTCAAATAAAAGTATAAAGATGCCGAGGCTTACCTCACATGCCCAACTCAAATGGCACCTGCTACACTTTCCTGTTTATTTTTCTTTTTAATCTTCAACTTATGTTTCAATCGTACTTCAATTACCTCACCCAGTATACGTCTTTCATACCATTACTTACCTGTGTACTGTGCAGCTTCCAATATTATCAGTCGCTGTCTTACGTCGATACCGTCCTCCAGCTGAAATCAAGGGTTAATAAAAAAAGGAATTCATTTCCTACAGCTGGCTCTATCGCACGATCTAAGATTCAAAGAAGGGTAACATCCTAGATGCCCTGTAGCTTCCTGTTTATAGATGTGGTGCACAACACATCGATAAACAAGACTCTACTAGACACGGCCTGTAGACATTCCGAGGACTAACCGCTCTGATACCACTTCTGTCACGACCCAACCCCGTGGGCCGCGACTGGTACCCTATCTGGGTACCCGTACATACCTACTTAACCGAATTTCGTATCATACAGATTTTTTTTTCTTTTCAAACAGATGTTACAGAAGTAGGCCGATACAGATACGGCACGCGCGCAAACATATATATACTTGAACATACAGAAATTTACAGATAAGCCGATAAGGCTAACATACGAATAACGTCATACAATCGTACGTACCTACCTGAACAGATGTAACCCGTAACCCACACATCTATCTACAGGCCTCTAACATACATACAGAATCATATGACGGGACAGGGCCCCGTCGTACCCAGAATTTCCATACATACAGAACATACAGATACCAGAAGATGTATATACCGAAGTACATGCTCCGAATCAAAAGGAGGTCTTCAAGATAGCAGAACCTGTGCCCTAGACTGGCGGCGGGTCACCGAGTACGTCTGTACCTGCGGGCATGTAACGCAGCCCCCGAAGAACCGGGGGTCAGTACAAAAATGTACCGAGTATGTAAAGCAGAAATATATGAAACAAAATCATGATCTGGACCGGAAGCGCAGAAATATACTAGACAGGCTCATAAGCCGGACAGACAGGGTCATAGTCCCGACAGACGGACAGAATCATGGTCCAGACAGACAGAATCAGAATCCCTACGGATATACAGAATCGGAATCCATACAGACATACAGAATCGGAATCCATACGGACATACAAAATCGGAATCCATACGGACATACAGAATCATAACCAGTCGGACAGACAATCCGGACGGACAGACAGAGTCATAGCCAGTCGGACAGATAATCCGGACGGACAGACAGAATCATAACCAGTCGGACAGACAATCCGGACGGACAGACAGAATCATAACCAGTCGGACAGACAATCCGGACGGACAGACAGAGTCATAGCCAGTCGGACAGATAATCCGGACGGACAGACAGAAGCGTAACCCGTCGGTCAGATAATCCAGACGGACAGACAGAAGCGTAACCCGTCGGTCAGATAATCCAGACGGACAGACAGAATCATAAATCATACAGACAGACAGAATCACACATAGGGTACAGGAACGTGGTCGCCACTCCTGCCATTGGCACCACTATACGTCAGATATCAGAAATTCTTCTCCGATCTCCGTCACACATCATAACATAACCACGGTACCCGGGGGCGGACAGATAACACAGCACCCCGATCCCGGACACATCATACTTCATAATATATCCTCGGTAACTGAGGACGGACATATACCACAGTACCCCGAAACCGGACACATCATACTTCAGAATTCACATATGGGGCTCGGCGGCCCATCCGCACGATATACATACCGGCCCGGGATCCGGTGAAAGGAATCATAGCACATGCACGAACTGATTAATGAAAAACCACATACGTACAGATCGTCGTACAGATTCAACGGAACAGAAATAGGCCAACTGGCAGATCGAATCAAAGTATTCAGATAGTTTTCAAACTACGCGCCTACACGTCACTTGGGGAGGCACGACAGATCATAACCAGAACTAGATTTTCAGATATCAAAACCATATTGTGAGATTTATATAAAAACAGTCATATTATGTTCAAAATGATAGTTCAGATGTTGCCTGTGAAAAACGGACGGAAATGAGGCAATTTAGATCATTCACGGGGTATCGGGGCTCCGTGGGCCCACCTCGGACCAACTCGAGGCAAGATACATAAATTACTGATAAAAGACCTTATGAGGTCATCCATAATCATTCGAAAGTATTCCGACTCCGTTTAGGAAGGTTTCGTACAAAAGCACACTTTAAAGATATTTTATAAGGACATGGTTTCAATCTTACTGAAGGAATTGGAGCAGATTTCCATATCGAATTCCGAGGAACGGAGTCGTATTTAAGGCTCGCGGCCGAGCCTATTATGTTTAGAACATGCCTAAGAATGAAGGGAAAGACTTTACATACCTTAGCTGCGTCTTACGCTTGTCCAAATTCAATTCCCGTTTCGCTCAAAATCTACAAATGGTCACATTTACCAATTGTCAATAGTAAGACTTT
This sequence comes from Lycium barbarum, assembly GCF_019175385.1. Taxonomy (NCBI): domain Eukaryota; kingdom Viridiplantae; phylum Streptophyta; class Magnoliopsida; order Solanales; family Solanaceae; genus Lycium; species Lycium barbarum. Next base: position 112,674,612 of record NC_083347.1, on the reverse strand, counting down.
TAGCATTCTTTAATTCACTATTTGTCTACAGAAATTTGGGCAGCATCTCCCCTGCTTATATGCCTAGCCCGAATTTTTAATTCAGCAGCCAACAACAACAACAACAATACCAAGATCAATTATAATGTTTTCAACTCCAAAATATCTCATAAAACAGCCCACACGCTGTTTTCCAACTTTCATAACTAATTAACTCAGTATACAATTATTTAATCGCGTATTCTTCGTAAATAAACTAGTATTAGCACAAATAGTAAGAGATCCATACCTTTCTCCCCTTAATATTGCTTAATCTCCACTTTTCCACGCTAAATTTAGGCCACCACACACTGTTATTTGATTCTGCACCAATAATTATACGCTACCCGGACTGAAATTTGGGATTTTAAACCTGGTTTGGGCAAAATTTGGTTTGGGGAGTTGGGGAGAACTCTCCAGATTTTTGGAGAGTTTTTGGGGTGTTTCCTTCGTGTTTTCAACTGAAAATGAGGGGGGTTTCCCCCTTTTGATAACGTTTAGAAGCTGCCAGAAGCAGCTGGAAAAATACTCATCGCGATCGCGCTGCCTTCTGGCGCGATCGCGTAGAGTTAATTAATTCCTTCTGCGCGTTCGCGCCCCCTTTGGGAGCGTTCGCGCAGGGTTAATTTTCTTACTGGATGTTCGTTCAGTAAAACGGTCATAACTTTTGATCCCGATATCGTATGAGGGCCCACGACCTATGGATGGAAAGATAATTCAATTATATACAACTTTTATTTCTGGGCGTTTTCCCAAATTCCAAACTTATAATACCGTTTTTGCCCCTAGAAGTCAGATCATCCGAAAATGCTTCCTTAAATTGTCCTTTTGGAGGGCTTCCACTTTGATTTGGCTCAAGGGTCCTTCTTGAGTTGTGTTTAACTTCACATATGTGATTCATATAATTTGTCACATGTCCCAAAAAAAATCTTGACGTGTGGACCCCACCTCAGCTTACAAATAATTCGACGTTCGAAAATGCAGGATATAACAGGCAGGAGTGTCCGGGAGTACAATCTAGAGTTTGACTCCCTGGCCCGATATGCACCTACCATCGTAGTTGATATGGCTGACAGGATGCATCGGTACGTGATGGGGTTGGATGATTATCTGGTTGACAGCTGTATGGCGGTGGCATCCCAGCCCGGGATGGATATTTCCCGGGTGCAGGCATATGCCCAGGGGATGGAGGATAGACGCAGAGAGCGTCAGTCCGATAGAGATTACGACCGGGGCCAGCCCAAGAGGGCCAGATCAGCTGGGTATTCTGATGAGTTTCGGAGTAGGCCGTCTCAACAGCAAGGTAGCAGACATCTTTCCGAGCCGGCACAGAGCACACCTCCACCGTTCCCAGGCAGGAGATTTAATAGCACCGGATATTCAGGAGCCGGTCAAGGCTCTAGAGTTTTGGGTTCACAGACGAGCAGAGGGGTCAGTCAGACGAGGCCACTTATGCCTCAGTGCCCTCAGTACGGCAGGCGCCATCTGGGGGAATGTCGTCGCGCCACCGGTGCTTGTTTTACTTGCGGGCGTCACGGCCATGTTATGAGGGAGTGCCCGTATAGGAGTGGTTCAGCCCAGCTTACTGGGTCAGTTACTGGCTCATCTTCCCCTTCTGTAGCCATGCGCCCTACGGGGCAGGGTGTGCCGATACCAGCAGGCCGCGACCGAGGTCGTGGCGGAGCTCCCGGTGCTAGCGGTCCTTCAAACCGCATATATGCCTTGGCTAGCAGACAGGACCAGGAGGCGTCACCAGATATGGTTACAGGTATATTATTAACCTACTTTCGAGATGTATATGCTTTGATAGATCCAGGTTCTGTTTTATTTTATAAAATTCCCTCTGATTATTGGCAGGACTGGAAAAGGTCCGAATTGATAAGATCATCTGAGGTAGTCATACATATAGATAAGAAAGTGAATGTTAAATAATTAAAAAGTTAACCCGAAAATTGTATAGTCATAAGAGTAAACGGCCCTCTCTAGATTGGAGTGGGGTCCGCTACGAGAACCTTTTGAAAGTTGTTAAGACCCCGACCTACCCTAGGCTATGCGATGAAGGTCGTGCGGGGAAGTAGACGCGATTATACCAGCGTCAAGGCACCGAATTGTATTAAAGTTTCGAGGTTAAGCGTGCTAGGCTCAGAGCAATTTTGGGATGGGTGACCCCCTGGTAAGTACACCGAAATTTTCATAAATGTAGACATAAAAGACAAATGGGAAATTTGGGGTAACCCAAAGGAAGATAGAATGTACCGAACGATTAGGAACCCTAAATAAGTCGGGTAGGCTAAGGCAAGCTCGGCCGGTGAAGAAGAAGGAAGCGCAATATAGTGCTAGAATCAGAGTAAGTTTGAATAAGCGTTTGGAAATGTTTTGTGAGCAGGATGGTAGTACATGTACGTGTATGCGTACGACATCCCATTTATGACTGTAACGATTGACGGCGGGCCCCAACAGCCAGTGTTGCGATATATGAAAGACATTAGCTGAACGAAATTCAAGAGACAAGTAAAGGGTGTGCTATAGGTGTTATGAAATAAACTGATACTGATTTCACCACAATAAGGTTAGAGGGTTCTGATACAACGATATTTGCAAAAAGAAAAAGGAAAGTAAGTGAATGGAAGACAAGGAGATAGCAATTGTAACGTTTGAAAAGTTTGAAGGAAAGAAAGAAACCTCCCCGAAGTGTCACGAGACCCCCTAAGGTCAGTTAAACATTCGAGGACGAATGTTCTAAAGGGGGGGAGGATGTTATATCCCGTATTTCGCATATTCGAAAAATTCGAAATAATTGTGACTTGTAAGAGATAAGGCCATATTTTGATTTTAATTAATACATATGTTGTTCTTGAAAGATGTTGATGCGGAAATATGGAGGAAGGCAAAGGGAAAAATTGGGAATTTTGGAAATTAGTTTCGGAAATTACAAAATAGGGCCCATAATTAATTGGACTAGAAAAAAAAAGGCCCAATTTTAAGGGGGTGGCCGGCTATGACCATGAGAAAATGGGCCAAGCCCATGAGAATTAAAATCAAGACAAATAAATAAACAAAGGGGTCACAATTTGTCATTACAAATTAGAACCTTCAAGAAATAAAAGAAGAGAGCAAGAACAAGAAGGGCCATTCGGCCACCTTGAGAAAAAGAAAAAAAAAATTTCCCTTCAACTTTTGGACCAAAAATCATAATTTTCTTGAATTCCAACTAAGCTCAAGACCCTCTTCAACGTGGTATAATTATTTTGGCAAGAAAGACACTTTGGTACCAAGTGGAAAATTTGAAGAAAAAGGTAAGAATTTCCATTCTTTTATGTGTTATGGAAGGGTTATATATGTTGTAGTAAGTAGAATTCAATGAAAATCATAGAAATGTTGTGTGTTGTGTGCAAGCCGTGTGGTGTGGTGTGTGTATGTGGTCGTGTATGTGTGTAGTGTAGGGAAGGAGAAGAACAATTCTTATGTAGTAATTTGGTTGTTGTTAATATGTATTCTATGGTGAAAATGAGAATTTGATGATTTAAGTTGAAGTTGTGATGATTGTGAGATGATTTGGAAGCCACCATGGTCATTAATGTAGTTTTTGAATTTGTGGGAATAACATTGCTAACGTACGAATTGTCGTTGTAGTTTATGAATTCGAAAGAAGAAAAATGTGTCGTCGTAGTTTCGTTGCATTAGTAGAAGTTTCGGGTGGAATATGGAGTTGGTGGGATTATTTGAATATTTGTAGGTTGTTTAAAATGCTTTTGAATTGTGTTGAATGATCTTGGATTAGTACTTGAATGTGTGATCAAATGTGAATTGAATACAATTAAGACGCTGTTGAAGTTGTAGAACGAAATTGCTAATGCTAGTATGCGTTCTGAATCGATGGTGGATATTGTTAGAATAATTGTTGGTATCGTTGTTGATATTGTGGCCGAGTTAAATTCTCGGATTTGTTGTTGTATTTTTTGGACGAGTTGAATTCTCGGGGATGGCGCATTTACAGGGGAAATGCTGCCGAAATTTCTGTAGAAATAAGGTGTTGGTCAGAATTGAATTCTTAAGCGTTTGTACCTAATGTTTGGTGCGCATTAATGTTGTTGTAGATCGTGTGGAGCCAAAGACTTAAATTCGGATTTGCGTAGGAAGCGGGCAAGGTATGTAAGGCTTACCTTTCTTTCCTTCGGCATGATCTTTGTAATAAACAAATAACGTATATGTATGTCTCTAAAGAAAAATTCTATTCTTAGAGCCACTAGGATGGCCATCGTCTTTGACTTCGATAAGTATTCCATATGGTTTGATATGTATATATATATATGATGATGTTCGAAGAATTTAGTTGGTATATTTCCAAACGTGGTTCGAAAGCAAATCGATATGACTTAAGTCTTTGATAAATAATTCGATATGTACATATGGTTCTAAAGTCTCAATTTGGTTTGACCCATAATGATATTGGAAAGTTACTTAATATGTTTGTTACTTGAATTTCCAAATACGGCTTACGAAATGTTATTAGAAGGCCTCGTACTTCAAATGTTCTATTTAGTAAGTTCCGAGTTTGTCTACGATCCCTATTGGTTTATGAATACGAACATACGTAGTATGGTTAAGATTATTGCATAATTGAGTAATAAGCTAAGTATAAGAATTCATGACCTTAAGATAATTTTGTAAGTACTAATGCCTTTAACTTTTGTATACAATTTCGGCACTAATACGTTATATCCGTGGATCGGGCTGCACGTTCCGCAGTGACACACTGTATGATATCCTATGAGTATGCATGTATGAATCTGTTATATATACGTGTATTATATATGATGTCGGTATATTGATATGACTAAAGTTGGATTATTAAATGCTAGCACGTTCGATTATTCCACCGAGTCTTTGACATACTTTGATACGTACGTATGGTTCCAAAAGTTCTATTTGATTTGATCCATAACGATGTCAGAAAGGTACTTGACCTGATCACAGCTTTGATTTTCCAAAAATGGCTTCTGAAACGCTTATAGAGCGTTCTGTACTTCAAACGCTCGTAACTTTCGTATACTAATTCCGATTGACCCGAAACTTGTTTCTGGACCTTCAGATGTCGATAAGTATGTTTGTATCTCGGGTCTTGATTTACGTGTACATGGTTTCGCATTATTCTGTTCGTGCAAGCCTCCGTTTGGATTTCACTGAGCCCGGGCCAGGATATGTTCTCGTGCGTACTCCTCTGCATTGTTCACCACGTCCCTCTCACTTGCGGACCGGGGCATGTTATATTTATGATATGATGACGGGGCGGTGGCCAGGATGGCATATGATGATTTTATTCACCGCGTTCCGCAAAAGAGGGCCGGGGCACGTTACATGCATACATGATATATGATATTGGCATCCATGACATAAGATTCACCGCGTCCCTCACTGAGGGCCGGGGCACGTTATATGCATACATGATACATGATTCACCGCGTCCCTCACCAAGGGCCGGGGCACGTTACATGCATATTTGATACACGATATTGACATATATGATTTCATCTACCGCATCCCTCAATGGAGGGCCGGGGCACGTTATTTGATATATGCATATATGATACATGATTCTGACCTGCATGATCCGTGTTTTGAAAGTAAGTTCTTTTGGCACTCTGGATGACTCACTTATCTTCTATACCTCCTTTGACATACGATAGTGGCATATATGATTTATGTCTCGAAGGTAAACATTTTGGTATTCTGGATAGTGTTCTTACTCTGGTACTGGATATTCGTTTATAGTTCTGTTTTCTATATTTCATGTCTTACATACTTAGTACATATTCCGTACTGACCCCCTTTCTTCGGGGGCTGCGTTTCATGCCCGCAGGTACATACGCTTATAGAGGTGACCCGCCAGCCTAGAGTATACATTCTGCTGTTTGAAGTGCTCCTTTGATCCGGAGCCCACACTTTCGGTACAGATCTTTCTGTTGTACATATCTTTGTATTTATGACTATTTTGGGTACGGCGGGGCCCTGTCCCGTCATATGATTCTGTTGTCTGTATTAGAGGCCTGTAGACATGTATGTGGGTCATGGGTCGTGCTTGTTCAGTAGTGTTTATTTGGTTTGTGTCTGATTTTCTTCTACACTACGTAACCTGATCTATTTATATGTTATAGTATAAGTAACGACTTAACTGGTATGTATATGATTTTGTATGCACGAGGTTCATAATATGTAAACGCAAGTGAATCTTGGTTAGTAAGTATGTACGAGTGTCCATGTCGGGCACTAGTCGCGGCCTACGGGGTTGGGTCGTGACACTCCGGGCTATGGATCCATCCAGTAGCTCACCCTGGAAACTCTAGTAAGTAGACCTCAGAATCACTCATGAGACTGAGAGGTACAACTAGCCACGAACTCTGCATTCAAGGAAAAAGTACAGCAAGAGTAGTATAGTATCAGTACAACACTAGTACTAGTAAGCATCATAGGCCGACAACAATTAGTTTACATATATAAAAGAAAGAAACTAACAGGTAGTTAGATAAGCAATCAAGTATACTCAATGAACAGTCTCAAGTATAAGATCAGTCAATGTATAAGATCAGTCAAGGCATAAGATCAATCAATGTAAATGAGTGAATGAACATGCAGTGCAATGCAATGCAATGCACTGGCCAACTTTCCGTACCATACACACATGCTAAGAGAAATACCTCATAGGCATGACCCATGGGGGGGGGGGGGGGGGGGGGGGGGGGGGGGCGGGAAGTCCATGTAGCCCTTGTCTCGGCAAAAGACCTCAGGCAACAAGCACTCTCTCGCTCTAATAAATGACCTCGGACCACGAGCACACATTCCGCCTAGTAACAACCTCAGATCACGAACTCTCATATCTCTTTTATGCTCTCCAGCAAAGACCTCGGATGCTACATTCTCTCACTTATCATCATTTCAAATCACAGTTCATATCATATCATCATATGAAATAAGAATGTATGCCATGCATGTTATCAACATCAACAATAATCATACCAAAATCTTATGTGTTACTTATCATGAAGTACACAACACAATTTCAAGCCATTTTCATTATCCTTCCTTCTTCCGATGATAAGTGAGATGTCAAGAGAGAGATAAATGCAAACACAAATCACAAATATAACAAAATGGTAACAAGCCCACATAATAGCTAACGGAACCAACCTAATTGGACTTCACCTCCATGCCATGCTCGAAGACCTATCATGCACTCCCTGTCAATAACTAACTTCTACATATGCTTCACTAATCGAAGTCTAACCACCAGGTAAGTCATAACCTACCTCAGTACTGAGCAAGTGCCACGAACTATCCAACTTGACTCTTTCCTTTATGAATTGCCTCCGAACGGTCAAAGTCTATTAGATTTTTATTCTACATTATATTTTGAGACTAACGATAACCATATTGCCATAATATTATTCGAATAGAAAACAATCTTTAAAAAGGAAAATCGGGCCAACAATAGCAAAAACGATAATTTCAAGTTGGAAAAAGTTAACCCAAAGCTTAGGAAGTCCAAACACTAATTATCAACACAACCTAGTCCCAATTTAGAATTAATTTTATCATTAATCGAAAATTCCCAATATGAGAAAACCACCAATTTCCATAACCTAGATTCTTGAGATATAAGGTAGATTCAAGCTTAGGGACTAATTACCCATTGATTAGATGGTTAGAAATCAATAAATTTCCCAACAAAACTCATTTGGATTGAATAAGATTCATAAAATCATCTTAGGGTTTATGCCCAATTTTCCCCAAACTAATTCATGATATTTACTATGGGTTCCATACTTAAGCATAAATAAATCACAAGGAGAGAGTAGGGAACTTACCCAAAGAAGATTCACCCAAAAGCTCCACAAAATCGCCCCAAAAGTCTCCCTCTAGGTTTCAATTTGGCGAATGAAAAAAAATGATTCGAGTTGGGGATTTTTAAGGTTCTAGAAACAGCGATTTTCGCATCTACTAAACCCGTGCCCGCAGACGCGACCTCGTATCTGCGAAGAAATGTCCGCAGATACGGACTCATTTAACAACTCAGCATCTCGCAGATGCGGGACAACTTCCGCATGTGCGGCCCCGCGCCTGCGGAAAAGACTTCGCTGGTGAGGAACAGGCAACCCCTCGCATTTGCGGACCAAGCCTCCAGAGGTGGGCCCACAGATACGGTCAAACGACTGCAGAAGCGGCACACCAGAAACTATAAAAAATTTGATTTTTCACCAAGTTCAACCCAAAACCCGACATTTATCTAAGACCTCCTGTGTACAAACCAAGCATTCATACCAATGTAAAAAAAAGCGCCACGAACTCACCCTTACTCTCAAAATTTCCAATGAAGGTCGTATTGACCCGGTCAACCCCCAAAACCCCAAAAACAAGTTTCCAACCAAGGTACCAAAACTCTCCTGAGTGCCTCGGGAACCGAACCAATCACCCCACGAAGTTATAAACGACTCTCCAGACCTCATAGAATTGACGAAATTTCCAAAAAGGTTCGTTTACCCAAAAGTCAACTATTGGTCAAAGCTTTTTCACTTTAAGCTCTAATTTTCCTCTAAATCAATCCCGATCACCTAGGGAACCGTGCTACCCATCCCCATGAGTCAAACACGCTTTACGGAACTAGGGGAAGGGTCAACAGGGGAAAAAGTATCAAAATGACTAAACGACCAAACAGGTCGTTACACCAGATACTAATTAAACTATCGTTCGTCCTCGAACGGAGAAGGAATGAAACGAAGGAAAGGTACCTGAGTCGGTAAATCTCGTACGCATATCGGCCTCAGTCTCCCATGTAGCCTTCTCAACTGGATGATGCTTCTATTGCACCTTAATTGAAGCTATCCCTTTTGCTCTCAACTTCCTCACTTGCCTATCCAAGATTGCTACCGGCTCTTCTTCGAGGGACAGATTCTGGTCAAACAATACCGAGTCCCAATGAATACTATAAGAGTCGTCTGAATGGTATCTCTTGAACATGGACACATGGAACACTAGATGAACACCTGACAACTCTGGTGGCAAAGCTAACTCATACGCCACCTCACCCACATGACAAAGAATCTCAACGTGACCGATAAACCTCGGGCTCAACTTGCCCTTCTTCCCTAATCGCATCGCACCCTTCATGGGGGAGAAAATAAGGAAGTATTTACTAAGTAAAATTCTAGTTGAATCAAAAAAATTAAATATTAGCAAAATAATTAAATGACGATATTGTCAAAGGTGAAATATATTTTTAAAAGGTAAAAAAGACTCGGACAATATCTCGTTAAGAGGTTTCAGACTTTTATATAAATACAAAAACCAAATTTGACTTTTTTGAACAGTTAGGTGACTTTGTTTGTGCGATTGATAAAGAATAAGTACTAAATCAAGCGATAAATTTATTAAAATTTGTCTAAATTGACCAAAAACTGTTGTCCCAAACTCCTAATATAGGATTGTGTTAAATGTTAGACCAAGCCACACACAGGACTCCCTCAAATTCTATGGGTGGTGGGACTTTAATTAAGTATAAACCTAAGCTTGAGTCTCATTAATGAATAAGAGCTCCTAAAGAAAAGAAAAAGAAAAAGAATCAACACTCTAAGACACCCTAATTTTTAGATGCAAGAAAACATTGAAAATAAATTAATGATGCTATTGCTAGTAAAGTTCTGCATTTTAAGCTTTGTCCAAATGTCTAAGGGAGTAGTTTGCGCTGGTAAAATGGCTTGTCATTTACCAACAATCTTGAAAGAGCCACAACACCACCAAACCGGAAAAAAGAGAACTATTAACTTCTACTTTTGAAGCAACGCTTTTCTTTATTTTGTAAGTTTTTTTCTATTATTTTTACAAATTTAAGTCTAGCAATTACAGAGGAAATTAGGATTTTAAGTTTGTGACTTCAGAATTTTAGAAAAAACATTTTATTGGTTTCTAAATAAATTATTTACACATATTAAGTGAAATTTTGTTTATAGAAATTACAAGATCTGGGCCAAAACTACTGAATTTTGTCGAACCCGTAAACTGCACTGTGGCTTCGCCATGCTAGCGATATATTCAATTATTATCGCTACATATCAATACTGTATGTCATTTTACTACCTCAGTTCATTTTTATTTGTCCACTTTAGCATATTAATATTTTTTTTCTGTTTTACCTTTAACATTAACTACTCCTTCGCCAAATTATTTTCAAGTCCATTGAAACTATACATCAATTAATATGAGTATTATGATCAAATATGTATTTATTTATTATTTCTGTGAGTGCAAAGTCCAGATGGGTAAAAGCGAACAAAAGGAGCATTTTACGCACCTAATTTCACGTCAATTCTAATATCAATGTCCTATTACATGTCTCATGCACACAAAGCCTTTCAAGTTTCCCTATAAAGGAAGACACCCTCATTTCTCTCTTGCATCGTCAACAAAGAGGTAAAAACAAACTCGAGTTTTTGTTCCTTCATTTTTTAAACTAACACTAGTACTCACCATGGCTGTCTTTGGAATTAAGATGGTTCAAATTATGGTGACTATGGCTTTAATATTAGCCATTAGCTTAGACAAAACATTTGCTTCGGACACGATCCTAGAGCTAGATGCCGGCGTTTGTGTTGCTGATCTCCACTCAAGTAATTATGGGCTATTCTGTAAACAAACTCATCGTTTTTTTTTGTGTTTTTTTGCTCTTTCTATGTTTATTCCCTCTGTTTCAACTTATATAATTTCAATTTTAGTCCTTTTAAGAAAAAATATTCCTTTATAAATTCGAAAATAATTTAATTTGAACTTTTTATCCTACTCTAACTGAGCAGTTTTTATTGCCACAAAATAACTTTGTGAAATGTTTAAGAACACACAAGTTTCAAAAATCTTATAACTACACAAATATTAAAATATGTTTAAAGCCACTAGATCTAAAAGTTTTCACTGCTTTGGAATATATTGTGCGGTTCACATTAATTGAAATAAAAGGAAATATACTTTTAGGTGTTCCATTAGCTATTGAAGCTATCTGCTATTTTAACTTGGCTTCCAATTTGTTGCAGACTATTGCTTAGGAATAATTAATTTGACTAAATATAGAGATAAGTCTTATTTTTTGTATTGAAAATTAGACATCTAAAACTACGTGGAAAAGTATTACACATTGTAACAAAAATCGCACACATTCTATGTTAACCAAAATTCACTTAGTTTATTAAATCTAAATAAACGAAAATTGTCAACATCAAAAAAGGAGAATATTAGAAATATACATTGTGCTAAACCTTGTTTTGTTTTATTATCAATAGCAATACTTTCGGGGGAAGTTGACTTGAGACTTGACAAGCTCTGTAGTCATACTTTTAATTTAAAAGTGTCTTACTTTTCTTCGTTGTCCGTTTAAAAATAATATTTCTTTCTATCTTTGGTAACTTATTAATTCTAACTTATTACAAAGCTTGTTTAAGACAATAAAATTTAAATGACATTTTGATGCATTGCACACATGTTTAGTTTAAGATCACAAGATTAAGTTTTCTTTATTCTCTAAAACTCCAAACCTAATCAGACTAAGACAATTTGGATAAAAATTAAAGAGCTTAATTAAGTTAGATACACTGTTAGTGTAACTGTCCGGTCACCAAAAGGATATCTGCCTGTAAGCCTCCATAAAAAAGTGATATTTGTAATTTTAAAAATAAGATGTGCTACCTGCTACAACAGGTAAAGATAATTCACTGTGTAAAAATTTTCTTAAATTGACAATGTATATAACTTAAACTCAAAATGAAATCAATATTGTAGCTATATCTAACACGCATTAATTCTTCCTTGTTTATTTGTGCATGTCCTTGCAAGAAAAAATGCTCTGCGGCTGATTTCTCCTCATGTGCCGTTTCAAAGCCCGGAGACACCAACAACACATTTGGACGTTCCAGCGTTACATCAGCTAATGTTGAGAAAATTCCTGGTCTTAACACACTCGTCGTGTCCCTTGCTCGCCTAGCCCCTGGTGGGATTAACCCACCCCACACCCACCCAAGAGCCACTGAAATGATCTTTGTTTTGGAAGGTGAATTGGATGTTGGATTCATTACTACTGCTAATATGTTGGTCTCAAAGCACATTAGAAAGGGGGAAGTGTTTGTTGTCCCTAAAGGACTTGTCCATTTCCAAAAGAACAATGGCAAAGTCTCTGCAGCTGTTATTTCGGCCTTCAACAACAGCCAATTGCCTGGTACTCATGAGTCTATTGCACCAACATTATTTGAAGCTTCACCAGATGTCCCTGATGATGTCTTGGCACAGACATTCCACACCAAATATTGAGGTTGTTCAGGAGATCAAGTCAAAGTTTTGTGCCAAAGAAATAAAATATAAAATGAGCTGGGATGTGGACTTCCATTGACATATAGAGGGTTGTTACTTGTTAATAAATAAGGATTTGTTGGTTGATTGGATTGTTAGTGTTACTTGTTACTAGTATCTCGACGCACTTGTCGTGTGTCAGTGCGTGTATCCTATATGAATGGTGACTACAAAAGTCAAAATTCTAAACACGTGCTTTCTACGTGTAGTCTATCTCGTGTAAGTTATTAAGCAAGTTATGTAAAAAGCAAGATTAATCATACACATATTGTCAAAGTTTGTTTGCATGTTTAGAAATTTAAGTATCTAGAATTATTATTAGTAATTTAAAGTTGGAATATATTGAGAACCTATTTATTAATTTCAGAAATAGCCACCGTACATCCATGAGGCAGAGATAAGATTTGCATACACTCTATATCAGAACTTTACCATAAAAATAACTTTCCACTTTTTTTATAAAAGCTAAAAGAATTTTTATGATAAAAAAAAAATAAAAAAATAGAGATAGTGAGAATAAAGGGAAAAATGCGTTTTTAGTCCCTGAGTTATATCAATATTATGATTTTTGTTCCTGTATTACATGTCTAAACACATTAAACCTTTAATTATGATAATTGTGTGATTTTAGTCCTTTAAACTAACAAAAGTCAAAAACTTAACAGTGTTAAAAACACAGAATATTAAATAAAGATAAAATATATTCTCTCCGTCCCAAAAAGATTGTCCTCTTTTGACTTGACGCAAAGTTTAAGAAATAAAAAAAAGACTTTTGAAATGTGTGGTCCAAAACAAGCCTTAAATATTTGTGTGGCTGTAAATCATCTCATAAAGTTAAATTGTTTCTAAATATAGAAAGAGAATAATTTTTTTGGGACAGATTAAAAAGAAAAGGAGGACAATCTTTTTGGAAAAAGGGAGTAGCAGATAGCAAGAGCCGATTGTCGTAAACTCACTGAGACATATTTCTGCCCAATAATGGCTTCTGAATAAAGGATATTAAACTTTTTCATTGACATGTATCTATTCCGATTCTGAGACATCAAAGTGGAACTTTTTTATTTTAAGACTTGGATGTCATGAATATAACTTTCAAGGCTTGCTGGTCTCATACCATTGCAGCCAGTTGGGCATCTTGCATCAAATTTAAATATTGGTTCAATAGTTAAAAGCGGAAAAAGGAGATATTTGATGAAATTACACTTATGTTTTCGTTATCTCCTGCAAAGTGGAGCCAGATATGGAGCAATAAAAGTCCCTATTTGCTCTTCAGTTTAATCATTACGAATGAAACACTATAAGAAAGTACAGAAATTGCAATAATTCTTTGGCAACAAAAATAATATTGTTGGCAAAATTCAATAGTTGGCAACAGCTTAGTTTTATTGTTGGCAAATGAACTTTTTTTGTTGCCAAACAATTTAATTTTGTTGTCATAGTATTGACTATTGTCATAAAAAGTATTTCTGGCAACAAGTTGTTGCAATAATAGCCGTCGGGAAAAGTTTATACAACAATTAAAAAAAATATTATTACCAAAAGTACTTTTTTGCAACAATAATCAATATATAGCAATAAAAAAAAATTGTTGCCAAATGTCTTTTTTCTTGTAGTGGAATTAAAAGCTACTATATCCTAATTAAAAATTGTCTTATTCTTTAGATTTTCTTTCTTCAAATACTAAAATCAGGCTTCTACTTCTTTGAAATTTTTAATATTAATTCATTAATGTACAGGTGGAGGAAAGCTGGATTATTTCTATTACTCTCCTTATGCCCCCAGTTTTTTCTTTATTTAATATTCCTTTTTGAAATAATAACACTGTTAAGTTTCTAACTTCTGTTAGTTTAGAGGACTAAAATCTCACAATTAGGTTAATTATAGATTTAATGTGCTTAGTCATGTAACACAGGGAACCAAACCAGAATATTACTATAATTCAGGGACTAAAAACACATTTTTCCCGAGAATAAAATATGCAACTGCCCAAATGGAAGTGAGTGATTATCCAATCTATCTATATATAATATAAAGCTAGGTACAGACAAGGTGATGTGTCACCTCTCTATGGCCAAGAAAAGTATTTATCTTTTTTTGACTTTTTCTCTCATTTCTTTCAATTATTTTATTTTGAAAAATAATCTCCATAACTCATACCTCTTTAATTACATAAATTCTACTCTTAATTAATATTAGTGATATCCATAACTCTCAAACCTTTTATATTCATAACCCCCAATTATTTAATGTACATGTTAATGATTTCTTAAAATCACATCAATTTCTATCCAAATAAATTTATTTTGAGCCATGGTTGTTATCCTGTATATTCGTTTCTCAGGAAGTGAATGGTCCTAAGTCTGTGGTATAAACGTTTGGGGTGCTTAAGAAGTAAATCTTTTGCTGTATTTTGACTATTCGTTAAAGATGATCATTTGGCTAGCTATGATGAGGACTTATGGTTGGAGTTTTCTCCTTATTCTTTATCTTTTGCTTTCTTTGGCTGGTCAATTTTTAGATTTTTTGGGTTTTTCAAATTACAAGAGAGATATCTATAATGAAAATTGTTAGACGGCCTTGCATAGTTTAACTTTATGAGGTAAAATGATTTGATATGCTTAGTATGATTACAACTCTTTCTCTATTTCTCTATTTCTCCATTTGTTCGTAATATGTTAAAATAGTACTTACATTTTCTAAAATATGTTATTGAGAATTTTATTGCTTTTACGTATTCATTTATAGCTTTTAGACAAACTATATATGCATAATTTAAGACAACATATGGTTAGATCGTAAATCCTTTAAAAACAGAAAGAGTTGGATGAAAGAGTAATTAAATCTAAAATTGTATATAATTGCGGCTACTTAAACTCTACAAATATGGATTGGATGAAAAACTAGGATGATAGAATTTTGATGTTCTGAGTTCTCTAAAGTTATAATAATGTTTTATATTTATAACTGTTTTTATTTACAAGGATGATATAATATAAAATATATAAAAAAAAATTAAGGTAGATCTGAAAAAGTGTACAGAATAATAAGGGCAAGACCATTGACAAAAGTTCTTATCAATAATCTTTTAGAAATATTGAAATACGTTTGTCGATGTATTTTATCATCATGTGATCTTTATATACTAAAAAATGTGAGAGATAAGAAAGACAACCAATTATAAATCAAAAAAAATTATGAAGTTATTTTCGGCATTTAATTTAGCACGTAAATCACGATAAATATAAGAAAAAGCTATTTAAGAAAAAATTTGATTGTTGGCATTTTCCGTAAAATTAATAGAAGGAGAAAGGCAAACTAACTTTATTTTTTTAAAGAAGGATTATAATAATTACTGACATTTTGGAGGGATTGAATAAACAAAGGTAAAGAAATGAAAAATGAGTAGGTAAAGAGAAGCCGGAAAATAATTTTAAGATAAATATAAAGAAGATAGGATTACATAAGAAACATATTAAAATGAAAAATAATAGGTAAAAATATAAGAAAAAAAGAGAGTAGATAATCAAGAAAACTAATAAAAAGAAAAAAGAAGATTTCAAAAATGTCTAGAAGGTAATGAGAATATGATCAAATAAGAATATTTTTATTTTATTTTAGTTTTTTCAAATAAATTTCTAAAATTATTAAATAATTTTATTTTTATTTTTATTAGACATCTTAAGAAAATAATTAAGTTGGTAGGAGTAAAATTGCGTTCATTTGCCACATCACTGACATATATGATTCTTGTGATATATGAGATGGGAGAGTCGAAACTAAAAGGGTCATTTGTTTGATATTAAATTTGTTGAATTGAATTTGGTATCAATCATGAAATATAACTAAAACAGCAATAGTGTTGCAATCGGCCAACAAAGAAACAATAATTTAATAGATGAGTAAAGGTTGATGAGCTTATTTAAAAAAAATTAATAAGAATTATTTAACTATATTTTAATTTTACTTTAATGACCGCGTGAAGCGCGAATAAATTTTCTAGTATATAATTTATGAAAGTTTAGGGGAAACAAATATAATTTCCCCTAAAACTTAGAAACGAAAAAGACTGACAAACAAAAAACATAGAATCTGTCTTTACCAAATTCCTTACAATACCCATCTTCCAAACAGCGCGTGTTAGAACATCGTCATCATCACCTCCTAAATTCTCTTCCAAACAACGCGTGTTGGAACATCGTCGTCATCATCATCATCACTTGCCAATTTTCTCTTCTTCACCATTTTTGTTTTTCAATTAAATTTACAAGGTGCCTATTTGAATTTTTTCCTAACAAAAATGTATGTACTTTTGCTTTGATTTACCTGCTAATTTTTTCTTCCTTAGAAATTTAATTCTATGGCTAAATCATCTTGGTCTCGTGTCTTTTTTTGTTCTAAGATAGATTATTGAGTATTAGAGGGGAAAAATGAAATAGGTATTAGAAAATTATAATCTCTCTCAGAAAAAGAAGACAATTATTGAGTATTAGAGAATGAAATACGATAAAGGGGAAATAATATATAATTGAAACAGTAATTATTGTTATACCCCATTTAAACGGGTTAAATTAGAGTACAACATATTGGTGATTCCTATTGATTTTATTTTAAGGAGTCGCCACCTAATTAATTTAATGGTGAATTAGGACACCTAATTTATTAACTAAGGTAAAACCTAACTAAACATCTGTTAATGGTCTGCTTAATTAGCGTGATTCTAGGTAAGGGTTCTAGATTATCCTAAAGGGAAGGGGTTAGGCATCCTTTAGAATCCATTAATTATGGTTTACCGACCAAACTTAGGTTAATTAATTAAGGCTAAAAATGCAAATATAGTATTAAAAAAATGGTTTGTAAATGTTGCTAAGGTTTTAAAGGAAAATACAATAATGCTATTTAAAATAATACTTATAAATATTGCTAAGGCTTTAAATAAAAATACTATTTAGAATAAGACTTGTAGAAAATATAATAATTTGCATAAAAGGAGACTTCAAATGCCATTTAAAAATAAAATTTATAAAGGTTGCTAAGGCTTTAAATAATAATGCTATTTAAAATAAGATTTGCATAAAATATAATAATTTGCATATAAGTAGAAGAAAATGTGGGTTTGTACAACATTTTAATAAATATTTGAGATATCTCAAGTGGCGAGGTATTAATTGATTTTTGCGATTTAGGAGTATAAACAAAGTACAAAAATGGCTAAGGTGAATTTTCTTTATCTTTTTTGGTATTTTTTTTATTAACTATGCTTAGCTAAAAATATGCGTAATTGATTCAAACTTGAAGAGTTATTTATAAAATATACTTGAGTTGTTAAAACATGGTCTTAATTCGAAATATGTGTTCACGGCTTCACGCCCTTGAAAATCAATTGTTTTAATAAAAGTAAATATTATAGGTATTATACACAATTTTTAGAAATAAAAAGAGAAGAGAACGAAGCCGGTAGAATTAATTATTGGTTTTCCTTAAATTAAATACCCATTATTCTAAAAAACTAACCCCCACTAATTCATTAGGATTCACCTAAACTAAAAAGAGCAAAATAAAATGTTAGACATGCACTACCAAATCAAATACATATCAAAGATAAAACAGAAACGTAATCAACTGATCTGGCCCAGTTGAGCCATTGCCGCAAAAAATCTCTTTCTAGCGCTGGGCTTTGGCCCAGAAAATTTTAACACTGCTGCAAAATGGATCTGGCCCATTTGGGCAACTGCTGCAAATTCTGTTTCAGCTATATGGGCCTCGGCCCAATTTTTTTTTATATTTGCTCGGAATAAGGACTGATGGGGGACGACTCGCGAAGATTACGTTGGGCTTTTAGCCCAACACCGAATGCGGAAGAAGAACGAGTCCCTCGGACTCGTATGCGATGGTCATGCATAAAATGAAAAGGAAAATGATTAGTATACAATCAAGGAATAAGGTCAAGCATATAAAATGTAAACTCAAAATAGATCAGCAGGTTGTGTATATACTATGTATATCTAAGTATACCTCATGTATACATATTCATGAGGATGTGTAGAAGGTTAATATTGGAAAGCTTTCGCCCTCGTCTTCCCGATGTTGCATAAGTTCCAAGGGATTTCATGAATCCCAAGCATGGCTAACACCGGGGAGGTTTCAAGCTTGATCCATAATGACCAATCTAACCTCCCCACTAACGTGCTTTAGTCAAGTATACCAGTAATATACATAAAAATATGCATAGTCAAACATGGTATATTTACAATGCAAGAGCATATAAAGAAACAATTAACAGATGCAGGCGACGTAACATGCTCAAAGAACTGAGGTTTTATGTCTGGATCAGTTAATATAAGTTAGCACACCAACTGATGATCATACATCTGAACCACTTCGTAAATAAGTCCATACATCAGACCACTCAAATTAGACTTAGGCATTCAAATGTGTTATCAACAGCCACAAATCAGAAACTTACAGCTCTAAACAAACGATTGAAACACGAAGTGTCAATGGACACTTGGAACATCAAATCTCAGAATTTCAACAAATTCAACAGAGAGGACAAAATCAGAATGTAATAAATTAAAATAGGTTTAGATCGATATAGGAAAAAAACTGTTTTAGGCACAAAAAAAAAATGAGTGGAGTTTTCATGAATAAAGGGACATGGAAGCACATCTCACAACTGGAACATGATAAGGATCGGATAAAAATATGATAACTCAAAACTTACAGGTTCACACATGCTGAAGTCAAATCGAAAATCCTTTTAATCCCCTTAAAAAAAACTCATTCTAAGACTTGTGATACTACAACAACAAACCAAATGGCATAGGCCTCATATTTGAAACGAAATTCATTAAGGATGCATACAGATGGTCTGGTTCCTCTATTAAGTCAAGTAAATGTCATTCCTAGCTTCAATGGAGACTATTTCAAATCCAACTGACATAAGAATTCCATTTTACCACCAATAACACATTTTAAGAACAATTCTTGACTCGAGCAACACATCACAGGGAAAACTATTCTAGTATATCAAACACATAGATCACAAATGACTTTAAACTTAACTTGAGCAGATACGGACGCGTCTCAGATACTCAAAAATCAATTTACACACTAGTTTAAAAAAAAAGACAAAAAGCTGAAATGGCGTCAAACAGGAAAGTTTATGCATTATCTAATGTATATTTAACCATACTGATCAAATCCAACACCCATTAATCCATATTTGACATAAACAATTAATAGGCTGACCAATCATAACAAATTTTTAACCATATTAGCATGATTGATAGACTTCTGGATCATAACTGAACATAAAACTCATTAGATGTCATAGCAGTGAACCAACAAACCCAGATTTTAGAGGACAAGCAAGGATTAACATCACTCTTCTAAACAGTACATGGAAGCAAACATAATAGCCATGATAACGGTCCTTATTGGATCCTAATCAAATAAGATTTAGACTAACTAATCATAGAAAAAGGCTAATGCACACAAACACGATTAACAGGTACCTAATCTAAACCAACACATGATTAATCCAATGACATACCAGCCAACTAATGTAAACTTAAAGCACCAGGTGAATCTAAACTTGCATGTAAAGCTAACACAATCACAGAACTGAACTAAACGGGGCTAAACATGCTTAATACGACTAAAACAACTGCAAACAAAAAACTAAAACAAAACTAAGCAAACAAATTCGCATAAGCAGTTTGAAGCATTCAAATAATTACTAGAAAGAAACAACTTAAAGAAAGGGAATTTACCTTCTTCGAGTGCAGCGAAATGAGGCCTCGGATCTTCGATCTATCTCGAAACACCTCGAATCCCGAATTTGTATACACTCGAATCAAACAAGTACCAAAGGCAAAAACAAAAAATAATTTAGATTTTTTGACTCGATATTCAGAAATATTGCGACTACTGAGAACTAATATATTTTTTAGGGAATTTGGGTGGCTGAAAAACTCTTTTTTTGGGAGGGGGGGGGGGATTGAGGCGGCTAAAAAACTTCCTTTTAATAACTCCCCTCAAGATTATTTATATCCATCAACTAGGGTTTTCTAGGGGGTCTAAAACGAAAAATTGGGCGGGATTTAAGTTGACCCTTTTTAAATCAAACGTTGGGTTATGTCGTCGATCAGAATCCCAAAAGAAGAAGACAACATTCATAAACATTTTGTACCCGAAAATAAAAAAAGAACTGATAAAGAAAGATTTTGCTTCACAAACAGACGAAATCCATTAAAACCTTTCAGATCGCAAAGAGAAAGAAAGAAGAAGAAAACAAGAATTGACCTCTTCAACGGTCGAATCCGGATTGGGGGGGGGGGGGGTACCAAGCATTAATTTCATTCCCGAATCCGGCCATGCATGGCCTGGGGAAGGTGAAAGGCGATTGTTGATGAGTCGTGAAATTACGGTATATTTGATGCTAATTCCTTAAGCTTTTGTAACTCTTTAAGCACTTTTGTTGTTACTTTTTTGTGTATTTATGTTGTTTTGTAGGATTAGATGCCCGGAGAGCATAACGGACCAAAATAGAGCAAAAATAGAACAATATACACTTTCTGACAGCATCTGCTAATAACACATGCTGCAGCATGTTGAACCCGCGAGTAGCACTTGGTGACAGCGAAATTGGCACAACCTGCTATGGTTTTGGCACAACCTGCGATTAGCATGTTGAACTTGCGACACAACCCGCGAGTAGCACTTGGTGCAGCACATGGTGACAGAGAAATTGGCACAACATGCTACGGTTTTGGCATAACATGCGACTAGCATGTTGCACCTGCGACACAACATGCGATTAGCATGTTGTGCACGAGGGTATTGTTGTCCAGATTTTGTTCCCATTTTTGGAATGATATAAATACTCTTTTAGGGTTTGTAATAGACATCTTTGGAAGTTTTTCATCAAGTTTGGAGACTAGGTTTCTACACCACACTTTGGGGTTGAAGATTTGAAGATTTGGTTGAGTATTTCTTAAACCTTTAATTCATTTATTCAATTCCTTGCTTTGTATTGTATATCTAAGTGTGTAGTATTTATTTCCATTACTTGAATCTTGTTTATGAAAATATTCTTGATTAAAGTTTGGTTTGAAACTCTTGTTATGCTTATGTATTGAATGATTTTTATTGCTATTGAAGTGGGTCTTTGTTGATTTAATTAATCTCGTTCTTGAATGTTTCCAAAGGGATTAGCTAACCCTAGGACTCGCCCATTTACTTAGATTGAGCTCAGAAGAGGAAATCTAGGTTGGGAAAGATTAATTAACAAGAATTTGGGTCATTAAACTCATCTAATAACTTGAGCTAGGAATAGAAAAGTTACTTGAGATTCAATTGGTTGTGCTTGATATCACACTCTAAGGCTTGGAAAAGCTTAGAGTGAAATTCATTGATTTTGTTGGAAGACTTTCAATGAGATTGTAGAAACCATTATCTATTAACATAAACCCGCTCTTAGTTGTAAAATTGTAAAATACATTGGATCGTTACTTGAGTGTAATCTCCTATTATCCATGCTTGTGGCCATTGA
This sequence comes from Lycium barbarum, assembly GCF_019175385.1. Lineage (NCBI taxonomy): Eukaryota > Viridiplantae > Streptophyta > Magnoliopsida > Solanales > Solanaceae > Lycium > Lycium barbarum. Next base: position 112,652,660 of record NC_083347.1, on the reverse strand, counting down.
TCATTTTACTTGCTTTCTAGGTTAGTTTACATTTCCGCATTAGTTATAATTTTCTCAAAAACCAAAATATTATCTATCGTTTGGCTTTAGCTTAGTTGGTGAAAGTTCCTTACTTTCTTAATCGCCTAGCATATTGTTCCCTGTGGGATCGACCCCGACTCATAGTTGGGTAAATTATATTGCATACGACCGTGTACACTTTCTCTTTGAGGAGTGGATTTGGACGTTATAAAAAATGGCGCCGTTGCCGGGGAGCAATTTGGCATATTTGGGTTAGTTTGGGATTTAAGCTTACTTGCTTTTGTCCAATCTTGTGAATATTTATGTAGTTGTTTTCTTTGGTTGATTTTATTTTTTTAAAATAAAAACAAATAAAAAAATGGCATCATTCCATGAAAATGGGTCGGATGGAAGTTGTTCATACTTTGATGACCCTTGTCCTTATTGTGGAGGATCCCACTCTTGGCAAAATTGTTTAAAGTCTCCCGGAGGAGGATTGTGCGCACAATCTCGAACCCATGAGTGGAGCATATGTGATAGATGTGGTGGTCAAAATGGCCATTGGGCTAATTGTGCTTATGTGTCCTTCCCTTCCCCGAACCCCCACTATGACAATTCTACTTTTTGTTGTGACAATGATAGGGAAATGGAAGTGGAAGAATTTGAGAATGGATAAAATGGAGAGTTCAAGCTCATGATGGAATGCCTACTTGAAGGAGGAAATGAAAAGCAAAAAGCCATGGAGGAGTACTTGGAAACTATTCTCCAAAATGGCTTGATGAATGAATACAAAAATCTTCCATGGGCATTTGAACAAAATCAAGAAGAATTCTCAAATGCTCAATATGAGGAGAGAATGCCCATGTTGGAGACCAATCATGAAAAGGAGGAATCAAGAATTGAATATCCTCCAACCGAATCCATTTTCATTAGAGATGCCAAAGAAGAAAAGAAATTAGAGTCAACCGTTGTCTTAAGAAAAATGATGGAAGTTGACTCTAGTTTGGGGGAAAATGAGAATGTCAAAATCCGAAAAAATTTGCAAATTGGGAGGTTGAAGTCTCACTCCAAGCATTTTTTAACATTGGATTTGTATGGTGATATGGGAATTGAGCCACATACATCCATGTTGGATGGGGAAGAAGAAAGACAAGTGCCTTACATCTTGCAATTCGAAAGAGTAAGAAGGAAAAATGACATTCCTCATTTAAAAGCCAAGAAGTGAAAAATGAAGAAATTAACATTTGGCTTGTTCATCTACTTACCACCCCCCACCGCTCGTGGTCACAAACTTGAGTCCAAGTTGGGTGGCCAATTCATAAGCTCCAAATGGCGAGAAAAGCGGTAAAGTTGGCAATCATCGTGCCGCGACGTTAAATTAAGCGCTTGGTGGGAGGCAACCCATCGTTTTAAAAATTTTAAATCATTTTTGAAATTTTATTTTTTAGAATAGTTTAGTTTATGGTTTTTGACTAATCTGCAAAGTTTCAAAAATTTTGGAGTTGTTTTGAGCATGTTGGATTTTCGGACAGCCTCCAAACTAGTAAAAGCTGCTAATTTTATTTTTCAGCTGTCATAACCTGTGAATCGCAGGTATGACCTGCGAGTCGCAGGTCGGGTCGCAAGTGGTGACAGGAAAAAAAAAGGAAAAAAAAAATCTGGTGACATAACCTGCGAATCGCAGGTCATGCCTGCGAGTCGCAGGTACTGTCGCAGGTCGTGACAATAAAAAAAAGATTTTTTTTTAATTTCCCTCAAACTATTTTGTGTTTTGTTTTGATTATGTGCAGTGAGGATACTGCAATGTTTGTAGTTGGGGGTGGCATGTGGTAGCACATTATATTTTAGTTTTGCATAAATTGTGCCCTTGCCGGGCTTTTGTCTTATATATGTATATTGTGTGCCCTTGCCGAGTTTGTTTTGTGACTGTTTGTGTGGCTGTGAATAAACGTTACAAATGGAACTTGCTCAAATTTCTAAAAATTTCGTTCTTTTGGCATGTTGTGGATTAGTCACTTTTATTATTTTATTTTCTTTTTTAGCTCTTTCATTAGTCTTGTAGTTTAGGTGTAGGTGCTCCTTTGAGGAAAAAAATGTGAAAACTCTTGGCTTGTTTGGTACTAATAGAGTTAGTCTCTTGCATGTGAAATTGAAATGCGAATACCCCTCCAAATTGTTTTGTGAAAGTTAAAAAGCAAGGTGCATAGGAAAGAATGATCTTTGTGACAACTTTTTTGCTCATTTGGTGACTCTTTACCTACTAGTTGTGTTTACTTTGGATTATGAGATATTGCACTAGTTGTTCTTGCTTAGGAAGTGAAATTGATCCATCTTGACTAGTTCATATGCCATGTGTGGTGAGTGTTTGTTGAATAATTCTTGTGTTTACTTTTATCATCTAGAACTTACCCCGGCAAAGACGTTGACTCAGTAGCCTATTTTGTCCCGGCTAAAGGATTTTGGAAGACTAAGGGTAAAGAAAAATTTGAGAGGATTATGGCCGAACTCCGGTCTCCGAGTTGCCTACATATCTCAGGCTGCACGAGAGTCAGGCCGTGTGTAGTTCTGGGATAACTACGACACCTATGAGTGACGAATCCCGATTGGCGCGAATCTTTGCAAAATATTGTCCCAGTGTCGAATTATGATGACACTGGGTATTATGATCGAACTCGAGAATTCTGAAATATGAACGTGTTGGAATGCAAGCGGAATGTTTGGGGTTGGAGACGAGTGTTCGAGGTAGATCCTTGACCCTTGTCAGGAAGTCTGCTTATCCTTCCCAACGCATTGCCCCAGTTCGCTGCCGAAGAAATATTTCCACGTTGCGCTAAAGCTCCTGCGAAACTTAAGCTAGGTAAAATAGTCAGTGAAAATAAATACCGAAAGTAAAGCGATGTAAAATAAGCCCATAAAAGCTACGATGATTTAAATAAATGATAGCCTTTGCTGAGGCTAATGCAAATGAGGTTCTAGGCCGATGATTCATGAGAATGATGCCTTTTGGCGATGATAAATTAAAATGAGGCCTCAAACCGGATATGAATATGGGTTATTTAAGCCGAATGATTTATGAGAAATGAGGCTTTCTAAGCCGGCATGATGCGGTGCGTTTGCAGGGAATTTGAAAGTAATAATGCAATATATGTGCAGTGCGTTTGCGAGCATTGATGCAGTGCGCTTGCAGGGCATCTGAAAGTAATAATGCAATGCATGTGCAGTGCGTTTGCGAGCATTCGCATGGCATTTGAAAGTAATAATGCAATGCATGTGCGGTGCGTCATTGAGCGTTCGCAGGGCATTTGAAAGTAATAAAGCAATGCATGTGTGGTGCGTCTGTGAGCATTCGCAGGGCGTTTGAAAGTAATAAAGCAATGCATGTGCGGTGCGTTTGCGAGCATTCGCAAGGCATTTGAAAGTAATAATGCAATGCATGCGCGGTGCGTTTGTGAGCATTCGCAAGGCATTTGAAAGTAATAACGCAATGCATGTGCGGTGCGTTTGCGAGCATTCGCAAGGCATTCGAAAGTAATAATGCAATGCATGTGCGGTGAGTTTGCGAGCATTCACAAGGCATTTGAAAGTAATAATGCATGCGCAGTGTATATGAAAGCATTTATGCGAGGCATTTGAAAGCAATAGGAAATATTTGTGCATCGATATGTTTGAAAAATCGTTTGCAAGACGCAAGCGTTAATTTATTGCAAATCTCGAAAATTATTGATACTCGAGAGGCATAATTGTCATAAGAAAGTTCAAATCGTTCGACGCGCAATCCTTGCAAGGCTGTAAACATTACATACTTCAGCTTCCGCAATTTGGAAATCTGCATCCAAAGAAAATTTGTAAGTTTTGGGGGGAGGGGGGGGGGGGGTTGATTCACGTTGTCTTTGAAAGTCTGGCTCTTGACGCTTCATGCTTCCAACTTTGTCTGGACTTGTAACCTCCGCCCATTTCTAAGTCTTGGCTAACTAATAAAACTATCTGATTAAAAGTCATATTACTTCAAAAGAAGTATGCATAAAATATGTATATAGTGATAAATAATTTCTGCTGCACTTGGGACTATGACACATTGTGAAACAAAGCGAGCGTCCTTTCCAAAGTCTTCGTTTTGCCTGATGACTCTGTTGACTCACATACTCTTTCGTGTCTCTCGATGTCGCTTGCGACGATGCCCTTAAAATTTGTCCCAGTTTCTGGCATAGGAGGATGTGGAACTTTTACATGACGAGACCGAGCCTTATATAGGCTGCCTACGTATCCCACTAAGGGAATCAGGTCAAGCGTAGTTCAAATTATAAGCAAAATAAAATTGAAGTCTTCTAATAATGTGACCGAGGCCCATATAGGCCTCCTACGTATCCTACCGCGGGAATCAGGTCAGGCGTAGTTCATGTTACAAACAAATGCAGATTTGGGAAATTTCTATTTTAAAAGACCAAACCTGATATAGGTTTCTTACGTATCCCGCCGAGGGAACGTAGCTTCATTACATAGAAAGGCATTACAAAATATTACATGCGAAATAAATAAAAAGCTCCTAGACGTAGTATCTCTTGACAACATTTGCATTGATAGCTTTCGGCCAAACTTCGCCATCCATTTCTGCTAAAATTAATGCTCCTCCAGTCAGTACTCGATGAACCATGTAAGGCCCTTGCCAGTTAGGTGCAAATTTTCCCTTAGCTTCATTTTGACGTGGGAATATGCGCTTCAATACCAATTACCCCGGTTTGAATTGTCTCGATCTTACTTTCTTGTTGAAAGCTTTGGCCATTCTGTTCTGATAAAGTTGCCCATGACAAACTGCATGCATCCTCTTTTCATCAATGAGCATCAATTGCTCATATCGATTTTGTATCCACTTAGCATCACTCAACTCAGCTTCTTGGATGATTCTCAAAGATAGTATCTCTTCCTCTGCGGGTAACACAGCCTCTATCCCGTAGACCAAAAGATAAGGCGTTGCCCCAGTTGAAGTCCTTACGGTGGTACGATAACCGAGAAGGGCCAATGGCAATTTTTCGTGCCAATGCCTGTAATTATCAACCATCTTCCGCAATATTCTCTTGATGTTTTTCTTGGCTGCTTCAACTACTTCATTCATTTGAGGTCGATAAGGAGTGAAATTGCGGTGAGTAATCTTAAATGTTTCGCAAATCTCCCGCATCAGATCACTGTTAAGATTAGCTCCATTATCTATTATAACCGACTCCGGAACTCCGAATCGACAAATGATGTTGTTGCGAACAAAATCTGCCACCACCTTCTTCGTCACCGACTTGTGCGAAGATGCTTCTACCCATTTTGTGAAGTAGTCGATGGCTACCAAAATGAACCTGTGCCCATTTGATGCGGCAGGCTCAATAGGGCCAATGACATCCATGCCCCAAGCCGCGAATAGCCACGGAGAACTCGTCACATTTAACTCATTTGGCGGGACTCGAATCAAATCGCCATGAATCTGACATCGATGACACTTTTGCACAAAACAGATGCAATCTGATTCCATGGTCATCCAGAAATAGCCAACTCGCAGAATTTTCTTAGCCAGAGTAAAACCATTAATATGAGGCCCACATGTACCGCCATGTACTTCTTCAATCAACTTGACCGCTTCTTTGGCATCAACACACCTTAGCAGCCCCAAATCTGGAGTCCTCCTATAAAGGATTTCTCCACTTAGGAAAAAATGACTTGCTAACCTTCGAAGTGTTTTCTTCTGAACACTGGTTATGCCTTCTGGATAGTCTTCTGCCTTGAGATACTTCTTAATATCATAATACCAAGGTTCTCCATCAGGTTCTTCATCTACATAGAAACAATAAGCTTGCTGATCGTGCACATTCACCTTTATAGGATCTATGTAATTTTTGTTCGGGTGCTGAATCATAGAGGACAAGGTTGCCAAAGCATCAGCGAACTCATTTTGAGTCATTGGGACATGTTTGAATTCCACCTTGATAAACCTTTTACACAAATCTTGCACGCAATGCAGGTATTGAAGTATCTTCACGTTCTTAGTGGTCCATTCACCTTGCACTTGATGAACCAATAAGTCAGAATCACCTATAACCAAAAGTTCTTGTATGTTCATATCAGCGGCCATTCTGAGTCCAAGAATACAAGCTTCATATTCTGCCATATTATTGGTGCGCGGAAACCTGAGCTTTGCTGAAACTGGATAATACTGGCCCGACTCTGAAATTAAAACTGCTCCAACGCCGACTCCTTTGGAGTTCGCAGCCCCATCGAAGAACATTCTCCTTCCGGGATATTCTTCTGCGATATCTTCTCCGACAAACAACACTTCTTCATCAGGGAAATAAGTCTTAAGAGGCACATATTCTTCATCTATAGGATTTTTAGCCAGATGATCGGCTATTGCCTGCCCTTTGACAGCCTTTTGGGTAACATATACAATATCAAACTCGCTTAGCAAAATTTGCCATTTGGCTAACTTCCCAGTAGGCATAGGCTTCTGAAAGATATATTTGAGTGGATCCATCATTGAGATGAGATAAGTAGTATATGCAGACAGATAATGTCTCAACTTTTGTGCAACCCAAGTCAGGGCACAGCAGGTGCGCTCTAATAAAGTATATCGCTCCTCGTAAGGCGTGAACTTCTTGCTCAAATAGTATATTGCTTGCTCCTTCTTCCCTGTTTCATCATGTTGTCCCAACACATATCCAAATGCATTTGCCGACACGGATAAATACAATAACAAAGGTCTTTCAGCTTCTGGAGGCACCAGAACAGGCGGATTAGACAAATATTCTTTGATTCTATCGAAAGCTTTTTGGAAATCTTCTGTCCATTTGGTAGCAGCATCTTTCCTCAACAACTTGATTATTGGCTCACATATCACTGTCGATTGTGCTATGAACCGACTAATGTAGTTGAGGCGATCGAGGAAACTCATCACGTCCGTTCGACTCTTTGGGGCAGGCAACTCTTATATGGCCTTTATCTTCGAAGGATCCAATTCTATACCCCTTCTGCTCACAATAAAACCCAACAACTTCCCAGCAGGAACACCAAATGCACACTTTGCAGGATTTAACTTCAAATTGTATTGCCTCAGCCTGTCAAAGAACTTCTTCAAATCCGTCAAGTGATCTGAACTCTTTCGTGACTTGATGATGATATCATCTACATAGACTTCAATCTCCCTGTGGATCATGTCATGAAAAACGGTAGTCATGGATCTCATGTAGGTGGCACCTGCGTTCTTAAGCCCAAAAGGCATCACCCGATAATAGTATACTCCCCAAGGTGTGATGAATGCCGTTTTCTCAGCATTTTCTTCATCCATCAGAATCTGGTGATATCCTGCGTAGCAATCAATGAATGACTGCAACTCATGCTTCGCGCAGTTATCAATAAGTATGTGAATGTTCGGGAGGGGAAAATCATCTTTCGGACTAGCCCTGTTGAGATCCCGATAATCCACGCACACTCTGACTTTGCCATCCTTCTTTGGTACGGGCACGATATTGGCTAGCCAAGTGGGGTACCTTGCAGCTCTAATGACCTTTGCATCAAATTGCTTGGAGATTTCTTCCTTGATTTTAAACTCAAATCCGGTTTAATGTTTCTCTTCTTTTGTTTCACCGGAGGACAAGATGGATCGATAGGCAACTTATGCGAAACAATGTCTGTGCTTAGACTCGGCATATCATCGTAAGACCAAGCGAACACATCTATATATTATCTCAAAAGGTTGATCAATTCTTCCCTTTGTGACGGGGTCAAGTGGACACTGATTCTTATTTCCATCACGATTTCTGAATTTCCCAAATTTATGGTTTCTGTTTCATCCAAATTTGGTTTCGGTTTATTCTCAAAATGTTCAAAATCCTTAGTTAACTCTTCAGGTCGCATGCCCTCTTCGTATTCTTCAGATTCTGGTTCGGCATTTACTAGGGGCTCGCTTGTTTCATTACGTGTCACATTCACAGTATTAACAGAATTACTAGTTTGATAGCTGAAAAATAAAGAAAAGTTAATTAAATAAAGATGAAATAAGAAATATAAAAGCATAGTTCAGATTTGGAATTTAAACTTTCAAAAGTTTGGAGGCAAAAATAACAAAAGCATAAACACGATTCAGGCCTCAATTTTGAATCGTGTTGTTCATCAAATACTTAATACAAATTGTCTACCAAGACTCCCGGAGAACCGAGGGCGGGGTACAAGTCCAATTGTTCAAAATATCTCCAAGTTCAGCATCCCAGATAGTCGGGGTTTCAGAGCATTCATTCAGAACCACGTTGCATTCAGCTTCCTCCTCGGCAATGAATAAATTCTTGAAAACTTCCACGAGGCTGTCTTCAGGTTCTTCTTCTGATGCTTGGGTGACAGATGCTTTGCGAAATGACTGATTCAGGAGAGCAACAGGCTTTGGCAAGGGAATGTCACTTCTTCTTTTGAGACTAGCCAGTGCCATTTCTTTAAGAGTGGGCTCGTATCCAAGACCGAAAGTATCCTTCTGCCCGGGTAACTGAATCGGTTCCACGATGCCATTCAAGTTCAACCCAAGACCTCGACCAGGTTGGAAACCATTTTTCAACATTTCCCATGCCACCATCATAAGCACCTGTGGCAATTTTACCCTTTCTGCTTGAGCAGCACACAAAGTTTCCTTGATATGGAATACGAATCCATCCAACCTTTCTACACTCTCGATAACCGGAATTGAGCTTTCGAGATAGATTGAATTGCTGCCTTCTCCATGGATTACAATTTCTTGATGGTTCCAGACAAACTTCAAACTTTGATGCAGGGTAGAGGGAACTGCACTAGCCATGTGGATCCATGGCCTTCCTATTAGCAGATTGTAGCTAGCAGATATATTCATTACTTGGAATTCTACCGTGAACTCTACAGGTCCGATTTCCAAGGCTAAGTCAATCTCTCCTACGACACCTCTATGGGCTCCATCAAAACCTTTAACTCTCACCTGACTGTCGCGATGTTTCTCGACATCAATCCCTAAGGCTCGGAGAGTAGTGACAGGACATATATTCACAGCTGAACCCCTATCAATCAACACTTTAGAAATAAACTTGTCTCTGCATTTGACGGTGATGTTCAGTGCCTTGTTGTGTCCCAAACCTTCGGGTGGCAAATCATCATTATGAAATGAAACTCTGTGGGCTTCAAGGACTTCTCCAACCATGGCTGAAAACTTCTCGCTGGAAGTCTCAGCCGGAACATAAGCTTCACTCAGCACCTTTGCTAAAGCGTTCCTATGAGCTTCAGAACTCATCAACAATGCCAATAAAGAAATCTGGGCTGGTGTTTTCTTTAGTTGTTCTACAACAGAATATTATTTTGTTGGCATTTTTCTCCAGAATTCTTCCACTTCAGTCTCAGTCACAACCTTCTTTTAGCCATTTTCTTTGCTTGGTGATCCTCGTGCTACCTCCTCGGGGGCATAACACCGCCCAGATCTAGTCATTCCAACCGCAACAGTTTCCACAACCAATTTTACTTTCTCTTTATCCCTTTTAACAGACTGATAATTCCAGGGAACTGCTTTGGTGTTGCAGGAGGGTGCCTGAGCAACTAAGGTCGTGATTCTAGGCCTTGGAGTGAGCACTTCCACTTCAAATAGGGCCCTCATTTGGACCGTGATCATTGGAGCAACAAAGGCTGATGATTCAACCCTCTCCTCTTTCTTAACCGGCACGATAGTCCCTTCCAAATTGCAATCTTCGTCAATGGTAATCATGTGCACATTTGCATCGCCATAATTGGGCAGCGGATTGTTGTTTATATTTGGGGGAGCTCCTTTGAGCTGGATGACCCCTTCTTTGATTAATGCTTCGATTTTGTCCTTGAGAGTAAGGCAGTTCTCAGTATCATGTCCAGTAACTCCTGAGTCATACCATCCAGGAAGGGGATTAGGAACTCTTCCTTGAATTGGTTGTAGTATCCCTGCGGTTCTCAGTCTCTCATACAGTTGGGCTAAGTGTTCGGCTAACGGTGTGTAAGTTTTGGCTAGCTTTCTTTCGAAATTTGGGCGAGGTCGGGGTGTATTTTGTGGATGGTTTGGTGATTGGTATTGGGGTTGAGGTGAGTAGGTTGGCTGGTATTGTGATGGGCTTTGATGGGCGGGTGCTCGAGGTGAGTGATGTGCTGGTTGGGTATGGTAAACAGGTAAGAGAGTGGGTGGAGGTTGGTAATAAAGCTAAGGGGCTTGGGTGTATTGGCTGTAGTATGAAGGCTGAGATGAAGGGTATTGGTAGGTTAGCATTTGGTTCGGTCTTCGTACCTGGATGGTCATGACCGCGGACACTCCGTCACTTTTCTTCTTAGCTTAATCTGATTGAATTGCCTTACTTGTGGCTTGCAAGGCTGCAAGATTTGTGACTCTTCCTATTTTGATACCTTCCTCTATGAAATCTCCCATTCTGATGACCTCGGAAAACTTTTGTCCGATGACGCTTAACAGTCTTTCATAGTATGTGGCATCTTTTAAAGACTGTACAAAAAGCGTTGTCATCTCACTCTCCGCCATTGGGGGCTGGATTTTAAATGCGGCTTCCGCTCTCCAGCGCATAGCATACTCTCTGAAAGTTTCTGCCGACTTTCTTTCTAACTTCATCAAGTAGAATCGGTCTGGGACAGTCTCAGTGTTGAACCTGAACCTATCCATGAATTCTTGGGCCATTTCTCCCCAACTGTGCCATTTCTGCGGGTCTTGGCATGTATACCAATCAAGTGCTTCTCCTGTCAAACTCCTTATAAATAGTTTCATCCTGATATCTTGATCTTTCCCTACTCCAACAAGCTTGTCGCAGTACGACCTCAAATGAGCCCGAGGATTTCCTTTTCCATCGAACATATCAAATTTTGGTACTTTATATCCAGTGGGCAACTCGATGTCAGGATGAATACACAGATCCTCGTACTCCAGTCCTTCACATCCTTTGTTGGTTTGGATGTTTCTGACTGCTTCTCTCAGACTGCGAAGATCTTTTGCTACATTCTCGTCTGCTCTCTCCCTGGCTTCCCTTTCCATCTCCTCATAAGGGTCAACCTCTGGATGATGCACGACCTGCAACTGGGTAGTGAAAGGTTGAGCTTCTGCTACATATACCGATTGCACATACTGCGTGTTATGGTTAGTGGTGTGTGCCAATGGTATGTGTTGAGTTGCTTGGTAGTTTTGGGTAAGTGGGGTAGTTTGGATAACTGCAAGCTGAGGAATATAGGGAGTGGTGAAAGGTGGTGGATTGTCTTGTTGGAAGTTAATTTGTTGGGGGTTGGCTTGTTGTGGGTCATTTTGTTACTAGATGGTTTGCGGTATATTGGTTTGTTGCGGGGTGGTTTGTGGCGGGATGGTTTGTTGTGAGTTAATTTGTGCTGGGATGGCTTGTTGTGGGTTTGATTGTTGTGAGATGGTTTGTTGCAGGCTAGTTTGTTGTAGGATGGGGGGTGAATTGGTAGTGCATGGACTGGCTGTGTGAAGTGAGGGGTTTGAGGGAGAAGGCTGAGGAGCAGGCGAGTCAACAGGCGAAAAGGATGGTGGGATTGTTGCACTTGTTCTTTGTTCATGATGGGGCGTGTTGAGGGTAATGGATAGGTTGGTGAGATTTCGTAGTCGCTCGATTTCACTTTGCATATTGGCTATTTGCTATACCAGTTGGGCGATGAGTACGTCATTCCCTCCTCCCGAAGCCTCGGGTTCGTCTCTTGGAACAGTGACAAGTCCCAAGCCAGTCTGTTCGGATGCCCCTGAATCATTCATATCGTTGGATGCTCGTGCTTTTGATCTTGTGAAGTACGGGTGGTCTGCCAGTTCTCAGTCAACACGAATCAACCTTTGGGGGGATAATCAAAAATAAAATAAAACCTTCAAGAATGAAGAAAACTGCATTAGTATAGTGCGGATGCTTACTGCTTTAAATAAGGTAATGCGAACATTGGACAAATAATGTTGAAAGACAGCACAAACTGCATAGCAAACATATCACATAGTAATATAGCAAACATAGCGCGACCTATTATGCAAGGGGCCTCTTTTGTGCCAGAGGTAGGCCTAACGCGGATTTGAAGGATAAAATATGCAATTATATGTCATCCCAACGTGCTATTAATTAAAGACCCTCCAAAACATACAATGTTTGAAAATTGAAATCCTGATACAAAAGAAATTATTACAACTACTACTTGATTTTCATAAGCTAATTAAATGAGGAAGGCCCTTCGTCGCTTTTGAGCCTCTTGGTTGCTTGGATTGATTGACCGATCTTTCGGCAATTCTGGACAAGGTATGACATAGCTAGAACTCCTCCCGTTTTGATGCCTTCTTTGATGCAGGTGTCTCCTTGCTCAGCCAGAACTGTATCTAATTCTTGCATGCTTTGTTCGTAACTAAGTGCCTGCTGCTTCCACTTTTCTGCTTCCTTCTCCTTTTCCTCAAGTTGTGCACGGTGCTCGGCTTCAGAGACAAGACTTTTCTTACGCAGTTGCCGAAGTAAGATATGTGCTTCGGCTTCTCCATCCTTAATTCGTCCCCTCAGGCTAACGCCAGGTTTGATTGATCCTTCCAAGTTAGCGGTCAGCCACTCCAAATAGCTATCCTCACATCCAGCTTGGTATCTATTTGGCTCGATTGAATCTGCTTTCATGGTTTCCCTCGATTTCCACATGCTTATAACTTCTTTTGCAAAAGGAATTTTTCTCTCCTTGTAGTCGGCTCGATAATGACCCATGTCTGCCACTAAAGGTATGTTTTGCTTTCTTCCAGATTGCCTTAAAACTCTCAGTGGGGCGTAAGGTTGCAAGCCCCGAAGTCCCATCAAAACTAAAAATGGCACGATCTTCGAACGAAACACCAAACCCTCGGATGGAAACCAACTGAACATCCACTGAATTGAATCATCGTTCAAACGGATAAGAAGTCTTACCCACCTTTCTACACAATTTGGCTTTTAAATGATCTATTAGTCAAAATAGCGCCCGGAACATGTCCTAGAATGTGATTTTCACCCGTCGGCTTTCGAAATGCTAGACCTCTATCAACCTTTTGAAGATGTTCCATCAGCCAAATCTGTAGAAGCAAGTTGCATCCCTCAAAATTCTTGTAACCGTGCTTGCAACACCCTAACGCTCGGTAGATATCTGCCACAACCATAGGGACCACAGTGTAGTATTTCCCGTCAATGCCACCAAATAGAGCTTCAGTTACAGTAATGAGACGGGTGTGAATATCTCTTGTTGTTCCCTTAGGGAACACCATAGTTCCCAAAAAGCACACCGCGAAAGCGAAGCACCATTTTTGTTTCCAAGAATCATATGAGAAAAATTCGTCTTGATGATTGGAGAAACTTTGTTGATAACCAAATCTATGATACAAGTACTCAAATGGTATCGTAGACCTTTGTAAACATTCTACGCCTTTACCCTTCCTGAACCTAAAGCTGTCAACAAACTGTTTTGGTAAAGGTTCCTTTGGAATAATCATGCCACAGTTTTGCCATTTTTTCTTCTTATGTAACAAAGCTGCATTTTCTACATAGCCTCCTATTTCTTCTAACAATGGAGTCATTTCAACGCTGCCAAATCTGAGCACGACCCTTTTCTCATCCCAAAACACAGTTGCTGCCTCGATGATGTCTCTACACGGTTGGATGTCCATTAAAGACGGTAAGTGCCGTAGCGCTCCACGTACCACCCGCTGTCCGTAATCCCCCAAATCAATCCACCATGCCTTTAGTTGGGGATGGACGCTCAAAACCATGCTAAACCTCGGGTAAATGTTGTGTTGACTCATGGCTACCTGCGTTCACAAATGGTTAGTTCTACCTAAATAGCACATGGTCCACATAACACATATATTTATCCCTTAAATCAATGCACATATCGTGATAACCGTCACTTAAGGTCATAGACCCGCTCGGACATTTGGACGAGGTTGGCTAATGGACTTAATACACCTTGGGTATTAAGCCTCCTAGGTTTGCGTGATGCGTGTCCTTAAAGAGGGTTTTGGTTTAGCTCTATCTTAGGCTGACTATGAGTTGGTTTCCTACGACACAAGGCTCCCCCAAGTGGACAGCTTGGAGTGGAAAGTCCGTGGCTGTCGACTGCACCGCCGATCGACTAAATCCACAAGATCGATCCAACTACACGGGTAATTTAGTAGTGCACGGCCGCGAACCGCGAAATAGCTTTAAGTGTGTATATTTGTGTGAATTTTCCAGGAGTGGAGGAAGTATGAGCGGAATGCCAATTTAATAAAAGAAAAACGTACATATTACATAGCAAAGGCAAATAAGGAATAAAACAATAATAAAAACATTTAAAAGCATATAAGGCAAAATAGAGAAAAACAAACAAAACATCCAATTAATTAACCTAAGTTGTTATGGTTTAGAACCTAAGTCCCCAGCGGAGTCGCCAAGCTGTTATACCCCATTTAAACGGGTTAAATTAGAGTACAACATATTGGTGATTCCTATTTGTTTTATTTTAAGGAGTCGCCACCTAATTAATTTAATGTGAATTAGGACACCTAATTTATTAACTAAGGTAAAGCCTAACTAAACATCTGTTAATGGTCTGCTTAATTAGCGTGATTCTAGGTAAGGGTTCTAGATTATCCTAAAGGGAAGGGGTTAGGCATCCTTTAGAATCCAGTAATTATGGTTTACCGTCCAAACTTAGTGTCACGACCCAACCCCGTAGGCCGTGACTAGTGCCCGAGTTAGATACTCATATCACCTGTTAACTATAACCATTTAATGCTAGCATATCAAGAACTTATTTGTATAAGAAGGCAAGACGTTATTTTTAAGCCGTCACATATATGCATGTCATAGCCACCTGTCTCCTGAGGAGTTACAATTTCCAACAACAAACATATGTATATCTACGCAAGCCGACAAGGCTGCCACTACACGCAACATCCCAAACATTATATATATATATACGCAAGCCGACAAGGCTGCCACTACGAATGGGTACGTGTCCCGGCCCTCTAGTGAGGGACTCAGTGAAATAATGATCATATGCCATCCTGGCCGCCATCCCCATATCATCATGTCATCATGTCATCATATCATCATGTATATATATAACGTGTCCCGGCCCTCTAGTGAGGGACTCGGTGAGTAATATAGTAAATATGCGCACGAAAACGTGTCCTGGCCCGGGACTCAGTGAAGGATGTAACGGTAAGCACGAGCAGAATAATAAGCAACCACATACATGCAAATCATCTTTGCAGACTCAATAGATAAGTAACTAATCAGCTTTCAAGTGTCAGGATAATAATCATATTCAGTTCTTTCTAAATCTTATTACAAACCATAGCAAGGAACGTTTCAGGATTCATGTACATGTATCAATCTAACATGATATGGCTTTTGAAAGTCAAGTATGACTCTAATTATGCAAGTCTTTAAGAGTAGGAATTTCCATACGTCATTTGTTAGTCAATCATATAGTAGGCTCTTGACAATAACATTAAGGAATGAATAGAATCATAAGTCATGCTTGGAACTAGAGAGTAGAGTTTACCCCAAGGCTCATATCATTTCTTACTTACGTCTAGGACATGCCAAAAGAAGGAAGGATTAGGCTTTACATACCTTTAGCGTTTAGTCATATTATAACTCGTACTCGCTGCCCAATAGTACCTTATCCTATATCAAGATATCAAGAGTTACGATTAGTCCACGAGGGAATTCAATACGTGTATTTTAACGATAATAATCCCTTTCTAACATTTTGACGACGTTTCGTTCGCATTCAACCCAACTAGTATTCCAAGATAATATTGTTAGTCATACTTTCAAGTACCAACCCGGGATTATTTAAAACAGTCCCCTATTCACGGCCAAACAGCCCACACAACATTACCATTTTCAATTCGAAATTTTCCAACTTCAATTACAACGACAACAACACAACATTACTTATATGATTATTAGAACTGTTTTAGCATCATTTTAATTCTTACAACAGCCCACAAACCATTTCAATTTCAACTTGAATCATTAACTCCTTCTTCACTAAACGTCCATAACAACAATCAACATTCAAAATACACTAATCTACCCCTTTCATTAAAACAGCCCACGGTTTGGACTGTTTTTCTACTTCAACATAAATCATTTCTTTTACACCTCAACTCACATATTCATAAGGCATACAATGCACCACAATGTCCATAACAACAACAATTAAAGCATCACATAAAACAGTCCATTAATCCCTCTAAACCAGCCCCTACACGGCTTCAACATAACCAAAACAAAAACTTCTTACAATCTTTGTTCCTTTTCATAGGTTGATACACATTCAACTCATCTACAATATATGCAAAATAAAACCAAGCATGGCTTCACCTAAGCTCACGGCTCATCTCAACTTCAACCACAACAACAATCCAACAACAACATGCACAAACTCTACATTCAAATCATCATACAATACATGAAAAATGATCATTCTTACCTTACAATTTACTCTTCAACCTTGGCCGAATTTTAACACTATTGCCATGCCACACCTCCTTGTTTCTTTCCAACAACTACTACACGTTCTTATGCACTTGGTAAGGAGTTGAATTCATGGAGAATTTATTTTTTTTTTATCAAACCTTGGAGTTCATTCTCGGCCAGCCATGGCCGAGAGCTTCTCTCTCTATCTCTTGATTTCTCTCAACTTGTGAAGGTGAAATGGTTAGCTAGTTGAACCATGAATCAGCATTTTCACTTATATATGCAGTCCACAAGTTGGACATGTGTCCCACCCAAGCTTTTAGCCAATAATATTTGGCCAACTCATGGGTGGGGCCCACACGGCCACTTAGGCTATTTTAATGGACTGATTTAGTTTTTAATCCCACTTAATAATCTAATCATGGTTAATTTAATCCCAAATTTCCATTAATATTTCTATACCAAATAAAATTTATGGGCAACTTGTGACTTGAAACGAAATCGGAAGTTAAAGTCTCTACTTCGTACCTTAAAATAGTCTTGTCTTTAACTTGTCGCGTTTAGCTTAAAATGTCTCAATGTATAAAAATACGGGATATAACATCCTTCCCCCCTTTAGAACATTCGTCCTCGAATGTTAAATTAATCCCGTCGGGTTTTATAAAAGTCTTGGGAAAGGTTTTCTTTATTTACCAACATACAGATTGATCAGACAATTAACACAACCAAGCAAGGGGTTTTAGGTTACCTGTAGGTGTCGGAAACAAGTGAGGATATTTCTTCTTCATCTCCTCTTCAGCTTCCCAAGTCATCTCCTCTCTGTTATTGTCCCGCCACAACACTTTAATCGAAGCCACGTCTTTGGTTCGCAATCTCCTGATCTGTCGATCAAGTATAGCTATACGCTACTCTTCGTAGGATAACTTTTCTGTTACCTGGATCTCATCTGCAGGAAATACCCTGGAAGGGTCACCAATGCATTTGCGAAGCATAGACACATGAAACACTGGGTTTACTACTTCTAGATCAGATGGTAGGTCTAATTCGTAGGCAACCTGGCCTATTCTGCGAACAATCTGATAAGGTCCAATGTATCTCGGTCTCAACTTCCTTTTCCTGCCGAATCTCATAACACCCTTCATGGGTGACACCTTCAAGAACACCCAGTCGCCAACCTGAAATTCCAAGTGTCGACGTCGATTGTCTGCATATGACTTCTGCCGGCACTGGGCTGCCAGTAATCTCTCCTGAATAAGCTTCACCTTATCGACAGCCTGCTGAACCATATCTGGGCCTATCAACTTAGTCTCACCAACGTCAAACCAGCCTATAGGTGATCTGCACTTTCTGCCATATAAAGCCTCGTACGGTGCCATCTGGATACTAGAATGGTAGCTGTTATTATAAGCAAACTCAATAAGTGGCAGGTGATCATCCCAACTACCTCTAAAATCAATAATACATGCCCGTAACATGTCTTGTAATGTCTGGATGGTTCGCTCGGCCTGTCCGTCAGTCTAAGGATGAAACGCTGTGTTGAGACTCACTTGTGTCCCCAGTCCCTCCTGGAAGGATCTCCAGAAGTTAGCTGTAAACTGGGCTCCTCTATCAGAGATGATAGCTGTGGGAACTCCATGAAGTCTCACTATCTCCTTAAGATACAACCTGGCATAATCTTCAGCTGAATATGTAGTCCTGACTGGAAAGAAGTGGCCTGATTTCGTCAATCTATCAACGATGACCCACACAGAATCATATGTCTGTGGAGTGCGAGGTAGACCTGTGACGAAGTCCATATTGATTACCTCCCATTTCCAAGTCGGAATCTCCATCTCCTGCAATAGTCCCCCAGGCTTCTGGTGCTCAACCTTAACCTGCTGACAATTCAGACACTGGGCAACAAATTCTGCTATATCTTTCTTCATGCCATCCCACCAATACATGCATCTGAGGTCATGGTACATCTTTGTTGACCCTGGATGAACAGAATAACGAGCATAGTGTGCCTCCCCCATAACCTGTTGCCGTAATCCTGCAACCTCAGGTACACATAATCTGCCTCTGTATCGTAGTACCCCGTCAGATGAAATCTTGAATGGGGTCTCGTCCTTCTGAAGTGCTGTATCTTTATAATGTACAAGAATAGGATCCTCATATTGGCATCTCTTTACCTCTTCCACAATAGATGACTCAGCAACACCTCGCACAAAAATGCTACCACTATCAGAATCAGTCAAACGAACTCCCAGACTAGCTAACAGACAAACCTCATGGACTATCTCTTTCTGCCCTGGGGGTACAGCTGCCAAACTACCCATAGATTTACGGCTGAGTGCGTCTGCTACCACATTGGACTTTCCTGGGTGATATAGAATATCAACATCATAATCTTTTAGCAACTCTAGCCATCTCCTTTGCCGCAAATTCAGCTCCTTCTGCTTAAAGATATACTGGAGACTCTTATGATCTGTATAAATATCAACATGTACGCCATATAGATAATGTCTCCATATCTTCAAAGCATGAATCACCGCTGCCAACTCCAGATCATGGGTAGGATAATTTCTTTCGTGCTTCCTGAGTTGCCGAGTGGCATAGGCTACAACTCTGCCATGCCGCATCCATACGCAGCCTAACCCAACACCGGAGGCATCACAATCAATAACATAGCCATCTAGCCCCTCTGGAAGAGTTAGGACTGGAGCTGTAGTCAACTTGTCCTTCAGCAACTGGAAGCTCCGTTCACAAGCATCAGTCCACTGGAATTTAGTTGCCTTCTGTGTCAGCCTTGTTAAAGGCGCTGAAATTGAAGCAAACTTTTCTACGAATCTCCTGTAATATCCTTCTAGTCCCAGAAAATTACGTACCTCAGTAGGTGTCGTAGGTCTGGGCCAAGTCTTTGCGGCCTCAATCTTCTGTGAGCCTACCAGAATACCGTCAGCACCAACAATATGCCCCAGAAATGCTACTGAAGTCAACCAGAATTCACATTTAGAGAATTTAGCATATAATTTCTGGTGCTGGAGGACCCTAAGTACCGTCCGCAAATGATCTGCATGTTCCCCTTCTGATTGCGAATAAACCAGAATATCATCAATAAATACAATCACAAACAGATCAAGAAACGGCTTGAATACTCGGTTCATTAAATCCATGAACACTGTTGGAGCATTGGTCAGCCCAAAAGACATCACCCTAAACTCATAGTGCCCGTATCGGGTCCTGAATGCAGTCTTAGGAATATCCGCCTCTCTTACCCGCACCTGATGATAACCTGACCGCAGGCCTATCTTCGAAAAACACCTAGCGCCCTGCAGCTGGTCAAATAAATCATCGATCCTGGGGAGAGGATACCTGTTCTTTATTGTCACTTTATTCAGATCCCTATAATCAATACACATCCGCAGCGACCCATCCTTCTTTTCATGTGCTCGCTTTCATTTCAGTCACCACATACTCTTTATTCCGGGCTTTTCCTATAGAACTTCATAAATCTTCCTCATTCATCCTATATTCTGTCGTTCCATATCATATTTGCCTTTATACCTTAGTCACATAAATCACATCATATTCTTTAGTCGCCTCCTCACTAGGCTTTACTCATTCTTATCATAGCACTTGTTATATTCACGTAATATTTTGTCCGTAATCAATCCTATAGTGTAACACTTCTTGGCCTTATTCACGACTCTTACTATGGTTTAATTACACCCTGTGGAATAGGCGTACTTAACCTTTGGTCAATCTTACCCATAATATCTCACAAGCTGTCTTATCAATACATTCGTGTTTGTCATAATTCTTCCTCCCCTGCACTCTTGTCTCAATCATACTATTTCTTCTTTTAACTATAAACTCATCGTAATTTACCCCTGCTTATCAGTTCCGTCGATACCTCAATATAACATTTTATTAAGATTTTGTCGGCCCCTTCTAAATCATCCCTTAGTATCACAAACCCTTCCAAATTATCCTAGCATTTATTTTTACCATACTGATACCGACCTTATAATTACTATTACCATCAATTCATCGGTTAATCTTTATCTCTCAAAGTCAGACGCACTTGCGACTTAGTCAAACCTTATCGTTACTGTTGGCGCGACTTTCCAAAAATATTACGAACTTATACGTCAGTTCCTTGTTATTTCTCAAAAAGTTTTGGCAGAGTTTCCTCTGTATTTCTTACTATCCCAAAACCTGCACGCAGGAATACCAACAACGCCTCACAGGCCAACATACACTCATATATATTATATCGTATCGTAGCCGCATAGGGCTTCCTATATCAGTCACAAGATGAAAATGACGAGCTTTCCTCGTGTATCCAACCCAAACTGTACCTGTTACTCTTTCCTGTATATTTTCCTTTCCATCCTTAACTGCAGGTTTCAAACATACCTGCAGCATTCATACTATGTCTAACATATTTTCTGCTTATAGTTACTGATGCTTTTGATTTCCGCTTGCCGCTATTAGGTAACAATCTATAACAATTGCACATACATAGGAAATTTCGATAAGGTCTCATATACCTGTAGTCGATCAGTCTCAAGTATGATCCGGTGATCTAGAAAGTGAAGTGTGCTCTTCGTCATCGTCTATCCGCCATCTACTCATCTGACCTTCATCGTCTTCTTCATCTGAATCCGGGAAATGTAGATAATCGGGCAACTCCTGGTTTACTGATGACCAGGACAGGGGGCTGGAATAATCTGTAACACTTACCGGGGTGGCCGGTATGACGTGGTGCCCTGCCATAGGAGCAACTGGTATGGGTTCAGGGACCGCCTCCCTGGATATCAAAAACTCTGGAGGAATTGTCGCTGGGTCCTCCGAGGGGTCAGTCTCGATAGAATAACTGAGGATCCTCCTACCCGGTCCTGGAGCCTGGGGTCCCGAACTTACCCTAGGGGCCTTCTTAGCACCCCCGCTATTTGAAGCTGGCCTCTTCATCTCTCGCAAATCTACACCTACCTACAGGGAAAAGAGGTCAGAAATAATCTTTCCTAGGTTCAGGCTCTATCGCACGATCTAAGACAGAAGGAAGGATAATATCCTAAATGTCTTGTAGCTTCCTCTTTATAGATGTGGTGCACAACACACCGATAAACAAGACTCTACTAGACACGGTCCGTAGACACTCCGAGGATGAACCGCTCTGATACCACTTTTGTCACGACCCAACCCCGTAGGTCGTGACTAGTGCCCGAGTTGGACACTCATATCACCTGTTAAATATAACCATTTACAGCTAGCATATCAAGAACTTATTTGTATAAGAAAGCAAGACGTTATTTTTAAGCTGTCACATATATGCATGTCATAGCCACCTGTCTCCTGAGGAGTTACAATTTCCAACAACAAACATATATATATATATCTACGCAAGCCGACAAGGCTGCCACTACACGCAACATCCCAAACATATATATATATATACGCAAGCCGACAAGGCTGCCACTACGAATGGGTACGCCCCAAACATAAGTCATATCCATACGACGAAACAACAACTATATACAGACCCACACAAATGTCCACAGACCTCTAAGAGTAATGACAAATCATATGATGGGACAGGGCCACGCCGTACCACGAACAAACACCTATATATACAACAAAAGGGATTTATACCACAAGCCAGGCTCCGGAACAAAGGAGCTTCCCAAAGTAGCTGGATATATATCCTAGGCTGGCGGATCTCCAAAACGAGCGTCTGTACCTGCGGGCATGAACGCAGCCCCCCGAAGAAAGAGGGTCAGTACGGAATATGTACTGAGCATGTAAAGCGTGGAATATAGTAAATAGAATCATACTGAGACAAGGAGTGTAGGATCTAATGCAACAAACAGAAATCCATAAAACTTACCTTTGAACATAATTCATATTTATCAACCTCATACCAATATCAATATAGAGTTTAGTAGTCAAAGCTGAATAATCATTTTGTACATAACATATATAACGTGTCCCGGCCCTCTAGTGAGGGGCTCGGTAATTAAAATCATAGCATTATAAATATGTACATATACGTGTCCCGGCCCTCTAGTGAGGGACTCGGTGAAATAATGATCATATGTCATCCTGGCCGCCATCCCCATATCATCATGTCATCATATCATCATGTATATATATAACGTGTCCCGACCCTCTAGTGAGGGACTCGGTGAGTAATATAGTAAATATGCGCACGAAAACGTGTCCTGGCCCGGGACTCAGTGAAGGATGTAACGGTAAGCACGAGCAGAATAATAAGCAACCACATACATGCAAATCATCTTTGGAGACTCAATAGATAAGTAACTAATCAGCTTTCAAGTGTCAGGATAATAATCATATTCAATTCTTTCTAAATCTTATTACAAACCATAGCAAGGAACGTTTCAGGATTCATGTACATGTATCAATCTAACATGATATGGCTTTTGTAAGTCAAGTATAACTCTAATTATGCAAGTCTTTAAGAGTAGGAATTTACATACGTCATTTGTTAGTCAATCATATAGTAGGCTCGTGACAATAACATTAAGGAATGAATAGAATCATAAGTCATGCTTGGAACTAGAGAGTAGAGTTTACCCCAAGGCCCATATCATTTCTTACTTACGTCTAGGATATGCCAAAAGAAGGAAGGATTAGGCTTTACATACCTTTAGCGTTTAGTCGTATTATAACTCGTACTCGCTGCCCAATAGTACCTTATCCTATATCAAGATATCAAGAGTTACGATTAGTCCACGGGGGAATTCAATACGTGTATTTTAACGATAATAATCCCTTTCTAACATTTTGACGACGTTTCGTTCGCTTTCAACCCAACTAGTATTCCAAGCTAATATTGTTAGTCATACTTTCAAGTACCAACCCGGGATTATTTAAAACAGTCCCCTATTCACGGCCAAACAGCCCACACAACATTACCATTTTCAATTCGAAATTTTCCAACTTCAATTACAACGACAACAACACAACATTACTTATATGATTATTAGAACTGTTTTAGCATCATTTTAATTCTTACAACAGCCCACAAACCATTTCAATTTCAACTTGAATCATTAACTCCTTCTTCACTAAACGTCCATAACAACAATCAACATTCAAAATACACTAATCTACCCCTTTCATTAAAACAGCCCACGGTTTGGACTGTTTTTCTACTTCAACATAAATCATTTCTTTTACACCTCAACTCACATATTCATAAGGCATACAATGCACCACAATGTCCATAACAACAACAATTAAAGCATCACATAAAACAGTCCATTAATCCCTCTAAACCAGCCCCTACACGGCTTCAACATAACCAAAACAAAAACTTCTTACAATCTTTGTTCCTTTTCATAGGTTGATACACATTCAACTCATCTACAATATATGCAAAATAAAACCAAGCATGGCTTCACCTAAGCTCACAGCTCATCTCAACTTCAACCACAACAACAACATGCACAAACTCTACATTCAAATCATCATACAATACATGAAAAATGATCATTCTTACCTTACAATTTACTCTTCAACCTTGGCCGAATTTTAACACTATTGCCATGCCACACCTCCTTGTTTCTTTCCAACAACTACTACACGTTCTTATGCACTTGGTAAGGAGTTGAATTCATGGAGAAATTTTTTTTTTTTTATCAAACCTTGGAGTTCATTCTCGGCCAGCCATGGCCGAGAGGTTCTCTCTCTATCTCTTGATTTCTCTCAACTTGTGAAGGTGAAATGGTTAGCTAGTTGAACCATGAATCAGCATTTTCACTTATATATGCAGTCCACAAGTTGGACATGTGTCCCACCCAAGCTTTTAGCCAATAATATTTGGTCAACTCATGGGTGGGGCCCACACGGCCACTTAGGCTATTTTAATGGACTGATTTAGTTTTTAATCCCACTTAATAATCTAATCATGGTTAATTTAATCCCAACTTTCCATTAATATTTCTATACCAAATAAAATTTATGGGCAACTTGTGACTTGAAAAGAAATCGGAAGTTAAAGTCTCTACTTCGTACCTTAAAATAGTCTTGTCTTTAACTTGTCGCGTTTAGCTTAAAATGTCCCAATGTATAAAAATACGGGATATAACACTTAAGTTAATTAATTAAGGCTAAAAATGCAAATATAGTATTAAAAAATGGTTTGTAAATGTTGCTAAGGTTTTAAAGGAAAATATAGTAATGCTATTTAAAATAATACTTATAAATATTGCTAACGCTTTAAATAAAAATACTATTTAGAATAAGACTTGTAGAAAATATAATAATTTGCATAAAAGGAGACATCAAATGCCATTTAAAAATAAAATTTATAAAGGTTGCTAAGGCTTTAAATAATAATGCTATTTAAAATAAGATTTGCATAAAATATAATAATTTGCATATAAGTAGAAGAAAATTTGGGTTTGTACAGCATTTTAATAAATATTTGAGATATCTCAAGTGGCGAGGTATTAATTGACTTTTGTGATTTAGGAGTATAAACAAAGTACAAAAATGGCTAAGGTGAATTTTCTTTATCTTTTTTTGTTATTTTTTTATTAACTATGCTTAGCTAAAAATATGCGTAATTGATTCAAACTTGAAGAGTTATTTATAAAATATACTTGAGTTGTTAAAACATGGTCTTAATTCGAAATATGTGTTCACGGCTTCACGCCCTTGAAAATCAATTGTTTTAATAAAAGTAAATATTATAGTTATTATAAACAATTTTTAGAAATAAAAAGAGAAGAGAACGAAACCGGTAGAATTAATTATTGTTTTTTCTTAAATTAAATACCCATTATTCTAAAAAAACGAACCCCCACTAATTCATTAGGATTCACCTAAACTAAAAAGAGCAAAATAAAATGTTAGACATGCACTACCAAATCAAATACACATCAAAGATAAAACAGAAACGTAATCAAATGATCTGGCCCAATTGAGCCATTGCCGCAAAAAATCTGTTTCTAGCGCTGCGCTTTGGCCCAGAAATTTTTAACAATGCTGCAAAATGGATCTATCCCATTTGGGCAACTGCTGCAAATTCTGTTTCAGCTATATGGGCCTCGGCCCAATTTTTTTTTATATTTGCTCGGAATAAGGATTGATGGGGGACGACTCGAGAAGATTACGTTGGGCTTTTGCCCAACACCGAATGCAGAAGAAGAACGAGTCCCTCGGACTCGTATGCGATGGTCATGCATAAAATGAAAAGGTAAAGGATTAGTAGACAATCAAGGAATAAGGTCAAGCATATAAAATGTAAACTCAAAATAGATCAGCTGGTTGTGTATATACTATGTATATCTAAGTATACCTCATGTATACACATTCATGAGGATGTGTAGAAGGTTAATATTGGAAAGCTTTCGCCCCCGTCTTCCCGATGTTGCACAAGTTCCAAGGGATTTCATGAATCTCAGGCATGGCTAACACCAGGGAGGGTTCAAGCTTGATCCATAATGACCAATCTAACCTCCCCACTAACGTGCTTCAGTCATGTATACCAATAATATACATAAAATTATACATAGTCAAACATGGTATATTTACAATGCAAGAGCATATGAAGAAACAATTAACAGATGCAGGCGACGTAACATGCTCCCAGAACTGAGGTTTTATGTTTGGATCAGTTAATATAAGTTAGCACACCAACTGATGATCATACATCTGAACCACTTTGTAAATAAGTCCATACATCAGACCACTCAAATTAGACTTAGGCATTCAAATGTGTTATCAACAACCACAAATCAGAAACTTACAGCTCTAAACAAACGATTGAAACACGAAGTGTCAATGGACACTTGGAACATCAAATCTCAGAATTTCAACAGATTCAACAGAGAGGACAAAGTCAGAATGTAATAAATTAAAATAGGTTTAGATCGATATAGGAAAAAAATTGTTTTAGGCAAAAAAAAAAATGAGTGGAGTTTTCATGAATAAAGGGAAATGGAGCACATCTCACAACTGGAACATGATAAGGATCGGATAAAAATATGATAACTCAAAACTTACAGGTTCACACATGCTGAAGTCAAATCGAAAATCCTTTTAATCCCCTTAAAAAAACTCATTCTAAGACTTGTGATACTACAACAACAAACCAAATGGCATAGGCCTCATATTTGAACCGAAATTAATTAAGGGTGGTCTGGTTCCTCTATTAAGTCAAGTAAATGTCATTCCTAGCTTCAATGGAGACTATTTCAAATCCAGCAGACATAAGAATTCCATTTTACCGCCAATAACACATTTTAAGAACAATTCTTGACTCGAGCAACACATCACAGGGAAAACTATTCTAGTATATCAA
Organism: Lycium barbarum; assembly: GCF_019175385.1. NCBI lineage: Eukaryota > Viridiplantae > Streptophyta > Magnoliopsida > Solanales > Solanaceae > Lycium > Lycium barbarum. The sequence goes on along the minus strand of NC_083347.1, from coordinate 112,625,876 downwards.
ACACATAGATCACAAATGACTTTAAACTTAACTTGAGCAGATACGGACACGTCTCAGATACTCAAAAATCAATTTACACACTAGTTTAAAAAAAAGACAAAGAGCTGAAATGGCGTCAAACAGGAAAGTTTATGCATTATCTAATGTATATTTAACCATACTGATCAAATCCAACAACCATTAATTCAGACTTGACATAAACAATTAATAGGCTGACCAATCATAACAAATTTTTAACCATATTAGCATGATTGATAGACTTCTAGATCATAACTGAACATAAAACTCATTAGATGTCATAGCAGTGAACCAACAAACCCAGATTTTAGAGGACAAGCAAGAATTAACATCACTCTTCTAAACAGTACATGGAAGCAAACATAATAGGCATGATAACGGTCCTTATTGGATCCTAATCAAATGACTAATCATAGAAAAAGGCTAATGCACACAAACACGATTAACAAGTCACCTAATCTAAACCAACACATGATTAATCCAATGACATACCAGCCAACTAATGTAAACTTAAAGCACCAGGTGAATCTAAACTTGCATGTAAAGCTAACACAATCACAGAACTGAACTAAACGGGGCTAAACATGCTTAATACGACTAAAACAACTGCAAACAAAAAACTAAAACGCAACTAAGCAAACAAATTCGCATAAGCAGTTTAAAGCATTCAAATAATTACTAGAAAGAAACAACTTAAAGAAAGGGAATTTACCTTCTTCGAGTGCAGCGAAATGAGGCCTCGGATCTTCGATCCATCTCGAAACACCTCGAATCCCGAATTTGTATACACTCGAATCAAACAAGTACCAAAGGCAAAAACAAAAAATAATTTAGATTTTTTGACTCGATATTCAGAAATATTGCGACTACTGAGAACTAATATATTTTTTAGGGAATTTGGGTGGCTGAAAAACTCTTTTTTTTGGGGGGGGGGGGGGGGGGGGGTTGAGGCGGCTAAAAAACTTCCTTTTAATGACTCCCCTCAGGATTATTTATATCCATCAACTAGGGTTTTCTGGGGGGTCTAAAACGAAAAATTGGGCGGGATTTAAGTTGACCCTTTTTCAAATCAAACGTTGGGTTCTGTCGTCGATCAGAATCCCAGAAGAAGAAGACAACATTCATAAACCTTTTGTACCCGAAAATAAAAAAAGAACTGATAAAGAAAGACTTTGCTTCACAAACAGACGAAATCCATTAAAACCTTTCAGATCGCAAACAGAAAGAAAGAAGAAGAAAACAAGAATTGACCTCTTTCAACGGTCGAATCCGGATGGGGGAGGGGGGGTACCAAGCATTAATTTCATTCCCGAATCCGGCCATGCATGGCCTAGGGAAGGTGAAAGGCGACTGTGGATTTGCTATTTGCGTCAGTCAAAGAGAGAGACAGAGAGAGAGAGAAGAGAGAGGGAGGGAAGCGACGCATCTGATGTTTTCTTTAGGGTTAGGTTGATGAAAATAAGAGGATTGGGCCGGGTCGGGTGTAGTTCAAACGGGTATGGGATGATTGTTAAATGGGTTGGTCCGAACGTTTGTGAATTAATTGGGTTCGGATTTGGGTTCCAAATAAGAAGGCCCTTTTCAATTAATCAGATATTAACGTGTGCCAAAAATATTATATAATATAAAGTATGTATTTATCAGTGCTCGGATAAAAAATAAAATAATATGACGTCGTAATAGTTGTGCGATAATATCAGTAAATAAACGCTATTATCTAACTGCGCAAAATAAATGCGATGCGTATGCATAAGGTCGTAAAAATGATGAAATGATTATAATGCAAATTATGATAATACTGGTAATAATAATAATAATAATAACAACAAAAAATAAAAATAATAGTAATAGTAATAATAATAATAATAATAATAATAATAATAATAATAATAATAATAATAATAATAATAATGATGATAAGGATAAGTAACAAAAATAATAACAGCTAGTGACTCCAATAGAATAATGAAACGCCGGTATTAATGAAAGCTAATAATTATAGTAAAATATAAATAATTATTTTTTAGAGTTGCCAAAAATATTAGAAGCGTAAACAGATATTTTGGAAGAGAGGCGGGACAAAATTGGGTGTCAACAATTATTTTTGTTGTAGTACTATTGTGGGGAGTTTGCTGGGTAACATTTATGAAGGGTTTAATATCAAAAGCTCCCACTTTTTTTCCCATTAAATTTGCAAGGTGCCTCTTTTCTCTATAGCTCTGGAACAGTGTTTTAAAAGGCAGTTTCAGGACTCGCTTCGAGACTCGCCCTGGGGCAGAGCATAGGCAAAACGCCTCGGCGCTTATGTGTGGGGCTTAATTCTGTGAGGCTTACGCCCTAAGCGCCCGACTGTACGTCCTAAACACGTCTAACGCTCAGGGCTCGCCTAAGAGCTCTTACACAAATTATGTGTCAAATTGCCCAGTTAACATTATTGACCCTCATAATTCTTAATTCTTTTTTAAATGAATGATGCTTATTAGTTTGCTTCATCTATAGAAATAAGACGATTGAGAATAACTCAAATAACGAACCGTAGTAATGCATATTTACTATTTCAGAACACTGCGAGGGTGAACATCACTTAATATTTCTTTTAAAAATATATAGCAGAATTTTAGATCTTCACTTGCCATTAGTCTTGTCACGACCCAAACTAGCTAAGTCGCGCGAACACCTACCTTTCCCACCTCGGTAGCCGAACTCTTATCCCAACAATCTTAAATACATGAAATAATAAATAAATAAATAAATAAATAAATAAATAAATAAGCAGAAGAGATAGAAATACGTAAGTCTGACATAATAATAAATAGAATAGTGCGGAAATATATCAACCGCCCCAGAAATCTGTCTAATCATACAAGAGCAACTAACTAACATCTATGAGTCTGGAAATATAAAAAATACATCAAAAGTCTGAATATGTCTAGGAATATCAAGTAAGACATAAAATAAGGGAAGAATCCAAGGCGGCGGACATCCCCATGCTCGCCCTGTAAGACTCTCAACAGCAACTCTCGCACCACAATTAGCCACGAGAAGCAGAGGTCGATCCTACCTGGAACTCTGCATTCATAAAAGAATGCAACAAGTGCAAGTCAGTACAAACAACGAGTACTGGTAGGTATCATAGGCCGACTAAGTTTAGCTAATACATATCAAGTCAATAAAGTAAGATAAACAGGTAATCAATCAAGGTATAAGTCAAACACAAGCCAAAAATCAAGTATACGTCATCACTAGGTTATAGCATCTAAACCCAATTGTGTCAAGTCTCAAATACTCAGTCCGAATCCGTATATCACAAGAACATCATAAGAATATCACAACAGAAGCCAAGTGTAATGCAATGCAATAATGTATGAAATGTATATGCAATGCAATGTTGTGTACACATGTACTCCGGACGAAAATATCAACGTCTCGGTAGCAAAACCCATAGGGGACCTGCGAAGTCCACGTACCTCACGGCTCCGGCACAAATCTCGGCAACCGCTACAACCAAGCTCGGGGAAGGGTCAAAAGTGCCGAAAAGACTATAATGACCAAGCGGGTCGTTACAACTCTTCACATTTTTATCATGTCTCAAAATTATCATAGTATATTATTTTGCTATTTGAAAGTAATTTTATTTTTATTCATGAAGGAGTGACATTTTAATTATAATTTGATGAAGCTTATTGATTATTTTCTTTTAGGGAAGTAAATTGCATGGTATATATGATAGTGGTATGCTTTAGAAATTATGATTCTTTTATTGTTTGAAAGTTAAGGGGTTAAAAATGGTTTGTATCTCATAATAACTTTTAAATCATTGCAATTATTTATACTTGTAAAATAATGTTAGAAGTTTTGCTTTCTATGAGTTTCTTCAATCATGTTATTAATTTTTTAAAACTATTTATATATATATTATAATTTTTGTGTCATTATACTATTTTACTATATTATAAATTAAAAATTTAAGTATCCATGGGGCTGACGCCTCCCCTCGTACTAAGTAAAACTCCCCGCCTCACGTCCCCGCCTTTTAATACACTGCTTTGGAGTTTTACCTAACAAAAGTGTATGTACTTTTTGCTCTTATTGACCGGGTAAATCATCTTGATCTCGTGTCTATTTTGGTTCTATGCTTTTTTAAAGATTGATTATTGAGTATTAGAAGGGAAATAATAAAATGGGTATTAGAAATTTGTAATCTTTCTAAAAAAACAAAAAAAATATTGAGTATTAGAGAATGAAATGGGTCTAGATAAAGGAATTGAAACAGTAATTATTTTTGTTGCAGCGCTACTGCTGTTGGGAATTTGCTGGATAATAGTAGGAAGGGTTTAATATCAATTTTGCTCTTTGTTCATGATCTTAGTATGATTTTTATGTTAAAATTGTATTTTATCTCTTGGGAAAAATTGGGTTTTTTTCTCTCTTGGTGGCTTTACATATTTGAGGGAAGAATAAACTATAAATATTCTATCTTGGGGTTCTGTTGGATTCTTTAAAGGAGTTGTTGGAACCTATGAGTCCACCCTTTTTGGTTCACAACCTGAAAATTCACCAACACAGTCTAAGGGACCTGGTCCCTAGCTGTTTTCACAGATAATGATGGAAAGTAAATAAGGGCAAGATATTTACGTGGAAAACTCCTTGCTCAAGGGATTAAAAACCACGACCTACCCCAGTAAAATTTTCAACTTCACTAAACTAAGCAATATTTCATATTACAAGCTTTTGCAATATAGGAATTAGACCACTAATCCCTCCCCTTACAATAACTCTATTGCAAGCACCTTCTTTGACTAATTCTAGTCAAACACCAAACTAATTCAGCTAACTCTAGCTGAATCCTCACACCACTATGACTAATTCTAGCCAAGTATTTACAACAAAAGCTTGATAAAGACAAAATACCTACGAAACTCTTCTTAAGGAAGTGTAGGTTTACAATGTAGAGATCATAAGACTAGACAATGCCAGGATTCAAAACATCTTCCGTTGTTGAAATCTCGTCCTTGAAATCTGTCTTAGCTTGTTCTTGAAAGCCCCAAGGAGAACTGTGGCGGCTGCACTTGTATAAGTCTAATATTTTTAGGTTTTCAAGTGTTGGATTGAATAATGCTCAACATGTTGTATAAATATGAGACCAATAGAGAGAGAATGTGAGAAGCATGTGACCATGGGCACACATACAGCTATGCTGCTGCAGTTCTGCCATACCATGCAGCAGCTTTACAGCTGTTAAGTGTCGTGCAGTGCTCCCAGGGGACCTGATGGAGAACCTAGTCCTTTCCCCATTTGTCAAATTATCAAAACTATGAAATGTTATAACTCGTCAATTTCCCCCTTTTTGATGATGACAAACTTGTACGGATATTCCCCCTGAGGACCAAGTTTTTTTTCCATAGTAAATGTGCAATATTCAACCAGCTTGTATCCAGGAATTCCCCCTAAGGACATGTCCCTCAGCATCATTCTTCCATATTCATCATAGACACAAGGCTGACAACACACAACTCTTCCCGTAATACGCAACACGCAACATAAATTACAAACAACTTTTTCCCCTTTTTGGCATCATCGAAAAGAGACATCAAGCACAAGTGTAAAGAAGTTCAAAGATATTAACTCAGGCCACAAGGGCAGACTCAGAGGAACAGTAACAGATGCAATCAAAGTAATACAGAAAAGAAGCATAAGCACAAAACAGAGAGAGTGCCAGTGAATTAATATTCAAACGAGCTCAGCAGTCAATCTATAACACAAACATACAACATAAACTTGGGAGTCGGGATTTTCTGAAGGTTTTGGGATCATGGTGATGGAGGAGTATTTTTCATGAGTTAAGCACTGGTCAGTAGTAGAGGGACCAGGAACATCTGTTATAGGGGAAGATGAGATAGGGTTTTGGTCGGATAAGTTTTGAGATTTTGTGAAAGTAGGGATTGACTTTGGATCAGATGAAATGGGTGGTTCGATAGAGAAGGATGAGGGGTTAGCTTTAGTGGAGGTGGAAGGTGAGATTTTAGGTCAAACATGGTTAAAATTGTGTTGAGGAGGAAGAGAATGAGCAGAAACGGAAAGGGGATTTGAAGAATTTGAACTTGTAAGAGGAGAGAGGAGAGAGTAGTAATTAATTTTTTGTTGACTTAGAGAGAAGAAGAAGCTTGGTTTTTATTGGTTAAAGAGAAGAAACGGGTCGGTTCTGAGAAGATGAAACATTTGGCTTATTTTAGAAAAGGCGGGAACTAATAGTGACATGGCACTTGAAAAGACTACTAACCTGAGTCAAAGGGATCTGGTCCCTTAACACTTTTGACAACAGCTTAGGCACAAATTCTGATGAGCGTTATGTCTCCAATATTTAGTTGTCCTGAGATTGCCCTCTGAGCATACCTGTAATGGTATAGTAGTGAGTTAGATATCTCCAAAAAACACTTCACGCATCGTACCTTATCTATTATAATAACCAATCACAAGGAACCGTTAGATAATTTTGAATAACACTGACTCCAAAAGATTTTTATTGATATGCACCCAACTTAAGGCCTTGATGACGAAGTGATCAAACTAATATATGATGCAGACCCTTATGTAAGATGTCATTTTATATTCACTCAGGATATCACATTCCATGTGTGCTCCTCAAATTCATAAGGAATTCAGTTCAAAAGAATTCAGCATATCTGACAGACTGATGCTATTTGACTGGAAAGGAGTAGGGACCAAGTTCTTTATTTCCTTGAAACGCTGTTGTTCCTTGTTAACTATTTCCAAAGAGAGCCCCTGGAATTTAGTTGAGTTTTTCCATCCATCTTGACACTTAGTACAAGAATTTGTGGGTGCTGATTGTTAAGAGATTCACTTGACGAGTGATCTTAACGCCCTTTTATCTTGACATTTTGAGCAGGTTCTTGATTTCACAAGGGTTGACTGATCGAGGTATCTTTTGATGGCTACTGTTGGTTAGACCAGAGGAAGATTCTTGTTTGTCATTTCTTCTTCAGAGATTTTCTGTCCACAAGATGGATACCTTTCTCTTTTCTCTTTCCATATCATTTCTAATGCTATCTTCTTCAGACTTCAAAGGAGGTCCGCTGCACATGCTGAAGGAAATGGGTTCTTTTACATCTTCTGAGCACTTTGCTAAACTCTCTTCACTTTTTATCCTCAGCTTGAATCATCATTTTGACTTTTCATTCTGTCCTTCTCTGCTTTTTTGATTAGTTTCCCTTTAGTATCGATCCTTTTTCAAGTCCATCTCATGAATTGAGACTGAAGTGTTTGTACTAAGCTTGGGCTTCTTTTCCATTTGACAGCTCACAGAAGGTCTTCTAAAGAAGAATTCAGATCAAGCACCCATCTAACACATAACATACAGAGAATACTATCCTCCATCAACATTACTGAGAAAACTTAAGTATCCACTTGGCACTTAGCATGAGATATCGCTTAGTGCACTTGTAGTTCAGATCTTCAACTTGGTACACGCATTCAAAATCATGGGAGAGTGTTTTCCCAATTTTGCTCACACAAAGAGTATATCATCTCTTTATGTTACTACTTGACATACTCCCATATTTTAATGCTTTGAGTGAGAGAACAAAAATATTTATTCTTTCAACCATACACTCAGAGTAGTCACCATGTACCACTATTGACTGTCCGTCTCTCACTTCAGCCTTTACACATGATCACTTGTTGGACTTAGGAACCCAAACCAACTTGGGTCCCAAGTACTGATAGAATGGGTGAACTAGATGTCTGTTCGCCCATGATGGTAACACACTCTTCTTTTTATGAGGATCAGGTCCCGATTTTCTTGGTCTGTTATCAACATCCTCTCTGTTTTTCTGAACAGACTGAACTTTTGCTTTACTCAAGCCCTTGCAATGAGCTGCATGATCATAATGTCTGAACCACCAGTTTTGAGTCATAGAGGAGCATTCACCTTGCATATGGCAGGAATCGTGATCATTTTATCACTAAAGCTCTGTTTTCTATCATCACTTTTGCAGGAAACAGAGGTTTTATCCAAAGGCAAAATCCAAAGGAGTGATTCTTCAAGTTCAGTTTGACTTGTTTTAGCTCCTTTTGAAGTAGTTTATTCTTATCTACTTCATCAGTGAGACTCAACCTGGTCTCTTCAAGTCTCCATTCAATCTCAAGGTGAGTCTTTCTGTCCTCCCTCTCTTGTTTTCTCCAAGGCATGTTTATCCATTTTTTTCATTTGGTTGTTTAGCAAGGCGTTATCTCTAGACAATTCCTCAACTTGTTTCCTTAGATCCATTATAGTGACTGCCATACCATCTCTTGCTTGCTCTAAGTTAACAACTTTCTCATCTAAAGAGTTTTTCTCATTTTCAAAACTATGATATGCATCAATTATTACATTTGTAAGAGATATTAACTGTTACGCCCTATTTTGAACGGGTCCAAGACAGTTTGCAACTTTCCGGTTCATCTAATTGGTTTAAAAAAGGTTAGAGTCGCCGCCTTATTTTTAACGAAAAATCAGGAAACCTATATGTATTTTGTCTGTTTACTCAATTTATTCCACGAAACCTATGAGATTCTAGATAAGGATTTTATTTATCCCGAGGGGAAGCTATTAAGCATCCCTCAGAGCCTGTCCGAAGACAGTCCTTAAACTTAGTTTAACTAAACATTAAAGGGGGGATTATTTATCTGTTTATCATCATTAATACCTGTTTTCAAAATGTTGTGATTTCATGGAAAGCTACACTAGGTGATAATATGCTAAGTGTATAAGAAATGTATGTATATTAAGTATCAAGAATTTATAAAGAATGTATATCGATATGAATGTACAAAGGAGTGTAAAGAAAACATACCTCGTTTGTATGGTAGTGTATTTGTTAGTAAAATAAGTGTATATCTATTGGCACAAAAGGTATATCAGTTGGTGTAAAGAATGTATTCAACTATATAAAAGATGTATAAAATATACAAGAGTATGTAAAATAGGCATATCGAGTATATGAAGAATACGTGTTTATGCATATAAAAGAATGTATTTCAAATATAAAAGAGTGTATATCAAACATAAAATGTATAAAAAATTGTATAACTAGGTATATTGGCACATAAAGAAAGTAAAAAGAATATTTCATTGGTGTAAAGAGCTTATATAACAAAAGAATTTAGAAACAGTGAAGTCGATTTGACTTATTTCTACCGTTTCTTAAAAGAGTGTTTGTTTAATGAATATCCTATGAAAAGAATAAGGAACAAACTAATTGTAAAAGTATTGGTAAAAAGGAAGTATAAGGAATTATGTATAAAAAATGAGCGAAAAGATATAATGTCATTAAAGAATAAAATATTTATAAATGGATAACCTAATATTTACCTAGCGTCAAAAATGTGGATTTAACTTAGCTAAAATGTGTATTAATTAATCCTATTATAAAGATGTGTTTACGGCCTAAGTCTTGCCTAAAGCGAATGACAAGCTTTAAATTAAGCATGCAAGATGACAAGTAAATAAATATCTCCGCCGGACATTCAAAAAATAATGTTGCCACTATAGTACGAGTTTATGTTATGTACAATTCTAAAGAACGCGGAAAGTAAATATAAACAGTGATTCGAGTTCCTTCTGAGCATCGTCTTCAAGATGTATCTCCCGGTACCTGTATAAACACTTCGTAAAGTTGTTAGTAAGAGAATAAATAACTATCGAATGAATTAAAGAAATAATAAATAAACTTAAAATAAAAATCCGTCATTTGTAGAGGGGAGACCTTGGAAATCAGAAGGAAATTTCTTCATCGACCAAAAATGTAATATTTGTAATAAAATATAAGATGAAAGAAAAACGTATTGGTTAAAATAATTTGAAAGGTCAAGAAGTAAGGAACATGACACAAAGTCTTAAAAAGGTGATTTAAGATAAAGTCTTTCAAAAGTGATTAGACATAAAGTTTTAAAAAGACGATTTGACATAAAGCCTTAAAAGGGTGATTTGATAAAAGTGAGGGTGAAACTTGATTTGACCTTAGGATGTAGTGTATGTAATGTAAAAGTGTACATGTAAATGATGTATATAAAAGAAATAAATGAATATAAAAATGAAAATATATGTAAATGTAAATATGATGTAGAGAAAATGTAAAGAACAAAATGTAGAGAAAAAAAATAGGCATGTAGTGTGATGATACAAAAAATGTAAAAGAAAAATGCTTGAAAATGTATACATGTATAAAAATAAATAAAATTGTAGAGACAATATAACAAAAGATATAAAGATAATGTATGAAAAATATATAGATAATAAAGTGCATTTGCTTCAATGAAAAGTTTATCGCTTTACTTTTTGGTCAATAAAGTGCACCCTCTTTTTATGAAAAGTTTCTTTCTTCTTCACTTAGTGGTTAGGTAAAGTAAGTATGTACATATATATGTATATGTATCTAATGTATGGTATAAAAATATACAAAAGAATATAGAGATGTAAAATGATGTAAAGGAAAAAGTGTGGTTAAAGTGGAAAAAAGATGTATGAAAAATGTAGAGAAAATATATGAAGAAAATGTAGAGACAATGTATGAATAAATATAAACAAAAATTCATGAATAAATGTAAAGACAATACATGAATAAGTGTAGAGACAAATGCCTGACTAAATATAAAGACAAATGCAAGAGTAAATGTAAAGATAAATGTATGAATAAATGTAAAGACAAATGCATGAATAAATGTAAACACAAATGCATGAATAAATATAAAGACAATGTATGTAAAAAATATAATGACAATGCATATAATAAATTTGAAGACAATGTATAAAAATATAAAGACAATGTATGAAAAAAGAAAAGACAAAAAAAATATAAAGAGAGGAGGAAGATGCTAGCCTTGCTAGTTTTTCTATGAAGAGACAATGTAAAGAGTGTAGAGAGAAGAAAAAATATATGTGAGGTAGTGTGAAGTGGTGAAAAAATATGAAGACTCGTCTCCTCTATTTATAAATACAAAATGACCCATTGTTTTGTCCAAAAAATAAAGGACTACACCACATTGTTCCCTTAATGCCACATTTGGTCTTTAGGTTATTGCCTAATGGGGATTTCACCCTTTTAACCAATGTATAAAAATCTATTAACCAATGGATGAAGAACCCAACTCATCACTTCAAATGTCACCTTTTTAAAAAGTGACAAGACCTTGACTTGATCGAATTCTTGTTTTGCGTTTAAGAATTAATTGCTCTGATTTTCTCTGTACTGACGGACTGTACTAAAATATAGTTAACTAATATATGTATAAATAATAATGTAAGTATAAAATAAAAATATTAATGTATAAGATACAAAAATGTACTGCTATAAAATAAAGAAACAATTATTAATTGCACAAAATGGTAGTATTACACTATACATGTGCAAAATAATGATTCTTAAAAATGACAATAAATTGATGAAATTCCTAAAATAAGGATACTTACCGATAAATTATCGAAAAATGTAAAACTGTGTAAAAATGCTATTTCGTGCTCTTTAACGAATCAAGGTCCCCCGAAACATTAATTTTAAGCATGGCGAGCCAAAATTAGGTGTCAACAGCTTGTCCCTCTTCGACCGGAGATGATGAAACAGTTTTCGGGCAAAGACGTTGACGTGTAGCCTATTTTGGCTTGGCAAAGAATTACTGAAAGGATATGTATGAAGAAAGAAGCCAGACATTGGTAGAGCTTTGACAATACTCTCCGTCCGTCGGCGAGTTTGTGATGAAGAAAGATGACAAAAAGGGAAGGATTGTTCAGGGCCAAAAAACGTTTATGTATCCACGTCATCGCTTCCACAATTGTCCCAATGTTGAGCTACGAGACGCTGGGGTTGCAAGGTTGTATACCTGCTGGGGAAAGAATGATTCTCGCCCCGATGTGACCGAACTCTGCATAGAGCTTCCTACATATCTCGTCCATCACGAGAATCAGGTCAATGTAGTTCGAAAGGTGATAACTAACGGATGTTGTGGCAAATTTTGATCGTCAGATAAAAAATTTTCCTTAGTGTTGTTAGGGTGGTCCTAGCAAGTGTAGGACGAAGGACGGTCGTGCTCAAATTCGAGCTACCTACATATCCCTGAGATGGGAGTCAGACTGATTGTAGTCCGAAAAAAACTTGTTGGGGAGAAAAATGATTTATTGATATAGGAGCGACCGAACTCAGAGCCATGGATTTAAATGGACTACAGAGTTGTGTGCCAGGATCCTGATGAAAACTTCGGGGTGTGTGCCGAAGCTTTGAATGTAGAGGGGTCCTAGATTGTGTGTGAGGACCTTGATGCATACTCCGGTTTGTGTACCGGAGCCTTGAAATGAAAATGATTTTTTTTTGTTATGTGCCGAGATCCTGATGCATACTCTTGTTTGTGTGCCAGAGCTTTGAAATGGAATACCCGCATTTGAAGGTAGACGCCTGTAAAAAATAAAAATAAATACCTGTATTTGAAGGTGGGTGCCTGACTGAAAGTAAAATACCCGCATTAGAAGGTGGGTGCCTGAACTTAAATTAAAATACCCACATTAGAAGGTGGGTGCCTGACTGAAATTAAATACCCGCATTAGAAAGTGGGGCCTGGACTGAAAATGAAATACCCGCATTAGAAGGAGGGCTCCTAACTGAAATTAAACTACTCGCATTAGAAGGTAGGAGCTTGACTGAAATTAAAATACTCGCATTAGAAGGTGGGCACCTAACCGAAATTAAAATACCCGCATTCGGAGGTGGGCTAACTGAAATTTAAATACCCACATTAGAAGGTGGGTGCCTAGGCTGAAAATAAAATACCCGTATTAAAAGGTGGGCGCCTGAACTGAAATTAGAAGGTGAAGATTCCTCAGTATCATTTTCATCGTCTGAGGTATCGTCCCAACTAGCCAGAGCCTCTTCTACCATGATGTCAGTAGTAATTTTTGACATGAACTCCTCGACCGGGACCTGGTTCTTTTCCTTTCCTTCTTGAGCATTTCTACTGCAGCATCTTGTTTTTGAAAATTTCTCAGCAATAAAAGTTAATTCGGACTCCTGGTTTCCCGGATTATTTTTGTCCTCATTTTTGGCAACTTTCCTTTCTAGCTCATACGCCTTGAGATCTTATATAAGTTCATCAAGAGTTATTTTTGCTAGATCTTCAAATTCAACGATGGAACATACTTTCTCCTCCCATGAAGCTGGCAGTGCCCACAGTATTTTGCGGTTAAGGGATTCTTCTTCATATTCTTTATCCAGAGAGCGAAGCTCATCATGATTGAGGAAAATCTAGCATACATGTCAAAACTTGACTTACCATCCTTCAGTTTGAAGAACTCGTATTCAGTAGTAAGCATATCAATCTTTGACAATCTTGCCTTCCAACGTTCATAATATCTTGGTGGCCTATTGATATATTCTTCTTTTTCACGGTTTGGTGGATCAGACATAGCGTGAGATCCTTTCTAGGTGTTACCTTTTTAGAAAGCACCCGCTCTGATACCAATTGTTAGAACCTATGAGTCCACCCTTTTTGGTTCACCACCTGAAATTCACCAACACAGTCTAAGGGACCTGGTCCCTAAGTTGTTTTCACAGATAATGATGGAAAGTAAATAAGGCAAGATATTTACGTGGAAAACTCCTTGCTCAAAGGATTAAAAACCACGACCTACCCCAGTAAAATTTTGAACTTCACTAAAATAAGCAATATTTCATATTACAAGCTTTTGCAACCTAGCAATTATACCATTGATCCCTCCCCTTACAATAAGTCTATTGCAAGCACCTTCGTTGACTAACTCTAGTCAAACACCAAACTAATTTAGCTAACTCTAGCTGAATCCTCACACCACTATGACTAACTCTAGCCAAGTGTTTACAACAAAAGCTTGATAAAGATAAAATACTGACGAAACTTTTCTTAAGGAAGTGTAGGTTTACAATGTAGAGATCATAAAGACTAGACAATTCTAGGACTCAAAACATCTTCCGTTGTTGAGATCTGGTCCTTGTAATCTGTCTTAGCTTGTGTAACACCCCGTATCATTAGAGCTTTAGTGGAAAAACTGAAGGTTTGAACGTTTTGCGAAAATGGTTGATAGGCCTACTTCGGGCAGCCATAACTACTTGATTAGTTGGGAATTTGGGAAAGTATCCTTAATGAAAGTTGCAGTACATAGAAATACCTTTCTAACGATAAAAGGACCAGGCCAATAATAGATTGGAGCAAAGAGAAATGATCGTCTCAATATGCCTAATAGTAAGGCACTTAAAATTCTATAAAATTGGCTAAGTTTCGATACGTTTGCCTTCCAGTCAAATTTCGTGAACATCCGTTAGGAATTTGAGAAAACTTAAAACATGAAAGTTGTAGCTCTTTTAAATAGATTTCCAACGGTATATTGTGGATCCTAAACAGAGCTCTGTACAAGAAGTTATGACCATTTTACCGAACACTGCATAGAACCGACACACGTTGCTTTTCAGGGCGCGTGCGATGGCCCCGCATCGCGGGCCGATCACACAACTCTGAGTATCGACCTGCAGAATGTCGCGCGATGTACGTGCGTCGTGGACCCATCGCGTAACAGGTCGGGTTTCAGGTCAAAAGTCGGGATTTCGCGTTTAAAGTTATATTTAAGCTTGGGGATTATTTCCCTAACACCCCTAGTCACGAAAAATCACCCTAAAGTCAGAGGGAACAAGTACCAAGCCTCAAGAACCCTCCAAGGTAAGTTTTATCATGATTCTAGGTTGAATTCAAGTCCCTAATCTCTTTCTAACTTGAGTAAACTCTTCTAATCAATAGAGTTGTGAGTGGAACGTTATTGTTGGGCGTGGAAACCTTAGACCTTGTATTCAAGAGGATTGAACATCAAAAAGGTAATGCTTCTACACTCTAATAATTCATAATAGTGAATTGATGAGTTCTTGGGAGAATAGTAAATGGGTTTAGTAAAGAGAATTACACGAACTATAGTAGGGTTTTGGATTGTTGACTTGAGATTTTTATAATGATACGGTTGATGGAGAATGATGTTAATTACACCTAATTGAGATTGTAGAATCACCTAGAAGTAATAGAATGGGAATTAGGTGAAGAAACACCATAAATGGAGATTGTGGAGCTTTATGCCCACTAAGTGTTTGATAAAATGCTTAGATGACCAAAGCATGACTATTATTGCTAATATAGAATCCCTTTGACTTGTATTGATATAGATCAAAGTTGAAAGGGTTGACGAACATTGTATTACGCTTAAAGGATGGAATTAAGGTATGCGAGGCTAACTATCTACGTTAGGGAATGTTCATGATTCTCCCTACGCCTCATTCTTCATACTTGTCAGTAATTTGACTCAGAATATAGTTTAGCCCTAGTTTCATGATATGATATAAAACTTTTATCTTCTAGGGTTGCAGTTAAGGAATTCGTTCATGGTTATCAATTTGAATATCATGAACTCAGCACGTAATCTTTATAGACTTATGTATTGTTACCACATGAGTCTCAGTCTAGAAATTCAGTATGCTCAGAAACAGTCAGTGTTTTCAATTCAGTCCAGCATGTCTATTTCAACTCAGCATTGTTCATTGTTGTTATGGTTCCAGTCCTTATTAATTAACCATAATTATACATATGTGATTTTGCCTGAGGGCACAGCACAGTCTTGTGTATACGTATACATGGCCGAGGCCATTGACTGACGCACTACTAGGCCGAGGCCATAGCGTGCATTTATTATTAGGTCGAGGCCCCACATATACAAACACAGATAATACAGACGATTCAGATACAGAGCAGGGAGTATTCATATCTCTACTTCCTTGCTATTACAGTTACAGTTATCAGTTTCAGTTTCAGTATTTTATTGCTTCAGTTGCTTTACATGCCAGTACAATTCAAATGTGCTGATGTCCCTTTTTATTGCTTGGGGGCCTGCATCTCGCAATGCAAGTAACGACATACAGGTTGACGATCCAGCTACTTAGGAGTGTTCGTATCAGCTACTGTGGTGAGCCCCAGTTTCCTTCGGGGCGATATCAGTCATGCAGTTCTCACAGCTTTCTAGACAATTACCTTTTTGTATTCATTAGAGGCTTCATAGACACAGTTCAGACAGTGAGATATTTGTTATGTTAGCCTTGTAGACAGTTATACCCAGTCGTTCAGTTGTTTTGGTTTAGCCATATTGGCTACTTTCAGATATGTTCAGATTGTCTAAGTATTTCCGCATTATGATATTTCAGTCAGACGTTTAGTTAATCAGCATGTGTTAGTTTTATTTTATAAATTAGTTATGTTTTGGTATCACATGTTGATTTAGCCAGCCAGTTGGTTCGCTCGGTCATATGCAGTCAGGCACAGGGTGCCGTGTTACGTTCAGGCCCAGGTTCGGGGCGTGACAAAGCTTGGTATCAGAGCCCTAGGTTCAAGTGTCTTAGGGAGTCTATGAAGCCGTGTCCAATGGGGTCTCTTTTATATGTGTGAGGGCCCCACACATATAAACAGTTGACCACCAAGACATTTAGGATTTGTCTCATTTCTTTCTACTCTAGATTGTGCCATGAAGCTTAGAGCAATAAGTAACTTCTCTTCCAATCGAATTACGTACGTTTCGAATGCGCAGGAGATGAACAACTAATTCAAGGCCCAACTAAGGTTGATTATCCATGGAGGTACAATTGTGAAGTACTTGCTGGTAACAAATGAGACTTGAGGTGTTATTGAAAGATGAATAAAGTGTAAGTTGCCCGAGAAAGGGTGTTGTATAATGAATGGGAAGTTGAATAATAATGATGTTCTTGAGAAAGGAGAATAGGATACAACAGGGAGAGAATATCAGAGAAATTAGAAAAGGAGCTAAGTCTGCAGGAAACGTAAATCATGGAAGAACTCAGGGAGATGGGGGCAGACAGTTTCCTACCGGAAGCTATCAAGACCCACTCCATTTGCAGCTAGTACACTAGTCTCGAGGTCTAGATATGATCAAAAAGGTCAGTTCAGCTAGAAACAGAGTTTAAGAGCACCAGCCTCTCAGTGGCATACCAGTGTGAGCCATAGAAGTTTTCAGAATCTTATGTGCAACAAGTGTTATAGGAGACACCAAGGGGTGTATCGTTTGGGGCCTTGATATGTGTTTCGGTGGCTTCTCTTAATTCTCAAGCCCAGTCAAGTTGTAATACAGCTAAGCCTGGTATTTCAGTTCTCAGTGAAGACTGCTTGGAAGCTTCAGCAGGTCGTCAGGATAAAGAGGCATCCCCAGTTATCGCCACAGATGAAATTTTTGTACGAACTATGCCTGTTAAGAAAAGAGGTATGTATGAAATAATAACCATGAGCAGACGATATTAAATTTTCGGGAATGATTTTAGTTTGTTTAAGTTAGTCAGATCATAGTTAGAGAGTACGATGGTTGTAGGTTACTATAAGAAGTAATTATTATTGTGAGATAAGAAGATGTGACAGTTCTCGCTTAAGCTATGTGAGTAAGTGTTTATCCCAGATGTGTATAGTCTGATACAATTTTGAAGTGTATGGAAAGTCTGGGTTTAGCTGTTCCAATCTTTTGTATAAGATAGATGAAAGTTTGTTAAGTGTGATCCATAGTTCAGAAAATATAGTATACAACCATAGAATAACGTCAGATGATGAGGGAGAGTTAGAAATAACATAGGTTATTCAGAGCAGAATAAGAAAATATGAAGCTAGCATGTGATTAACAGAAAAATAGTAAGTAAGTTTTGAGTAGATATAATGCATTAGCAATTTCAGCAGAACTATTAGAAGTAAGATTTGATTTCCTTATTCAGATGAACATCTTAAATGGGTGACTATTCAGATACATCTGAATGTGTGTTAGAAACCAAGGGCTTAAGTTAAGCTCGGAGTAGAGTGATTAGTGGAAGAAAAAATCAGCTAAGCCGTAAGAGAGAAAACTACAGAAGAATAACCTTTAAGAGTTATCAAAAAGGAGTTGTCCTAAGATTTACAGTGTGAGCAGAGTTAAGTCGTTAAGATAGAGTATGCCAGTTATGAATACAGTAGCAACCCGTTCATGTAAGTAATTTAGTTTTTCCAATGAGAAATTGCTCAGAAGTGAGTCGGGAAAAAAAAAAGTCGTCAGTGTTGTAGAGTACAAAGGAATTACAGAAGATAAGGAATGTTAATTGGATCCCATCAAAAGAGAAGAATTAGTAAGTATAAGATGTTAGCCTTGGTCTAAGAGGGGAGATGCATAAATCGCCAGTAAGTCCAGTGAGATAATTGAAGACCCGAAGGGTTAGTATGAGATATGAACAACCTTAGTTCAGTTAGGTTGGCATAATGAGATAGTCTCCATAAGGAATATGCTTCAACTTAGAGGAAATCCGAAATGAGTAGAATGATCGTCTAACGAATCGTGTCAAGTTCAATTATTATCGATTAGGCGATCACAGAAAAGCTATAAGATCATTCCCAGTTATGTGTCACAAGGGTAGTGCCATTGCACGAGACTCTAATCTTTAAGGTGCTAGTCAAAGACTTAGCGCACAACAGTACTATAAGTATTTTAGGAAGTATCTCAGAAAAAAATCAAGTATGGGAAGTACAGCTCATGATTTAAGCAGACTAGAGACCTATGGTGAAAGAAGTTCACCCCTTATCCAAGCTAGAAATTTGACTTTCAGACTCCGAAGTGGGTGGAGTTATTGCCCAGAACATGGCATTCCTGCTTAGTCATTGAAGTTAGAGGGAAGCAGTTTGGTGATTCCTAATTGTTGCAGATGAAAGAGGGGATTCACGAACATAAAGCGTCAGCTTTTGAACAAGGGGGAGATGGTGGTACCATAGATACAGAGGTAAAATTATACATTCCAGATGTAGATGGGCTCAGAGAGCGGATTATGTCAGAGGATCACAATTCCAGAATGTGGCAGGGTTTGTGGCTAAGTGGCCCAAATTTTTTGCAAGTGAAAGCCGAACACTAGAGGCCCTACGGCTTGTCTCAGAATATAGATATTCCTGTTTGGAAGTGCGAGATGATAAATATGGACTTTATAACAGGTCTACCTCATTCAGTTAGGAGGCACGACCTGATTTGGGTGATTATGGACAAACTTACGAAGTCGCCACACTGCTTGCCTGTTAAGACGATAGATTCAGCACCAGACTATGCCAAGTTGTTATTCGAGAAATCGTTCGACTTCATGGGACCCAGCTTCCATCATTTCAGATCATGGTGCCCAGTTCACAGAAAACTTCTAGAGATCATTTCAGAAATGATTGGGTACGAGGGTTAACCTCAGCACAACTTTTCAACCGCAGACCGATGATCAGACAGATACACTATTTAGATCTCAGGTTATAATATTCATGTCATCTTAGTACTCAGATGTTAGTCCAGTACTCATGTATTCATGCCAGTCCAGTATCCAGTTAGCGTGCTAGTTTTATATTCAGTTAATCCAGTATTCAGTCAGCTCAATATTCAGTTAGTGTGCTAGTTCCGTATTCAGTTAATCCAGTATTTAGTCAGCTTAGTATTCAGTTAATTCAGTAGACATTCAGTTCAGTATCTCAGCAATTCAGTAATCATGCATTCATTCAGTTCAGTAACCATGTGTCCTTGATTTTAATGGTAATTGGGATGACCACCTGCCTCTTATTGAGTTTACTTACAAAAAATAATTACCATGCTAGTATTGGGATGCCACCGTTTAAAACCCTTTTTGAGCGAAGGTGCAGATCACCGATTGGTTAGTTTAAAGTTGGGGAAGTACAGTTGTTAGGACCAGATTTGGTCTATCAGGCTATGAAAAAGGTCAAGTTGATTTAGGAGCGTTTGAAACTCAGAATTGCCAGAAGTCTTACACAAATGTGAGACAGAGAGATTTAGAGTTTTAAGTTAATGACTGGGTATTTCTTAAGCTCTCACCTATGAAGAGTGGCATGAGATTTAGTAAGAAGGGGAAGCATAGTCCCGCCATATTGGACCATACAGAATCCAACGAAAGGTTGGTCAATTGGCTTATGAGCTTGAGTTGCCACAAGACTTGATTATTGTGCATCTAGTGTTTCATGTGTCAATGTTGAAAAAGTGTGTGGGAGACCCGTCATTGATTGTCCCGACTGATAGCATAACGGTCAATGATAATTTGACTTATGAAGAAGTCCCGGTGAAAATATTTGATCACCATGTTCGCAAGTTGACGACTGAGAAGGTAGCCTCAGTAATGTTTTTGTAGCGAAGTTAGAAAGTTGAAGAGGCTACATGGGAAACCGAAGAAGACATGAAGTCCAGTTATCCCTATCTCCTTGAAGAATCAGCAGAAACCGATGAAGGTACTATACCTTCCCCTCTCAGATCTTTCCTTCTACAGTTTCTACATTATCAGTATTCAGCCTGTTAGACTGTCAGCTTAGTAATTGTTCAGTTCAACAGATAATTCAGTTCAGACCCTTTTCAGTTCAGTTTTCATGTGCTCATGTCAGTTAGTGTGCACATGTCTCGACAGTCACTCTTTATCAGAATTCGTCATTCGAGGACGAACTATCCAGAGGGGGAGATAATGTAACACCCCGTATCATTAGAGCTTTAGTGGAAAAACTAAAGGTTTGAACGTTTTGCGAAAATGGTTGATAGGCCTACTTCGGGCAGCCATAACTCCTTGATTAGTTGGGAATTTGGGAAAGTACCCTTAACGAAAGTTGTAGTACGTAGAAATACCTTTCTAACGATAAAAGGACCAGGACAATCAGATATTGGAGCAAGGAGATAAGATCGTCTCAATATGACTAATAGTAAGGCACTTAAAATTCTATAAAATCGGCTAAGTTTTCGATACGTCTGCCTTCCAGTAAAATTTTGTGAAAATCCGTTGGGAATTTGAGAACACTTAAAACATGAAAGTTGTAGCTCTTTTAAATATATTTCCAATGGTATATTGTGGAGCCCAAACACAGCTCTGTACAAGTAGTTCTAATCATTTTACCGAACACTACATAGAACCGACACACGTCGCTTTTCAGGGCGCGTGTGATGGCCCTGCATCATGGGACGATCGCACAACTTTGAGTATCGACCTACAGAATGTCGGGCGATGCACGCGCGTACTGGACCCATCGCGTAACAGGTCGGGTTTCGGGTCAAAAGTCGGGATTTCGCGTTTAAAGTTATATTTAAGCTTGGGGTTTATTTCCCTAACACCCCTAGTCACGAAAAATCACCCTAAAGTCAGAGGGAACAAGTCTCGAGCCTCAAGAACCCTCCAAGGTAAGTTTTATCATGATTCTAGTTTGAATTCAAGTCCCTAATCTCTTTCTAACTTGAGTAAACCCTTCTAATCAATAGAGTTGTGAGTGGAACGTTATTGTTGGGCGTGGAAACCTTAGACCTTGTATTCAAGAGGA
The DNA here is from genome assembly GCF_019175385.1 of Lycium barbarum. NCBI lineage: Eukaryota > Viridiplantae > Streptophyta > Magnoliopsida > Solanales > Solanaceae > Lycium > Lycium barbarum. The sequence continues at coordinate 112,604,465 of NC_083347.1, read as the reverse complement.
TTGAACATCAAAAAGGTAATGCTTCTACACTATAATCATTCATAATAGTGAATTGATGAGTTCTTGGGAGAATAGTAAATGGGTTTAGTAAAGAGAATTACACGAACTATAGTAGGGTTTTGGATTGTTGACTTGAGATGTTTATAATGATATGGGTGATGGAGAATGATGTTAATTACACCTAATTGAGATTGTAGAATCACCTAGAAGTAATAGAATGGGAATTAGGTGAAGAAACACCATTAATGAAGATTGTGGAGCTTTATGCCCACTAAGTGTTTGATAAAATGCTTAGATGACCAAAGCATGAATATTATTGCTAATATAGAATCCCTTTGACTTGTATTGATATAGATCAAAGTTGAAAGGGTTGACGAACATTGTATTATGCTCAAAGGCTGGAATTAAGGTATGTGAGGCTAACTATCTACGTTAGGGAATGTTCATGATTCTCCCTACGCCTCTTTCTTCATACTTGTCAGTAATTTGACTCAGAATATATTTAGCCCTAGTTTCATAATATGATATAGAACTGTTAGCTTCTAGGGTTACAGTTACAGAATTCGTTCATGGTTATCATTTTGAATATCATGAACTCAGCACGTAATTTTTATAGACTTATGTATTGTTACCACATGAGTCTCAGTCTAGAAATTCAGTATGCTCAGAAACAGTCAGTGTTTTCAATTCAGTCCAGCATGTCTATTTCAGTTCAGCATTGTTCATTGTTGTTATGGTCTCAGTCCTTATTAATTAACCATAATTATACATATGTGATTTTGCCCGAGGGCACAGCACAGTCTTGTGTATACATATACATGGCCAAGGCCATTGACTGACGCACTACTAGGCCGAGGCCATAGCGTGCATTTATTATTGGGTCGAGGCCCCCCACATATACAAACACAGATAATACAGACGATTCAGATACAGAGCAGGGAGTATTCATATCTCTACTTCCTTGCTATTACAGTTACAGTTATCAGTTTCATTTTGAGTTTCAGTATTTTATTGCTTCAGTTGCTTTACATACCAGTACAATTCAAATGTGTTGATGTCCCTTTTTATTGCTTGGGGGCCTGCATCTCGCGATGCAGGTAACGACATACAGGTTGACGATCCATATACTTAGGAATGTTCGTATCAACTACTGTGGTTAGTCTCAGTTTCCTTCGAGGCGATATCAGTCATGCACTTCTCATAGCTTTCTAGACAATTACCTTTTTGTATTCATTAGAGGCTTCATAGACACAGTTCAGACAGTGAGATATTTGTTATGTTAGCCTTGTAGACAGTTATACCCAGTCGTTCAGTTGTTTTGGTTTAGCCATGTTGGCTACTTTTAGATATGTTCAGTCAGACGTTTAGTTAATCAGCATGTGTTAGTTTTATTTTATAAATTAGTTATGTTTTGGTATCACATGTTGATTCTGTCTGCCAGTTGGTTCGCTCGGTCACATGCAGTTAGGCACCGGGTGCCATGTTACGTCCAGGCCCAGGTTCGGGGCGTGACAGCTTGTTCTTGAAAGCCCCAAGGAGAACTATGACGGCTGCACTTCTATAAGTCTAATCTTTTTAGGTTTTCAAGTGTTGGATTGAATAATGCTCAACATGTTTTATAAATATGAGACCAATAGAGGGAGCATGTGAGAAGCATGTGACTATGGACACACATACAACTGTGCCGCGGCAGTTCTGTCAAATCGTGCAGCAGCTTTACAACTGTTAAGTGTCATACAGTGCTTCCAGGGGACCTGATGGAGAACCTGTTCCTTTGCCGGTTTGTCAAATTATCAAAACTATGAAATGCAATAACTCATCAGGAGTCAAACCAAAGTTTGGGTAGACTAAAAATGCTATCTTTAGTATTGTTAGAAAAAAAAAGTGAAAACAAAGTTTTTGTTGTGAAATCAACCTAAAAGAGTTAGTACAATATATCAAAATATGAAAGCAAAAACAATAAAGAGATAAAGAGAGACGAAAAGAGAGCTTTATTATTCATCCAAGTATGTTCAAATGTGTACAACATCATTCTCAATGACTCTATTTATAGGACTATATGAAAAGGTGTTATAAACATGGAATCTGTAGAATTTTTTTTATTTTGAGACTTGGATCTCATGAATATAACTTTCAAGGCTTGCTATCTCGTACCATTGCAGCCAGTTGGGCATATTGCATCAAATTTAAATATTGTTTCAATAGTTAAAAGGGGAAAAAGAAGATATTTGATGAAATTACACTTATGTTTTCATTATCTCATGCAAAGTGGAGCCAGATATGGAGCAATAAAAGCCCCTCTTTGTTCTTCAGTTTAATCATGACGAATGGAATTGAAAGCTACTATTATCCTAATTAAAAATTGTAATTTTCTTTAGATTTTCCTTCTTCAAATATTAAAAACAGGCTTCTACTTCTTTGAAATTTTCAATATTAATTCATTAATGCACAGGTGGAGGAAAACTGGATTCTATTCTTCAACTTTTCATCATTTCTGGAGAATTTCAAGTAGCAAGTTAATTCATATTACTCTCCTCATGCTCCAGTTTTTTCTTTATTTAATATTCCTTTTTGAAATAATAACACTGTTAAGTTTCTAACTTCCATTAGTTTAAAGCACTAAAATCATACAATTAGGTTAATTATAGGTTTAATGTGCTTAGTCATCTAACACAGGGACCAAAACCAGAATATTGCTATAATTCAGGGACTAAAAACACAGTTTTTCCGAGAATAAAATATGCAACTACCCAAATGGAAGTGAGTGATTATCCAATCTGTAATATATGAAGGTTTAGGGGAAACAAATATAATTCCCCTAAAAGTTAGAAACGAAAAAGACAGACAAGCAAAAAACATAGAATCTGTCGTTATGGTCATGACCAAAACCTTATAAGCAAGACTCTTCTTACTTTTACCATTTGGTAATTCATGATAAGACACACCACAATATTTGTGACGTACTAAAAATACGTGACCAATGACCATTTATACCAAAATAATTATTTCCGTAGAAGTGAGTTGTGGTATTTATCCATAATGTTACAAATTTTACTTTAAAGATGGGCGAGCATTCACGATACTTATCATATTTTTGCGCGGATTGCCCTTCTTTTGGGGTGGTCTTTAAATTTTGCCCCTCATATTTGTGGTCTTTAAATTTTGCTCCCCATATTGTTGGTCTTTAATTTTTGCCCTTCGCGTTACAATCCTGAGCTTCGGGCAGAAATCATGAGGTTCTGGGTTCGAACCCCTGCTGAAGCATAAATTTTTTTTAAAAAAAAAACTAAAGCAAGGTTTGGGTCGCGTGTATGCCGGACCCGGCATACACTTGTTAAGGAATAACGAAAGTTATGTCGGACCCGGCATACTCATGCCTTATGGGCAGACTTGGCATAAGTATGTCGGGTCCGACATAACTTTGATTATTCCTTAACAAGTGTATACCAGGTCCGGCATACTTATGAGCAGACTTTTAGTTAAGCCTTAACTAAAAGTCTTTTCCTAGTTATGCCTTATGGGGTAGGCTTTTAGTTAAGGCATAACTAAAAGTATGCCCCATAAGGCATAACTTTTCCTTAAGACATAGACTTTGCCGTATAAGACAAACTTTTAGTTATGCCTTAAGGAAAAGCTCCGCCTTATGGGGCATACTTTTAGTTATCCCTTATGGGGCAGACTTTTAGTTAAGGCATAACTAAAAGTATGCCCCTAGGGCGGAACTTTTCCTTAAGATATAAACTTTGCCTTATAAGGCGAAACTTATAGTTATGCCAGGTCTGGCATAACTTTAGTTATTCCTTAAGGAAAAGTTTCGCTTTATGGGGCATATTTTTAGTTATGTCTTATGGGATATACTTTTAGTTAAGGCATAACTAAAAGTTTACCGTGAAAAGTAAAAAAAAAAAAATATGCCGGTGGGGGCATAGCGAAATTCAAACTCTGTCTTGCGAATTTTTTAAAATATTTGACTGAGCGGGGGTTCGAACCTGGAACCCATTAGTTTTAGCCGAAGGGAAAAATTTAAAGATTACAAATATGAGGAGCAAAATTTAAAGACCACCCCAAAAGAAGGGCAATTCGCATACTTATCACAAGTCACATTCTTTTCAAAGAATGGACTATAATCATATATACATGCTTCATAAAATTTCATTATAAGCCCATTGTCTTTATATATTCATAGGCCCACCTCAACATCACTTTGAAATTGTATTCCTTTCTTTTGATGAAGGATTTACAAGATTTTATCAAATTGGGTCGCACAACAACCGCGTGCCAAATAACTTTTCATAAATCAAGGAATCTGCAAAGGTAACAAGCCATTAATTTTCTTTTATAAACAAAATTAAGTAAACTTTCCTGGAAGAGCAAAAACAAACCGTCAAAGCCTTAACACCAAGTTATGGCATTAAACCAAGGAAGAGCAGAAGGCTAAAATCACCGTACACATTTGAAATGGAGACACTGAATGCAGTGGCCGAGTTAGGGTTTTAAATAAGGGGGGCTCAAAAATATAAAAAAGTAGACAAACAAAGAAGCAAGGGGGGGGGGGTCAATATCTAATATGTATACGTAAAAAATAATTTCACCTTTAATATACAGTGTAATTTTCTGCCAAAAGAGAATGAAACCCCTCGGCCTTTACTGGCTCCGCCCCTGACTAAATGGTTTGGAAAATCGGGGAGAAGGGGTAGGGAGGCACTAACAGGGAAAAAAACTTCACTAAATCATAGTGATCTTTTCTCTAAATGCAAGAGAGCTTATCAATAATATGAATTTGAAACAAACCTGACATGATCATTGTTTACCCCTAAAAGAGCAACGATTGAATTTGTACGCGGTTTAAAGGATACGTGACTTAAACTTAATAACGAATGCAAATAGTAAATGAATGCGAGTAAAGAATTAATGAAGCAAAAAGGCAAACGGCATAGAGCCTGAGTTCGGTATGATAAAATCGGTGGACGAAGATCCTTTTTCGGACTATGCTCCTTAGGTCCGATCGGGGAATTCCTTCCTTGGTCGGTTGTGCGGATAATTAAGACATGGAACGGAACGAAATGAATGAAATACTGGGACAAAGGCTTTCACGAAGAAGAAGTTCTATTAGCCACTAGAATGTATTGCAGAGATTGTGATGCCCTCTAATGGGGCTGATACATACGTTTAAATAGTACTAGAGTCCTACTCGGACTAGGAGGCACGAACCCTCACGTGGATAAAAACAACTGCGATATAGTCGGACACGTTCGTTGGTGGCGCGATCTCCGGCGATAAATCAGGTGAAGATAGCTTCCCGTTGATTTGGGTTTATCCTATCGAACATTCTTGGGGTTCTATCTTACGGACTCATTAGCTCAGTTCAACGTAACGGACTTACAACAAAATGGACCTTTGGGTAGAAACTCACGGACTTACAACAAAACGGACCTTCGGTTCGACTTCACGGACTTACAACAAAACGGACCTTCGCTGAATCGGAGAGAATCAAGCTCTCACCGTACACAGATAGTCCCTCCGTTTTCTGGAGCCAAGAATGGAATCGGGAAACGGATCGAAGAGACCCTTCTATTCCAGTATTAAAACCCCATTACGATCAAGTAACTGCATATGATTGGGTAACGGCCCGCGATCAGAAAACCACCAGTCACGAGCCCGAACATAGTAAATGTTGTGTCGTTCTATGTTTTAGTAACGTGCATTCCACAACTCCTATGGTCTTCCATATCTACAGTTTACTAAAAGTTTCTAGAAGATGCTAGAAGTCTCTTTAACTTCAACCTCTTCCTTATATAAAGCCATTCATAGCATCACTTCTTCACACTTTATACACCTTGGCCTGGCTTTGTTTTAAGATGTCTTCTCCTTCATTGTTGTTAACCGACGCTGTTCACTCTCCTATATCTCCCACATCTCCTACTGAACCTACTCCCGAACCTTACGCCATAACCGATCTCAAACTTCAAGCGGCCGAAATCTCTCCGGCTCGGTTCAATTTTAAGGATAATTGTAAGGTGGGTCATCACTATGACCATGTGAAGAAGTTTGCATCCTTGGTTACCGAAGATATAATCCCCAGGGTTCGACGAGAATGTGACTTGGGCAGCGATGTGGAGATTTTGCCTGTCGGGCAGGGAGTACGGATTGATCATCACATCCCAGGTTATTCGCTCGTGTACACTTACCCATTCGCCATCGGATTTACGCTCCCCATTCCTCGAGTGATAAATGATATGTGCCGACGTTATCAGATTTGTGTAGGGCAAATTTCTCCTCAAGTGTGGTGGCTCATTTATTGCATTGAGTTTTTGGCTGGTATGGCCGGAGTCCATTCACTCTGGACCATTTAATCCATATTTATATACCCCGGGTCATTCGTAGGGGCATTATACACCTGGTCCCACCGGGCCCTCGGAGCCTAATTGACCCTGAGGATGACTATGACCGGGGTTGGCTGCATCAATTTGTCGTTATGAGAACGACCCAACTACAACGTGCTAACACCGTTCCTTTACCGGAAGAATGGAATCCCGGACAAATTTCCATTGAACCCGAGCTCCTACTCGAGATATTCAAGTGGTTGGCCTCCGTGTTGGGCGCTACCGAGCACGTAGGCCGGTCCTGGAGAGATTTAGGCCCGATTGAGTGAAGGTTCAAGAATCATGGTAAATTCTGATCCGTAATATGTATTCTATTTTGTACACACGTTCTCATTATCTTATTTCTCGTGTTAGGGCTTCCTGTGAAAGCTTCGAAGGCAAGGGCTACTCAAACAAAGACCGAGGATGTAGCCGAAGGAAGAACAACCAGGTCGGCGAAGGTACCGAAGAGAAGGGTCATAACGGAGGCATTGGCTGGCAGTTCGGGAATTGGTGCCAGGGTAAGATCTCGCTGGATTTTTTGAAATGGTTCGGCACCAATAGTGGAGATTGATGACGACAATGATGAGGCTGCACCCCCGGCTAATATTCCCCCAACTCGAACCCCTGAGAATTTTCTCGAGGAGATCGCCAGTCTTCGAGCGAAGAATGACCGACTGAAAGCAGCTTTATCGGGGAGTAGTGAACCTATGATTGATGAAGCATAGGGCTCAGGGTTTTTAGATTTTGTTTTGTTCAATCCTTTTGGCTGATAGTTGTAGTTATGTACGGTCGTTTAGACCGGAGTAGGTTTGTTTAGTTATGTACGGTCTAAAAGGCCGGAGTAGCTTTGCTCAATTTTCCTTTCTGGCTTCAGACCGATGTAAAATTTTATACTCGGATGTTTAATGGACCCGTTTTCATGAATGGTAAGTTCAATTTCCGTTACTGAACTTGAACTCGATTTATATTACCGAACTTAATTTCTCCTGGAGAGGCTAGAGTTGAATGTGATCCATCGGGAATGCGCAGGAAAACCAAGCGTCGCATCACGTTATTTCACTGACATGAAAGACGTGTCGGTTCCCGATTGGTCACATTTTGACACGTGTCAACTCGCGACCGGTCGGGCAAAAGGCACCGAAAGGGAAGCGTTTCGCTTCTATCTTATATATATGTCTTCCTTCTTTTCATTTTTTCCTTTTCTTCCTTTCTTGCACACTAACAGAATCCCTCTAACGATTTTACTCCATATTTTCTTCAAACACCCAAGAACAAGCTTTGTTTCTTTGCCTTCTCTTGAAAAAACTTCTAAAGTTGTCTTTTGATCTTCACCCCATTCTTGTGTGTTCGTTTATCCGTTTGTTTTAAGAAACAAGACATGGCGTCCAGTTCTAGGCAATCATCATGAGAGAATACTCCGTCCGATTCCCCTGCTGCCTCCGACACTGCTGCTGATGCCGAGGCCGAAGTAGTCCCCTATGAACCTCGGGGACAAAATGCAATGCCAGGGGCATTTAATTTTGATTCCGACTTTGCTCCAGAAAAGCCACCAAAAGGAGACAACGCGGACCGAGGATACAATGTTCGGTGTTATCCATCGGCCATCACCGAGGCTCTTATACCACAAGTTCGGGCTGACTATGGTTAGAACGTAAATCCGTCTCCTACAGCTGCCGGCGAGTGGCAGTATGGACCTACGGATATCGTGATCCCGAGCCCTGATGAAGATGTGACCTCGTACAAAGAAGGGTATTTGAGTGTATACACCTTTCCCTTCACATACAATCTTGACCCGCCCATTGACGAGGTCATTCTAGATATGTGCCGAACATAGCAACTGTGCCTCGGACAAATTGGGCTGAATGTTTGGCGTGTCGTTACATGCATTCAGTTCTTAGCTAACGAAGTCAATACTCTGTTTACGCTTGATCATTTGATCCGACTCTACTCTCCTCGTTTCTTTCGCGGGGGAATTGTGAAATTGCTGAAGCGTGCCAAGTACCCCATACTTTCTAGTGTGGATGATAAGGATTGGGGGTGGTTAGTGCGCTACGTCCTTGAGAAGACTGAAGAAATTATTCCGCCGAGCCATCGTCCCATCCCCGAAAGGTGGAACAAACGACGTAAGCCATCCGAATGCTTTACTCTTTTTTTATTTTATTTTATTTTTTTTACATGGAGATTTTGCCCTGCAACCAGAAAGTGGATCCCTCGGGTCATTGATGACCTCGTGGTCTGGCTTGAGAACCTCATGGCCCAGTACCCCCACATATTGCGATGTTGGGCCGAACTGTCGAAGGGCAGATGGGTGACAAAAAGTCAAGGGGGTGAGTTTTGTTTGGTCCCTTACCCTCGTTTTTCTCCCCTTTTTTTAACATTTCTATATTTGCAGTGAAACGGAACATGGCCCGGCTAAGGGATTCTCCGCCCCTCTATCCGAGAGGAGGTTCGCTATTTGACCCGGCCGAGTCCGGACAGCTACTAGCTGAGGTAGCTCCGAGTAGAAAAAGGGGCAGATCGTTCAAGACCTCTTCTTCCAAGGCAAAAAAGAAGAAAACCACCACAGCTCGAGGTGATTCGTCACGGACCTTGAGAGACGAATCAAAAGAAGACTTCATGTTCGCCATCCGAAGGCACCAACCTGCTTCACTTATACTACCGGTTAGTCCCACCACGACCGGCACGGGGCTACCGCCTGCAACCCTTCTGCAATTGGCCGAGGTTGCATTTGAACATGCCTCCCGGAGCCCGATAAGGATTTCCGACGACGTTATTACGGTCGATGATGATCTGTCCAGAGGGGACCTACCGTTAACATTGCTGATTTACTCGGGACCTCTTCCCCACACAGGGAGGAATTTGAACGGATGCTGGGTGAGGCTTCCCCGGTCAAAGCCGTTAGGGCTGACCCTTCGGGTTTTAACCTGCCAATTCCCGAAAGCAGGCGACGACCTATGAATGTTACTGAATCGGGTTCTTGACCCTATCTTGTAGGCACGCTCCCAGTTCCGAGCATTGACCTGAGGAGGACTAGGTCTACTGTTGTCTCTGTGCCGGAGGACACGCACTTTCTTTCACGCCCGGTTGGTGTGGCCAGCTACCTTCGTCCCATAGTCTCCCAGGAAGATCGCGAAAAGATAGACGAGGTGCCTTGGCTATGCCTTTTAAACGAACGCATGCATGCCAGTAACCGGGTAAGCACTGGTCATTCTCTTCATGCCCTGCGTTTTAATTTTGCCCTCATTTTTAACTTGTTGTTGATCGCAGACCGATATTTTACTGCACGAGGGTTTTCTCCAAGGCTCGTTTCTGTTTGACCGGGCGGAAGCTCGGATCCAAGCTCAAACGATGAGTCGTTACCTCCGGTGGGATTCCTTTCATGTCTAAATGGGACCATGCAAAACAATCTGAGTTATCTTTAAGAAATTCAATTAAATCATTCCTGAGCTCCGGGGTAAGACCCGTGCCCAGGTATACCTTCCTATCCAGGAGGTGGACGAAGAGGACAACTTGCTCCAGTTCTTCTACCGTGGACCTTGTTGCATCGGATTCATCCGGCAAAACGAAGGATCTTGGAATACCGAAGTCATCATCTTCCTCTGCCACCTAGTTCTGTGATTGCTATTTGGTCCCTTCACTCGTACCCAGGGCATTGGCGCGGCCATCTGTATCTTCCTTTGGCCCATTTGGTGCGGCTTCCTCGACTGCGAACATTTCTTTGGCGGCGGGATGTTCCCCCCGTATGACCTTTATCCCATCGAGGGTTGAAAACTTCAGCATCTGGTGCAATGATGATGGTATTGCCTTCATCATGTGTATCCACTGCCTCCCAAATAGAGCGTTGTATTTCATTTCCCCGTTAATGACATAGAACTTGGTATGTTGCACAACCCTGGCTGTACTCACGTGCAGTGTGATTTCTCCCCTTGTGGTTTCACAGGCCATATTAAAGTCGTTCAAGATCCTGGCTGTCGATATAATTTGATCCAACATGTCGAGCTATTTGACGACCTTCCATCAGATGATATTCACCGAGCTACCTGGATCAATTAAGATACGCTTAATATGAGTTTTATAAATAAGTACAGAGATTACCAGGGCATCGTTGTGAGGCTGAGTGATGCCTTCGACTTCCTCGTCATTGAACGAAATGAATTCGTCCGGTATATAGTCCCCACTCCTTTTTTCCCTCGTGATAGGGAATCTTGTTCTCTTTAGGATAGGTCTTCGTGGTATCTCGACGCCGTCAATGATCATGTTGATCACATGTTGGGGTTCTTCCTTCTCAGCTTTTCTGTCGGCTTCTCTGTTTTTGTAGTTTTCCTTGCCCCGTTCACTCAAAAATTCTCTTAGGTGTCCGTTTTTGAGCAACCGGGACACTTCATCCCGTAAACCTCTGCAATCGTCGGTCCGGTGCCCGTGGGTACCGTGGTAGTCACATGCTAACTTCGGGTCCCGCTGGGAGGGATCGGCTCGGAGAGGCTTTGGCTGTGTCACATCTTTTATCTTTCCAATTGCTGCTACCAGGGTCGAGGGGTCGACATTGAAGTTGTATTTTGATAACCTCGAATTTTCTCCTAGATGCGAGGTCGTCGCAAATTTCGTTTTGTATTGGAGACACCGAATGGTTTTGACAATTGGGGAAAAGGGGTAAGGAGGCACCAACAGGGACAGAAACTTCACTAAATCATAGTGATCTTTTCTCTAAATCCAAGAGAGCTTATCAATAATAAGAATTTGAAACAAACCTAACACGATCATTGTTTACCCCTAAAAGAGCAACAATTGAATTTGTACGCGGTTTAAAGGATACGTGACTTAAACTTAATAACGAATGCAAAAAGTAAATGAATCCGAGTAAAGAATTAACAAAGAGAAAAGGCAAATGGAATAGAGCCTGAGTTCGGTATGATAAAATCGGTGGAAGAAGATCTTTCTTCGGACTATGCTCCTTAGGTCCGATCGGGGAATTCCTTCCTCGGTTTGTTGTGCGGATAATTAAGACTTTGTCACGACCCAAATCGGAGGGCCGCGACTGACACCAAAGGCCCTACTTGGCTGAGTGCCATACTACTATTCCATCTAGGAGTCACAACTTTTTGTGAACCTTTAATCTACGAAATGAAGCTTCCGTCAAGTAAAAAAAAAACTTTTCAATAAAACTCTTTCGTCAAATCAGGGACTTCTCCCTTATCGTTAATTAAAAAAACCTTTAGTCACAATAAAATCTTTAAAAATAAAGCATAAAAACACATCGACCTATATGGTCGCTTTACAGAACTATCGACATCTTAATGCACTATCCACAGGACACTGTCTGGAAAAGTCTCTAACATACACGAGATACCATAACATAAGTACTCTGACTCGGCAACACTCCGAACTGAGATGGAGCTCACCAATCCAGCTGATAGCCTGGGAACATCCTATCGCCAATGTCTTCTACTCATCTGTATACACCTGTGTGGCATGAAATGCAGCCCCCGAAGAAAGGGGGTCAGTACGAATAATGTACTGAGTATGTAAGCCATGAATAACAACATATAAAGATGTGAAAGATAATATGGAATAGGAGGGATAACCTGTACATCTTAAAATCATATGCACACAAGCACCTATATACATATATACACATATAACATAAGAATTAGTGTTGCGGAACGTGCAACCCGATCCATAAATGTTAGTGCTGTGGAACGTACAACCCGATCCATAATCATCATATGTTAGTGCCGAGGAACATACGGCCCGATCCATATAAGTTAGTGCCGAGGAACGTACGGCCCGATCCATATAAGTTAGTGCCGAGGAACGTACGACCCGATCCATATAAGTTAGTGCCGAGGAACGGATGGCCCGATCCATATAAGTTAGTGCCGAGGAACGTACGGCTCGATCCATATATACCATGTTCATATACATACTGTAAATAGTATGCAAGAAAGCTAATATGAAAGCTACAACTTTATCGGAGTGAAATAAGGTCGGTAACCTCCGATTCATATTATGGAACAGACATTATCGCTATATCTCACCTCGAAGGAACAATTCATAAGGTGAGATCAACAATAATGAATAGAATCGAGAAAATCATGAAGTAACTCAACATCTTCATATCATCATTGAAATCATAACTTGAAACTTTTAAACATAAAATCATCATCATCGTAATCCTTACAAAAACATTCTCATCTTTAACATCATAAGAAGCTTTAAGAGTCATAAACTTCTAGCTATTGGAAACAAGGTGGTTATGGAAACATGTACGAGATCATAACATAAGAATCATGCCTTTGAAAGAAAGGGACGAGCCTTAACATACCTGATTGATCTCCTACGAATTAATGCTTATTCTCCCGAACTTGCAAATTTACACTCGAGAAATTATACTACCGTTAGACTTATCGTCATATGCTTATCTCAAGTCCTTAAACTAAACTTCTTTAGAATCTGCCAAAATTCGGGCAGCATCTCCCCTGTTTATATGTCTAGTCCAAAATCACAATACAGCAACCAACAATAACAATAACAATACCAACATCAACAACGATATTATCAATACCAATATATTCCATAAAACATCCCACACAATGTTTTTCAACATACAAAAACAATATACATTTCCTTTCTTCCCAATCAAGGAGCATAATCTCATCAACACACCAACAATATTAGATACAATCTCTATACATGTAAATCAGCCCAGCCACACGGCCACAACATGCTCAAAACAGTCTATAAACACAACAACTACAACACGACACTTTATAACCTTTCCTCCATAACTATTTTCACTTTTAAGACTTGCTAAACCTTCAAATCAACTCAACATAAGAGATAGGATGAAGAACATACCTTATACTTGAATAAATTCAGTCACACCAACTTTCTTCAAGACCAAACTTACCAAAACATCAAGAAGAAGCAAGAACAATCACCTTTCATGGACTAGTTTGGTGTAATCTTGTTAAATTCTTGATTTAATGGGCTATAAATGTTTGGGGGTTGTGTTAGGAAGTTTTTAGGACTATTGAGAATGTAAGAATGCTGAAAAAATAGAGTTAATGGGGGTATTTATACCCCTAATAAGTCGGTTCCACCGACCATCTCAAGTGGGACTCGCGGAAGCCATTTGGCAGCTTGGAGTCTTTATATTAAAATGGTCATAACTTTTGATCCCGATATTGTGTGAGGGCCCACGACCTATGGTTGGAAAGCTCTTTCAATTATATACAACTTTAATTTGTGGTGTGTTTCCAAATTCCAAACTTATAATAGCGCTTTGGCCCCTCCAAGTCAGATCATCTGGAAACATATCTTTAAATCATCCTTTTGGAGGGCTTATGCACACATTTGGCTTAAGGGTCCTTCTTAAGACTTGCTCAATTTCCCATGTACTACTCATATCACTTTTCATATGTCCTTTATAAAACCCCGACATTTGGGCCCCACCTTAACTTACGGTTACGAGGACTATTCATCAAGTAACGTGTTAACTGATTTATTCTATACGGTCTCCAAATGTGATATATATATATATATATATATATATATATATATATATATTCTTATATTTTTATACTCAGATCATATAATCTTCATCCCTACTCCTTGTATAACTTTGCTCTCCCTTGAGCTCATACTAAGCCGTCTATAGTCTTGGTAACGCAAATTTTGTCGGTGTGTAACAGACTTGGAACGGAACGAAATGATTGAAATATTGGGACAAAGGCTTTAACAAAGAAGAAGTTCTATTAGCCACTAGAATGTATTGTAGAGATTGTGATGCCCTCTAATGGGGTTGATACATGCGTTTAAATAGTACTAGAGTCCTACTCGGATTAGGAGGCACGAACCCTCACGTGGATATAAACAGCTGCGATATAGTCGGACACATCCGTTGGTGGCGCGATCTCCGGCGATAAATCAGGTGAAGATAACTTTCCGCTGATTTGGGTTTATCCCATCGAACATTCTTCGGGTTCTATCTTACGGACTCATTAGCTCGGTCTTACCATCGGTTCGACTTCACAGACTTACAACAAAACGAACTTTCGGTTCGACTTCACGGACTTACAACAAAACGGACCTTCGGTTCGACTTCACGGACTTACAACAAAACAGACCTTCGCTGAATCGGAGAGAATCAGGTTCTCACCGTACAATCATGTTAATATAAAAATTGAATGTTTATGTATTTGTGTTACCAATTACCATACGTATTAAGCCTTCCCGAAAGGCATGTCCCGACCTGCTAGGCATCGTATTTAACTTTTAAGAGAATTATCAGCATGCAAGCACCATTAACATATCTTCCTATCACAAACGAAAATTGAACTTAATTAGTTAGAGACTCTGTGTCATAAACATGACATTTACCCTTGAGAAGGTGGGGAAGATTATGGGGTAGTGGGAGATGAATAAGGAGTTAGTGGATGTGTGGTGTTACTATATTTAATGGTGGAAGTAAACCTACGAGTTATGGACATTCACAATTAACTTATATATTAATATTTACGACAGTTTTAGTTAAGTTGTATTTGAAATTTTTATGACCAAACATTAATTTTCAAATAATTTTCCCAAAAAAAAAAATGAAAAATTCTCATGGCAATTATTCTCCTCGAGTAATTATAGAAAACCTCAATAAAGATGGCACAAGCCCAAATGGAAGTACGTGATTATCCAATCTGTAATTTATGAAAGTTTAGGGGAAATAAATATAATTCCCCGTAAACTTAAAACGAAAAAGACAGACAAACAAAAAACATAGAATCTGTCTTTACCAAATTCTCTTCCAAACAACGCGTGTGTGTTGGAACATCGTCATCACCTGCCAATTTTCTCTTCTTCATCAAAAGCTTCAATTTTTAATTTACAAGGTGCCCTCTTTTTATATACTTTTGGAATTTTTCCTAAACAGAAATGTATGTACTTTTTGCTCTGATCTACCTGCTAAATTGTTTTCTTTGTTACCAATTTAATTCTATGGCTAAATCATCTTGATCTCGTGTCTTTTTTGGTTCTATGTTTTTTTAAAGATTAATTATTGAGTATTAGAGTGGAAATAATGAAATGGGTATTAGAAAATTATAATCTTTCTTAAAAAAAAAAAAAAGATTATTGAGTATTAGAGAATGAAATGGGTCTAGATAAAGGGGAAAGAATATAGAAGACTTATATAGCTTACTTGGGTAATAGTAGGAAAGGTTTAGTATCAATGTTTGTTCTTTGTTCATGATCTTGGTATGATTTTTATGTTAAATTTGTATTTGTTATATTAGGTAGAAGTTTTTTTTAGTTTTTTTGTTTTAACTTCTCTTGGTGGCTTTACATATTTTTGTGGTGGGATAAACTATAAAGATTCTATGTTGGGTTCTAGTGGATTCATTAAAGAAGCCAAATTGAAATGAAAAATGCTGTCTTTAGTATTGTCTGAACTCACTGCTAAAAGAAACATTTTGTACTTTCTGAGGTTCATTCCATTTTTGGTGTAGTATAAATGAATTCTTTTGATTTATCTAAAAAAAATAGAAGATATTTTTAGTTCCTTCTTTTGGGTATGCTACTGGCAATTTGGCAATGAATCCGTATGATTTCGTAGTGTCTTTTGGTAAGAGTTGATCTGGAATTGCAGTATAAATATGTATCTTATATGAATTCTGAAATTTGATGTCAAAGAAACACTGATAAAAGTTGTGCAAGTATTCTGTTTTCTCTAGGGAGAATATGTACATTTTTTTTTTTCATCTTACAGCAAATTTACACATTGTCTTACGTAAGTTTCTGACTAAATTTGAAGTGCGTTGCCAGTAAAGAACTTGTTCATGTATTGATGATGCATTATCTGAATAACTATGTCATAGTGGTTGAAGTTACGAGTTGATTGGTTAGAAGGAATAAAAAAGAGAGGAAGGGAGTGGATGAGAAAGATTATACATATTTTAGTCAAAATTACTGGCTTATTTATTTGATTTTAATTCTTTTTCTTTCCAACATAGCCAATCAACACCTTAGTCTTTAGTAAGATTACTTAGTTCAACTGTGCTGTACTTGTTGCTACTTCCTAGTATTGTTAGATCTTAATAAACTAAGGGGTCATTTGGTTGCTGGTTGAGTTGTGCCAGTACAAGTAATACAGAGATAAAGTATGCAGGGATTAGTCATGTAGGGTTTAGTTATTCCATCTTCCACCCTGCATGAGACAATACATAGATTCCCTCATAACTTACGCATTTATTAGTTATGCGGAAAAGAAAAACATGAACCAAAGATTATATTAGCAATGTTATGTTTTATGTGGTAAGGAGGGAAAACCAACCAAACATTGTCTAACTTGTGCTAGATTCTATATGGAGACTATTTTCCCCCATTGTTGTAACCAAACAACGTATAAAGTTATGCTAGTTTTAATACATGGATAACTCCTCCCTAACCAGCAACCAAATGAACCCTAAGTTCCTAATTCGAATTTTTTTCAACAGGTAATGGCAGTGGAGGAAGATATTGATCTTTCAGATTTGAAGTACCAACTTAGCCAAACCCATGTTAATTGGAAGCAAGAGATGGAGAAAAGCGAGTCCCAAGTAGATGCCTTGCAAGCAAAACTATTAGATGTAAAAGCTTCTATTACTGGGTCAGAAGAAGATACAAAGAGAGAATTAGATGTTCTTTCGCGTAGAGTCAGAACCGCTGCAACATTAATGACGTATTTGAAAGCTAAAGCAAAAGTCATGGCCGTTCCTGATTTGGCATTTACCTCGTGCGGTATAAAAGAACTATATGGAGTCGGACTTATTGATAAAAATGGTGTACCATTTTCCAGTTGGTCAAGGGACATAGATCTCTCGTCTTTTGATGATGTCCCCGATGATGAACGAGATGGATCTTATACGAGTGAATTACTCAGAAGTGTACAAATGGTTACAGATGTTATGGAAAATCTTGTCAAGAGGATTATAATGGCGGAATCTGAAACTGCTTTAGAGAAGGAGAAGGTAACAATCGGTCAGGAAGAGATTCAAAGAAAGGCAGTTCAGATTGAAAACATGTCTGTTAAGTTAGAAGAGATGGAAAGGTTTGCTTTGGGTACAAATTGTATTTTGAATGAGATGCGACAGAGAGTTGAAGATTTGGTCGAAGAAACTTCTAGACAGAGGCAGCGAGCTGCAGAAAATGAGCAGGAGCTTTGTTGTGTTAAGAGGGATTTTGAATCTCTGAAAACCTATGTTAGTAGTCTCATCAGTGTCAGAGAAACTCTTCTGTCATCGGAAAAGCAATTCCAAACAATTGAAAGGCTTTTTGAACGGTTAGTATAACCCTTTCGCTCGAGAAGATTTTCTGTTTCATAAAATGATGGTAGATCTGTTTATTTATGTTCTCTGGGTACTCGCGTTTAGGGCTGGCAAAATGGTTAAAGAAAACAACTAACCATCCAATCCGATTCATTAGATATGGGTTGGATAACTTACCATTAAAAAAATGGATCAAATATGGATATTATCCATGAAAAAGAAAAAAAATCCATATCATCCACTTAAAAATGGATATCTAAAATACCCATTTGTCTGCTTGTTATTTTTCATCAGTTCTTGCTTTCTAGGAGTCTAAACTTATTTTGGCTTTTAGCTTGTGTTCTCACCTGATTCTTCTTGAAACCAAACCCATATTATCCATCGGTTTACCCATTTTTTATTTGTGTTAAATATGGGCAGGTTGGATATTTATCTGTTTTTGTTCGCCCATATCCGATCTGACCAGCCCGTTTGTCAGTCCTACTTGCGATCAGTGTATATTGTTATGTCATGTATCTTAATACTTGCGATGCAGCTTAACAAGAGTTCATACCTTTCAATATCATATAGCACACGTTTCTGAATCAATAGGGTTAGAATCTAAATATGCACCCAACATTAGACACTTTTGCTGGAACATATGTTTTCTGAACAATTTACCAATACACTTCAAGACTTTGAATTTATGTCTAACCATTTTTTCCAGTCATGTTTCTCCACGACACCAGAGTGTTATCTGGTGGAGTGGGTTATAATTAATTTCCTGTGTCCTTGAATGGCAGTCATATGATTCATACCATGTACCGGGCACTAGGTTGTATGAGGCTTGGTTTCATGTCTATATGTAAAAAAACATTATAAAATGAAATGGAGTACTTGGATTAAGAATGAGGAATCATCCCTTTTTTAAAGTGCAATGCAAAGGTTTGTAAAAGCTCTTCTTGATCCAACTAATGAAAGTAATTTTTTTTTTTTTTTTTTTTGAGAATGGTAAGATTTTATAAACAGAAGCAGTGAATCTCAAAGTTTGTGTCAAAATACACACTATCAGTTCCTTTACATCACTGTATGAAGCTGAGAAAGTCTAACATCTTATCTGCTGTATTAACATCTTCTAGTCTACACTACACCAAAAAGCCAATAAATATTTACATTTATATTTTTCTTGACAATGAATACATTTATATATCAATGTGTCTATATTTTCATATTTGCTTTCAAAACATAGTTGATTCCTTTCCTTCCAAATCACCCAACCATATGCTAGAATGAATGTTTATGTTTCTACCAAAGTCATCCCACAAACTTCTTATATGTTTGTAAACACTGACCCCATGTGCTGAGTTGGTTAGTTTTGTACTCCAGTTATGCTTTCTTCCTTACTTTTTAGTAACCAGCACTTTCCATAAACGCTCCTTCATTTTGATGGAATCTCCATAACTATTTGAACAGTAAGCTCTTATTCTGGTGTTTAAGATTTGTCACTCTCATTTCCCCTTGCTTCTTGTTCAACTTGACGATCCTCCAATTAACAAGGTGGAATGCTTTTTTCTCCTTCAGACAAACTCACTTCTTATAGGATCTAGTTTCTTTTCCACCTTGACAGGCATTGGAAAAAGAGACATTGTGGGTGTGTTTGTTATGGAGGAAAATATTATTCAGAAATGGTTTCTAACTTTTCCATGTTCGGTTGGTCAAAATTTTTGGAAAACAATTTCTTTACAAATGAGGAATATGACTTTCCTCGTAAAAGTAGGGAAAACAAGTTCCACAAGTGGCATTCCACAATCCACATTGACTGTGTCCTCCCACCCTCCAACACACCTCATCTGCACACCCACCCCATAGCCCCCATCCCTACCATCCGTAGTATTTGTCTATATACAAATGCTTTTAGGATAAATTTTTTGCTTACTTACCGAACACGAGAAAATTAGTAAGAAACCAACTTATTTTCCTGGAAAACATTTTCCGAGAAAACATTTTCCTTCATACCGAACATACCCTGTATGTGTAGGAAGTGAGTCCAAAACACTATTAATGAGCATCAACCTGCCTCAGAAAGATAAGTATTGTCTTTTCCAATTAGCAAGTCTTTATCACAGTTTTATAGAATGTTCTGCCATATTATTGAAGCTTTGAATTTGGCACCTAAAGTCCCAGATATACTGTTGGCAAGCTTCCAGTGTTACACCCAATGCCAACTCCTGTAAATTCTGTAATTGGGATCAAGTGACTCTTAGCAAGATTAATATGAAGAACTGACACTCCTTCAAAACTCAGCAGGATCAGCCTCAGGAATGGAGCCCCTGTCTCACATAGAACGAAGGTATTATCCACATACGTAATGTGGGTAATAAAAGTGTCTGTTTGGCACCTATTATCTGCACTGTAACTGTGGATCCATCTTCTTTGTTCTGCTTACTGTTACTGAGACACTCCATAACAAGGATAAAAAGGAAGGGGGATAGGGGATCCCATTGATTTAATCCTCTATAAGCCCAGAAAAAGCCTTCTGGGTTTCCATTGATAATCACAGAAAATCTCACAGTTGAAATACACACTTGGATCCATTCACTTATTACCCAATCCCAAAGTCTTTAAAAGATTAAGTAGGAACTCCCAATTAACATGATCATATGCCTTCTCTAAGCATTCTGCAAAATGTTTTCGTTGTCTCCTCCCCACCCACCCAACCCCCAACCCTTGACCATCCCACCCTTTTCCACCCCCGAACCCCCACTTCCCACCTCATCCCATCCCCATTGTGTTTTGCTAGATTACATATAAATGCTCTTGGGATGATATTTTTTTTGCTTATTTACCAAACACTAGAAAGTAAATAAAAGAAGCATTGAAGAAGCTCAATTAGTCCGAAGTCCTTCAACTCTTCTGCTCCTGCTTTTGTAGGAATAAGAGCAATAAAAGAAGCATTGAAGAAGCTCTTCTCTAATTGCTCAGTATGGTAAAAGTGAAATAAAGCCTCCATTATGTCTTCCTTGATGATTAACCAACATTTTTGGTAGAATGCTATAGAAAACCCACCCGGCCCAGGAGTCTCGTCCCTTGCACAACTATTAATAACATTGCAAACTTCTTGCCAGACTCCACCTTTCAAGACAGATTTGGTGGAAATCCTTCAGTAAAGTAATTGCTCTGATAATTCCAACACCAATCTCGACTCTCATAAGTTGCCAAATGATGTTCTGGTTTATAAATCTGTATGACATAATTTTCTTTTTTCTTTCCCATTTAAAGCACCCATCTTATAAATCTACACCCATCACTACTTTAGTGGCCACAATTGAGAACTTGCAAAGTTTACTAGGAGACATAGAGTTCTTGAGAGTTTTGTTGTTTCTTTTCTCACGAGGATTGTCTTTCTCCCGTGGTGAGAGGGGGGGAAGGAGGAATTACTTTCTGTTCTGTGTTTCGTGGGCTTCTCTTAAAATCATTGTATCTTATACTAATTGAATGCACGAGAAAAGATGTCTGAGCACATCTAGTGGCTAATACTTGGATTCTCTTCTCCGGAATATTATGGGGTTGTGGTCCTTGCAATAATTTACAATTGTAAGAGCTCGTCTCTGTGGCGTAGCTACATAGACTGAAGGGTGGTCAGTTGAACACTCTTCATTGGAAAATTATACACTGATCACCCGTTGCCAGAAAACTATGTTGTGTATATAGAGAATGATACTGTGTATATAGGTCAGAAATTACTTCTTATAAATATATATTAAATCTTGAACACCCTCGAACTTTCTGGCTTCACCACTGGTTTGTCTTATATGTTGTTCGCATGAAAGAGTGCACTATAGTAATTATAACGTATGGTAAAGTCCCATATCTGCGATTTTTTGTACTCAGTTTTGTTTTATGTGAACCAGGTTAGCTGCAAAGACAACCCAATTGGAGAGTGAGAAAATGCAGAAAGAGGCTCAAGTCCAAAAGCTTATGGAAGAGAATGTGAAGTTGACAACTCTCCTTGACAAGAAAGAGGCACAACTCTTGGCCATGAATGAACAATGCAAGGTTATGGCCCTTAGTGCTTCTTCTAGTATTTAGAAAGTTGTCGTAAAAGAGTTAAATTCCATGAGATCTTCTGTTCAATGAATTCTTCCTTAAGAGGAACTTTGCACCTATAGTTGTGTTGTATTTGCTCATTAGGTGAAGTAAATCAACTAACCGGATGAACTTTGTTCTTGAATTTAATGGAAACTATGCTGCACCATTTTTGGTGCATTGTCTTTTACCTCTGCATTTTATAGAACTTTGCTTTTAGTTCATAAGAGTCTGCTGCTATCTAAGGAGTAAGTATCCTTCTCGTTCCCAGAAGAGGACATAACTGTCACGGAAGAGGGTATGAAACTTTGACTTTGATGGCACGGTTAATCTTTTTGTTTTATATTGTTATATAATATAAGAAAAATTGAAGGACTTGCTTTCTTTTAACCGGCTCCTCGTTTGTCAACGCTACCAAGGATCTATCGGATTGCCTACTATACTTTTTAAAGATAATGAGACTGGGTGATTAATGATTGAAAGGAAACAAGTTACTCAATTACTTGGTCATTACGGGTCTCTGTCCTAGTCCTGTTATAGTAAGAGCTCTTGCTGGAATAACTTGTGTTGATGATAGGACTATCTTTTACGTGGCTGATTAGTGAATACCATACAGATCTATTATTTTATATCATGTGTGATCACCTGAGCACCAAGTCGTTCTTGTTGAACCAAAACCTCTGTCGAGTGAGTCTTTGTGTAAGAGGAAAATCTAGGATCTAGAGTTCAAAGTGAGTGTGGTCTTATTATATGCATACTTTTTAATATATATATATTTTTTGTATATGTGGAGGATGTGCAAATTTGGAGAAAAATATGGAATACTGTTCGCAAAGTGCTTTGAAATAGATGCTGTACAGAAATTGACATAATCATGTTTATGGCTTTTGTGTTTTTGGTGTAATTAATTAGGATGTATATAAAAATCACTAAAATTTTGATAAAATATTAATTTAAATTTATTATTGATTAAATAGTTGAACTCGTTATGCTTAAATCCTAGATTGTCTTCTAACTTATACTGGTGGAATGTAATATATACCTGGTAAAATAATTGAATCTTGGATCGACTTCTAACTTAATGGTGGAATGTAATATATACCTGGTAAAATAATCGAATCCTGGATTGACTTCTAACTTATACTGGTGGAATGTACTATATACTTGATAAAATAACCGAATCCTAGATGACTTCTAACTTATACCGGTGGAATGCAATATATACCTGGTGAAGTAATCGAAATGCCAAGCTGACCCAACTTAAGGCTAGCTGTCACAGTTCACATCCTTCTTGCTGTGATTGCCTCTTGTTCTTTTGTTTGGGTTTCGTGTCAGCTACAACCTCTCTAAGCTTTCTCTATTCAATTTTCACGCTTGTAGGCTTGTAGCATTAGTTGAAGGGAGTCTTCAGCAATGTTAAAGTTGTTCTCGTGTGATTTAATGATATGTCATAAGTTCGAGTCGTGGATCAATCATTGATACTCGCATTAGGGCTTACGTCAAAGACGAAGTCAGAATTTGAAGCTTATGGGTTCACGATTTTATTCGTCTTAAGTTAATGTATTCCATATTAATAATTTTTCCTTGTTCAATGAATTTCTTAAGACAAATACATGGTTTGAACCAAAGTTACTAAGTTCGGCCGAATTCGTAATCATACTCTAGGTCCGCCCCTAGTCTATATTACACATCCTTCGAATGCGGCCCTTCTCAAGCCACTATCAGACACATGTATTTACCAAACCATACCGACATACCGACTACAAAACCAACTGAGTCGACCGTTTTTTGAAAAAAGAAAAAAAAAAGTTCAATTGTTTTAAAGAAACCCTGAATTCAATCGGTTATCGAAACTGACATGCTGCGTTCGGACACCCCTATTTCGGTTGGTAACTCCAAGATGTAGTTAACGTTGCGTGAATGCGAGATGCTTTACTTTTTTAGGCTTGTAACATTAGTTGCATGATGTATGTGGGAATGGTCTTTTTGATTGGTGCAAGCTCATATAGCTTAGCTGAGGAGGTTGGTGAACCTGATGGATGAATCAAAGCAGACATTAACTAAACGTGGAATGTTGATTCGAGTACGTAGATACATCATAAATGTCTATCGAATAAAAAGAACATGTGATGTTTTCTTGTACATGAACAAAAGCTAGCTCATCTTAATTTGGAAAAAAGTACGTACATTCATCTCCTTTTTTATGTTCACATCACTGTCAAAATTAATCTCCTCCATATATGACCTGCATATACTAGAGCCCTTTTCATCCCTTTGATCCCTATTTTCAGGACAAGGCAAAAATGTATGTTCTGCACAGTCAAATATGTTCAGGATTTGATTTTATGGATTTTATTTCAGGATTTCACTATAACTTTTTTGATTTACAAGCTAGGTTTGAAATTAAATTATTTATACTTAGTCCGACCCTCCAAATTTATGTGGTGGCTTTGGGATTTCGAGAATCATATGAGGGTTTTTTTTACTGCGATTTTTCACATGCCTTTAAAATATTTTAAATTGTTAATTATTGTGACTTATAGTTTTTTATGTAGTTTCCAAATATGTAAATTTCATTTCACTAAACTTCAAAATTCAAAGTCCGAATTTATGGTTAAAATTAAAAAAGTTTGACTCTCAAATCCAAACTATGACACATAAGTTGGGACAAAGGGAGTTTTTTTTGTTGTATATTTCCATATTTAATACTAACAATTTAGCTTCAAAATCTCTGATTTATATGAAACCACAAATTTTATAAACCTTTCTTTCATTCTTAAACTTTTTGTCTAGTCAGACACTGTTACATAAATTGAGACAAAGGGAGTAAATCTTTCGACAAATACATAGAATTCGAGCAAACGCTACTAAATTCGCATGCTTAGATTTGAATTGCCATGTGTTACATTGTTGTATTCGGTGTAAAGAGGCTTTACGCTATGACATGCTAATTGCATGATATATGTCCATGTTCCAGTTTGTGACTTGTCCTTTTAGTTCACATTATTGTTTTGCAATAATGGCCATCTACTCATTTCTAATTAATTTGGTCTGTTCAAATATTTCGTCTCATTAGCTGTGCTCTAGTTGTTTCCTGTCCATTATCTAAAATTGCCTGCAATCTCGGAGGGATTTTAGAGGTTCCTATATTATAGAGAGTGTAGCATATGCTTATTGGAGAAGGTTTTGGTGATTTTCGGTAGTGATGGAAGAAGAAGGGCTAGTGTAGTGTGTTGACATGTCATTTCGGCTTAAATGGATGGGGTTAACAGAGGAAGGGTAAATTTGAGTCACTTTTATAACATTAAGAGTATATATAAACCGATAGTATAACATTAATACTTCGTTTGGTAGGAGGATAAGTTATCCCATGTAGATGGGATTGAGTGGGATAAGATGGGATTACTAATCCCACCTTTTATGTGGGATTACTAATCCTGCCTAATCTCACCTTTTATCCCATCTACATGGGATTGGAGGGGATATAAAAAAAAGTTATCCCACCAACCAAACATAGGATTAATTCCAATCCCATTGGATTAATAATCCATTCCATCCTATCCCTCCTACCAAACGACCCCTTTAGGGCAGGGGTAGAGCTAGGTAGGGTTAAGGGGGTTCATCCGAATCTCCTTCGGTGAAAAATTACACTGTTTATACATGGTTATATATATATATATATATTAATATTATACTAGTTATGTGAGGCCCGTGCTAAACCCGGGCCCAAACTCAAGATATAAAAGTAGATATTTTAATTACAGAAATATAATTTGTGTTAGTACAAGTGTACAACAACAACCATATACCCATTGTAGTCCCACAAGTGGGTAATTACGTTAGTAATAATTAAATTTCATATAAGTATATTTTCAATATATGAAAGCAAAACTTTCATTCCACTCCTTTAATATGTTAACTTCCATTTTAATGAAATTATTTACTTCAAATCAAATGCGGAGCCAGAATTTGACATTTATAAGTTATGTATCCTAATTTTCTGAAGTTATTTAGTTCTAAATAAATAATCTATACATAGTTAATGAACTTTTAAGACAAATACATAATTTAACTTGTGCAGCAGATGGAGTTGTTCCTCTCTTAATTAGGAATTAGGGGTTCGAACATGAATATGGAAAAAATCTTTGGAGGGAGCGCACACCCCGAATGGGCGCGATACAGTGCGAATTATCTGGATTAATTGAGCTCAAATGCGGATATCGAGCACCAAACAGAAAATCAAAGAACATGAAAAATGAGGTAGGAGGTTCGATAGCTTTTGAAAAGTAGACTTTAAAAACAAAAAAATAAAAAAATTGACTTAAGTAAATAAGATTAGGACCCAAAAGTAATTAATTAAAAAGGTTAAAAAAAATTGGAAATTCTTGTGAGGATTACAAAAGTTCCTAAGTTTGCTCTTATATATAGTAGTAATATATATATTTTGAACCCTTTTAGTGAAAATCTTGATTCTGGCACTGATTAAGGGCTCATATGGACCGGTAGTCTAAGAGATGACAATATTAAACCTTTTTCAATAGTAGAGGAGCAAATATGACCCCTTTCCAACAATTCAATATAAAAACAATGATTGTGTACCTGTTGAGTAGTGGAGTAGAAATGACAGTGCAAAAAATAAAAATCTTGCTCCTAGATGCGTTTTGAATCTCTTGAAAACAAAGTTAAATTCAAGAACCAAGTTTTTTTTATGTATCCTATTTTGAGATGTACAGATTTTTCCCTCGGAGAATAAAAGGAGCCTTTTTCTATTTGAAAAGAAGTGGTTGAACCGCTCAAAAGCTGATAAACCTACGCTCTTTTTCATTACCATGTAGTAATTTCTCTCAAGAGGTTATTTAAGTCCAGGGAAATTGATCTCACAATTTGAGGACGTCCAAGATGTCAAAGTCAACTCTTGATTGACCAAAAAGTGAACTCTCAAGTCACTAAAGGGTCAATATTCAAAACAAATTACATGATAGCGTTACCCATTAGTTAAGAAATCCAATTAAATCTATCTATATAATATAAAACTAGACATAAAAAAGGTGATGTGACACCTCTCTATGATCATTATTGCTATTTATCTTTTTTGTCAATTTTTTTGAGCTTTTACCTCATTTTGTTTTATTAAAAAATCTAATATATTCATTGGAGAAAACCCCTAATTCAATACAAGCATAAAAAGAGTAGTTATTGCAATTAAATGCTCATTTATCCGTAAAAGAAAGCTAAACATTCATCTATAAAGAAAACGATAACTATAATATGAAAGAAGTTGTGAGGCCCTTTTCTCCATTATATTTTTGAGTATTAAGTTTCATTAAATTTTATAACAACCATATTAATTCATTATGTATAAGTTATTGTATTAATTATTAAATAATGTATATATTAGTGGGGAATTGAAAAGCCACCATCAGCTTTCAAGTATTTCAATAGTGCCTTTTTCTTTTTTATTAACTCCTTTTAATTACTCTTCTTAAATTTCCCACTTTATTGTTTGTGAATTTAATATGTATTGATGTGGTATTCATAATTTGGAAATGGAAATTATTGTCTTTAGTCTTTGTAATGGACGCGAGAGCGAATCAAAGATTATACTCTCTATTAAATTCCCTAAACACTATGTTTAATTAACTTTTTATTAGTTTGTATAGTAATGTGCAAAGGGTACTATGTTTAATTAATTTTTTATTAGTGTGTATAGTAATGTGCAAAGGGTAGGAGATAAAAAAAATGTTATGGTTCTTCTTGCTTCCCTTTAATTAATTTTTTATTAATGTGTATTAATATGCTAAAGATAGGAGATAAAAGAACAAGAACCAACCTTTCTCTCATATTACCGAGCTATTCATATGTGAATCGTGATTTATGATCATCCATTATAGCTTCAACATGCATTGGGAAATTCTCCAGCATGATGAGGTCCATTGTACCCTTTTTCTGTTTTACTTTTCACACAGTAACAATTTGTTTTATAAGATTCATGTGTTAGTGAATATATCTTTGACCTTATTTTAGTGTTATTTTCGCAGAAAATTCAAATGGAACCTTTACTTTACGGGCAGAAGTTTGTCAATGTTTTTTTTGAAAAGTTTACACTCTTACGTCCCATAATTTTTTACTCAATATTTGAAATTTTGGCGATTTCGTGCTATGCCATTTCCATCAAGCAGCTTGGTACGCTTTGTAGCATCTACCTCAATGTTGAATGCATTTCGTCTAAGGTAATTTTGAACAGTCTCTAAATTCATAATTTTATTCTACTGTATGAATTTATTTTAATTTCTTTTACAATGCATAATTTATTGATTAGATTTGTTCTGAGAAACCAATAAAATCCGTTTTGCATTAGCTTTACTTGATTGCTCTACTCATTTAGGTTCTTTAATATTTTATTTAGCAAACGAAAACTATATGTAGTTATTCCTTGATTCTATGTTCTAATTTACATCTTATCTTTTTTTTTTTTTTTTTTTGTTGACAAAGATGAAAATCTTTTTTTATTTTATGTAAATATAGGGGAGAGACGAAGGGAAAATAAGTGAGGGAATTTTAAGAGAATCAACTCCTCACCAATAAGGTGAAAGTCCAGGTAACCAACAATTAGACTATTAAGATCATCCACAGTAATCAGAATCTCACACTATATTACCCCTCTATTTAACTTTTTCATCTTCTTATTATTTTTATCTGACTATATATATATATATATATATATATATATATGGATCTGCTCAGTGCAGTAAGCCTACGCCATGCGCCAGATCGGGAAAGGGCCGGACCACAAAAGGGTCTATTGTTCGCAACCTTACCCTGCAGTTCCACAAGAGTTTGTTTCAGTACAATGGAAACTTAAAAAGATGGAAGTATTGACGTGGTATTTCTCATAATAAATCTTTCTTACTTTTAGTATCTGGACTTCTATTACAGTGTAGCTGAATGTATATTCTGCTCGATATCAACTTATAGTTTGAGAACCGTGAAAGTTAACCATCATTATAAACTATATTGAAAATAGAATAATGTACAAACTAATGAGAGGCAAAACAACAGAACTGATTGGTACTTTTGAGGCAAATCATAAAGGGATCGACGATTGACATCACGAAATCATATGAGTAATCATGGGGTTCTGGTCTTTGCACTTTTCATTCCCTTGAAATGTGAATGAACATGTAATTTAGTGGCCATTGTTTTTCGCATTCAAAATACATATTGATTTAACACTTTTTTAAAGTTTATCTTATGAAAGACAAACCAATGATAACTTACTTTTAAGTTTCGGAAACTATACTTTGTGGTTATTTTAATATTTAGATAACTGAAATTTAATAGTATTATAGATTTAAGGAGGTTTTACAACCGCGCGATGCGCGGCTAAATTCACTAGTGTATAATCAAAATCCTACTTTAATGTCAAATTGCCAGCTCAAATCCTCATCCCCCCCCCCCCCCCCCCCCCCCCTCCTCTTTTATGGAGTCTAAAATTCCAATTTTAGCCTTGAATCTAGAGATGTAGCGGTCAAAATTGTGTAGAGATTAAGCATAATGTTAAGATCAACGTGGGGAATCATTAACTCAATTATGGACTCAAATCTCCACCTTTTCGGAGCCCTAGCTCGGATTCTAATCTACAAAAATTACCAAAAATGGTTGTTGTACAATCTGGTATATATACTGCCACAATGTCGCCTTGCGCGATTGCGACA
Organism: Lycium barbarum; assembly: GCF_019175385.1. Taxonomy (NCBI): domain Eukaryota; kingdom Viridiplantae; phylum Streptophyta; class Magnoliopsida; order Solanales; family Solanaceae; genus Lycium; species Lycium barbarum. The sequence goes on along the minus strand of NC_083347.1, from coordinate 112,575,026 downwards.
CTGTAACTCTATTGCGACGCTGGCAGAATTAATCCACCGCGATCGCGTTGAAAGTTTGACCACAGTTAACGGGGGGATTTCCTCTATGCGATCGCATCACCTTGAATGCAATTGTGCTGCCTTTGGCATGAACTTTGCAACCACGGTGTAGCCTATCTGATCGAGCTGAAGGCTGCACCAACAAAAATCTACACTATTTTCAGTTGGTGCAAGGGTACCGAAAGGCACCCGATTCCCTCGGACCCATATCAAACCATGCAAACAAGCCTAAGAATACCTATGTGAAGTCTCAAGTCAAATGGTACCACATAAATTACGGGTAGGATGGAGGGAATACTTTACTTCTATATTAACTTTGCGTCTACATTTTCACCAAACTATAATGAATGTAATGGTATTGCCGCATCTCTTGACCCAATTAAATTTTGAATTCAGTATCTTTGTACGTTCACGTGCTTATTAAAAAAATCCGCTCTAAGAAAATGCCATTTTTGTGTTCCATATTAATGCTGCGGGTCCTTGGGACCTTGTGTTATCCATTCTCATTCATAGAACATGAAGAGCACCCACTCCATTAATCACTCCTATTGACCTTTACACTTTTAAGATAGCCTTAATTAATTAATTTATGTTCTTTATGTTATATATCTAAGTGTATGAGTTTATAATTAAGTTTTATGTATTGACAACGTAAACAATATATATACAATCAGGTTTTTTCAGGTTAATTTCTTGATTAACGTTAATTGGTAATAAGATGAACTTGGTAACTGATTAATGTGCTATCAGTGGCAGAGCCACACTACTCAAGGGGACACTCCTTTGCTGGAAAATTACACAACGTAGTAGGTAATTTTCTTTTATGTGTATATACTATATATTGAATGTAAATTCTTCATGCGACCCTTCTCCGGATCCTGCTTCAATGCGGGATTCTCATATGCTAGACTGCCTTCTTTTTATATATTGGATCCTTTTGACTTTTTCGCGTATTTACATACTTTCTTTATAGTATGACATCCTGACTTCGTCGTTGTTTGCTATCACATATTATAATTCACTAATAGAGTAATTTTTTTCAGTGTCGATATTTATATATATATATATATATATATATATATATATATATATATATATATATATATATAGCTTTTATATATCATGACATAGCTGTTGGAGAATTTAATGCTTTGGTATATAGAGGAATCTATCTATATATATTATAAAGCTAGACATAGACAAGGTGATGTGGCCGGCATCTCTGTATGGCCAAGAAACCTATTTATATTTTTTCTCCTTTTTCCTATTTTTCTCATTTATATTCTATGTAAAAAAACTCAAAAGTCACTCATTTAACTCTATTAATTATGTTAAATGTGCTTAAGTTTTTTTCTTCCAAAGACAAATAATATGCGACGTTCCCCCATTTAGTTCATCTTTAAGAAATCAATAATGAAGGAACGTTTATTGTGAGCATGTAACATTTCTTCCACTTTTATCACAATCTAATTCACCTTAATTATCAAGCAAATTATTATGTATGATAATGGAGAACTTAAAAGGCATTTAGGCAGCTATATAATGTTTACATATAAATCTGTCCAAACTAATTTACTTCAAATCCTTGTCAGGCATTTAGACAAAAAAAAGAAAAAATTGGTGTTGTTGCAATTTTTCTTGAGAGAAGCAGGTGACATATGATATGGAGAGGATATGTCAGCTATGAAAATTTAGGATATCTTATGGATTTTCACTATATAGACTTGTATAAGTTCATATCAATTAGAATCTTATTTGGTTACAAATCACTTATTCTTAAGTAAGACACTTTTTCTTACATGAAATTCAACTTGAACTATGTCAAATCTCACGCGGGATAGTTGATTTAATTTAGTGTTTTTTTTTTTCAATTCATATCATGAAAAGTTTGAAATAAATGTTGCAGAAGCACATTTGATGGATGGCAAAGGATTGTCGGAGATTTCAGACTTCAGTTGATTCACTTAAGTCAAACGGGGTTCCAATAAAGTACGTATTTAACATTTAAACTACAAACTATTTTTATTATTTGAGATGATTCAACTTGAAGCTAGAGGTTCATGCATGCACCATTCTAATTTCTCGGATATCAAATTTTGCACATTTTCATTAATCCATGAACAGGATCTATACATCTCGATCGGAAAAGAATCAAGAGAAAAAGAATAAAATTTCCATTTATCCGTGATCTAGGCATAGGTAGCAATCCATTCTAGAATTCTTCTCATTACCTCTCGTGATAATTTGATTCTTCGTCACCGTAGTAAATAGGAGATAAAATCGAATTTAATTCTTCGTTTTTACAAAAACTTTATAAAAAAAAAAAATAGGAGTAAGCTTGTGACTAAATTCTTTAATTCAGAATAAAGGGGCTCGTTTTGCCCGTTAAGAGTAGGTAACCCGTTCCCTGTCTTTGTTTCTATTGCATTCTATCTTATCGTATCACATTCTGTTCTGCGAGATTAGAAAATCACCATCACAGAGCCGACGCCTCTTTTTCTACCTTTCTATCTATACTTCCCATCCCAGCAAATGGAGGAGCCTCGATCGCAGACATTTCTGGAACACCTCTAACAGAGGGGTAAATAGTCAATTTTGAAAGAACTTATTGTCAACCTCTTTCAGATATGAATCTATCTGATTCAGAAGGGCTCGAAGAACGAGCCGAGCCATGCAAGGACGCGGGGATATAGCAAGTAAGCAACAAGGTTCTCCCTTTAGGACCGACTACCTCGGTGAAAAATCGTAATACGCCCTGAGGAATTCCTACCAGAGAGTTAAGCAAACTTTACAACGTTACAAAGAACTTCAGGACATTATAGATTCTTGATCCTGTTTGTTAAAAATTCCTAGTCTTGGTTTCTATTTTTCCAGATGTATCAGAAACCCTTTACCTTACCCCCACCCCCTTACGTATAATATACGGGAGAATGTCGCTTTAGAAAAGATGAGCTCTACCAGTCTTTCCTTTTTTTGATTCCTTTAAAGTCCAGTGTCAAATCTTTCTTATCAATAGCAGTCCGAAGGTTTTTATAAGGCAAGCTACGGTGAACTTCTAAAATGAGTCATTTTTGCTTTCTAATTCATTCACTTCAAGACTGGTTCTGAACGCCGCGTAACATCATCTTCAACCAACCTCCAACGCATTCGTCTTTCATTTCTACGTTTACAATATTCCTTCTGACTATGTCGATGAAATGTGTTTTGAAAAGAAAGGAGCAATAATCATTTTCTTGTTCTATCAAGAAGGTGTTATTGCTCCTTTCTTTTTTCTTTTTATATTATTAATTTACCAGTATTTTACTTATATAGACTTTTTGGTTTACATTATAGAAAAAAAAAGGAGAGGGTATTTGCCTGTCTCGGAACCGCCCTACTCCAATTCATGGTTAGTAGAGATGTGATTAGTTTAGAGACAGATCAGGAAGATCTTCCACCACGTAGAGCTGTCCATAGAAAGAATTAACTCCAGGCTGGCATGGCTTTGAGGTTCACTCAAGATCCGAATTCCCTCTGGGATTATTAATTACGTATACATAATGAATATTTAACAAAGCAGACCAGCCCGTTACTGTATAAGTAGATCTGATTGTGAAAGACCTATTACTGGATAATTCATGGGTAGAGCCAAAGCGTGTGAACTATACAAGTTCCCAATAACATTAATTAGTTGATTAAATATTAAATTAAAGTATAAAGTAAAGGCTCCGGTGTATAGAGAAGACCTCGCCATTCTTATCATGTCGGTCAAGAAACTTCTCAATCATGTCGATGGAGCATGTCGATTGAGAAAGATGCGTCTTGAGTGAGGGGAGGTACTTCGCGGTGTGGCACTCGAAAATCCACAAAGGTCTCATATATATGAAATAGGCGGGCCTTTTTAAGCGCACCTTGACTGTCTAGTTCTATTTTGACTAATATGACTGTGTACTGAGTAAAAGCGAAATATCTTCTCTCAATTCTTGGCAGAGGGAAGCCCCATGACCGACCGAACCGAGGCTGGGGTAGATAGAGGAAGAGAAGATTTATTGAATGCTCTAGGGCATTTATTGAGGTAGTAAAATATCTTTCAAATTCATTAATATTTCATGTACCGATTCTTGAATGCCCGTTATGGTAGAATATTCATGTGGGACTTTCTCAGATTTTACATGTGTGATACATGTTCCTTCTATTTCTCCAAGTAAAGCTCTTCGAGTCAGTGGGGATCTCTAGAAAGCCCTTTTTATGAAATTTCTGAGAGGTCAACCGGGGTACGGATGCTTTATTTATCACCAGGAGGAGATGAATACTATATGGTAGCGGCAGGAAATTCTTTAGCCTTAAATCGGGATATTCAGGAAGAACAGGTTGTTCCAACTCGATACCGTCAAGAATTCTTGTAGAGATTTTGTAGTAAAAATTTTGCCTATTTAGACAAACACCATTTAACCATTTAGAGATATGAGAAATATTTGCAGTAGATGAACTACGAATAATTTAAGATTTAAAAGTTACTTCAGTTGAATACTAAGATTTAAAATTGCTTCTCTACATGTGGCTTTTGTGGAAAAGAAAATGGTGATAGATGATTGTTGTTCTGCAAAACAATTTTTGGTGGTATAGGATTGCTGTTCTCCTTACTGGCAGAAAAGTTAAAAAAAAAAAAATTATTATGTATTGTGCTTCAAAAAACATAAAATAAGTCACAAAAAAACAACTATAGACGAAAAATAAAAAAAAATAAAAAATGATTAAAAACTACTAGCTATAGTGGACGAGGAAAAGTTCAATAGTTATATTTACTCTTGGGTTTTTTAAAATATGGTAAAAAAAATAATATATTGTTCACAAATAAATAGGACTATTTATAATTATTAATAGTAAATAATATTCCTACCATAAATAACTATCACAGTGAAAGAGAAAAGATAAACAATTTAGAGATATCAAAAATTATTTATAATAGATGAACTGCGTATAATTTAAGATTTAAAAGTTGTTTTAGTTGAATACTAAGACTTAAAATTGCTTCTCTACATGCAACTTTTGTGGAAAAGAAAATGGTGATACAAAATTGTTGTTCTACAAATCAATTTTTGGTGGTATAGAATTTTCGTTCTCCTTACTTGCAGAAAAAAAAAAAATCTATTGTGCTTTAAAAAACATAAAATAAGTAACAAATGAACAATTATAGAAGAATGATAAAACGTTTTATGCCAACGGATAAAAAAACTACTAGCTATAGTGGAAGAGGAAAAGTTCAATAGTTATATCTAGACTCCTGGGTTTTTTTAAAATAAGGTAAATACAAAAAGAATATTAATCACAAATAATAGGAATATTTATACTCATTATTAACAGTAAATAATATACCTATAAGAAATAACTATTGCAGTGGAAGAGAAAAATATTTAGAAAAACTATTACAGTGGAAAAGGAAAAGTTAAGTAGATATATTTTGAGTAACTATTACAGCGAAAGGTGAAAAATCAAGTAGGTATATATAGAGACTTTGGACTACTTAAAATAAGGTAATGCAAAATATATTGATCTAAGTTCATGCAATTTAAATTTATTAATAATTAATAAAAATGAATAATTTTAATTATTATAATTATTATAAATAACGTTTATTAGTAGTAGTATATTTAAAGACTTTTGAAATTTCTAAAATAAGGTAAACGAAGAATTATGTTGTATAATAATAAAATAAAATTAGCAAAAGCGGGACGCTTTTATTTAGATATATACTTTTCTATTTATCTTTTTAATGTATTTTTCTTTATATATTCATTTGTCAAATTATGTTTTATATTATATATTTATTTTATTTTGTTTTGTTTTGACTACATCAAAGTTTGATCTTTTTCTATCTCGAATAATTATTTTTTTAAAATAAAATATCATTGCGCGGATAAATTAATTAATTAACAAAGGAGGCGGCAATTTTATGGGCCATGGAACATGGGAAAGTCGTTCTCATAACCTGTCATGAAAGCACAAGACTGAATTCTTGTGGTGCTTAATTGTTTTTAATTTCAAAATGCATGTCTTTTTTGGCTAATTAAGAAACTTGTACTTTTGTCAGCTTTTGTGCTTATGTTGTTGGGAATTAATAAGGTTAATCAGGGTCACATGCAAGGTTTCCTATGCTGAGACATTTCAATTTCACATTATTGAAACAAAAGAACATATGTATAAGGTTTTCAAAATGATCTTTTGTTCACGAAGGAAAATGAGAAGACAAGCTGACAGATTATTGCTGATTGATTGATTAACTATTACTCCCTCTCCCAATTTATGTGATATTATTTCAGTTTAGTCCGTCCCAAATAAAAAAAAACTATACATTTTTATATTTAGTACTAACAATTTAGCTTTAAACTTTCCATTTTAATGAGACAATTTATAGCAACACATATATATGTGGCTTGTTTTAGATCACTGATTTCAAAAGTCTTTCTTTAATTGTTAAACTCTGTACCTAATCAAATATCTTCAAATAAATTGACAGAGGGAATATAACAGGCACAAACAACATCCCGAACGTATTTAAGATAGAAGACGACGTATTTAAATCATTCTGGTATTGGTATCTAACCTTGTACAATCTTTTGTTCGTGGCGGATGGAGAGTATAATTATTATATTCACTTGAATCCAATAATTCTTAACAAAGGAGCATAAATATATTCAAAAAATGTGATGGATTCAATTATAAAAATCTAAAAATTTAAATTCTGAATCTGATTATCTTTTGGTATCGCATTTAATAATGGTATCTATGATCGATGATGGTTTAAAGCAGTTGTATTATCAGCTAGCAGACACTAAAAGCCAGGATAAATCTTATACAACAGTTAGAACAGCCACGTGGATAAGATAACAACCATGACATTTAATTAAAAATTATAAAGTTTTCGAACTCTTTGTAAGAAAATTTGTGTTTTTTCTTTCTATTTTTACTTTGGGAGATGAAGAGGCTCAAGGAGGGGAGGAAGAAGAGCTCGATAAGAATCAAACGTATTAGTTAGTGCTCCTTCCGGTCTAATTTATCACTCTCTCAGTCTCGATTCAGAGTCAAATAAAAAAATCTTTGATAGCGATTTACTCAATCTTCCATTTAAATATTTTAAATCGTTGATTATTGTAACTTATAGTAGTAGTTTTTTATATTATGCAAATTATTTTTAAAAAACTTAAAGATTGTATGTTCAAATTTACAGCAAATTAAAGAAGTTTAACTCTTGGAATCAGAACTGTATTATATAAATTGAGACAGAATGTGATATTATTTAATTGGGTATATATATATATATATTATTTTATTTTTAATTTTAAAAAAGACTTTCAAATTTTATAGTCTAAAACAAATTTTAAATGTTTGAGTATAAATAATCTCATTAAAATTCTAAAATAAAATAAAAAATTTAAAATTAAATTATTTTTACTTATAAAAAAATAATATTTATTTGAACCAAACTAAGAAAAATATATATCACATAAATTGAACGAGAGAAAATATTAGTTAACTAGAACTCAATTGTCAAGTATTCTATTCTATGTTGTTTTTTCTGCTTTTAGTGCCAAAAAGATGGAACCAATCCAAATTAAATTGAACTCAAATAGTTGTATGGCCTTCGTATCGACAGGTGTCTTCTTCAAAAAGTTTGATGAGAACCATGTGCATAATGCTACACAAAATTGTACAAATAAGTACTGACATTAATGTTCCAATTTCACTAGGCAATCAATTATTTATTTGTCCTATTTTGTGATGCATTTTGATTTATATTGGATTTAAGAAATAAAAAATTTAAAATTTGTGATTTAAAACAAGTCATAGTTATTTATATAGCTATTTTTTCAATTACATAAGGGATAGGTGAAGGGAAAATGGGGATCAGAGGGGATTACAAGGTGGAAATTCGAAACCTCACCAACAAGTTAAAAATGCATGTAGCCAACTGAGCTACTAATTAAGATTCCCCATGGGGAGGGGATTACAAGATTAGAAATCAAACTCTCACCAACAAGGTGAAATTTCAGATAGCCAACCAACTGAGCTACTAGCTAAGATCCCCCATTTTGGTATAGCTATAAATAATTTCATTTAAGAATAATTTAAAAGCACAAAATTAAAATTAAAATATTTCTAAATATGAAAAAGTATTGTTCCCTCTACTCAAATTTATGTGACACTTTTGTTTATCCAAATTTGAACAAGTTATACTATGCAAAACTCATGTAGAAATAGTTTGAAAAAGTATACTCCCCCAGTTCCCTTTAATTATTTAGTATACTAAAAATAATTTTCTCTTTTACTTGTTCCTTTTTGCAATGAAGTGGAGACTTTTAGAGGGTGTTTGGATTGATATTTTAAAAATAACTTATATGCTAAAAGTTAAAAGTCATAACTAATCATAACCTGAATTACTGGTCGTAGGAACTATCCCAAAACTTAATAAGTCCTTAATTTTTACAGCTGTATATCCTATACGAAGATGCAAAGAATATTTCCTTTGCGAGCCCTAGTCGTATTATAGTAGGAAAAGTTTCTTTTCCAATACTCATAGTGAGTACTTATACGTCAAAAGCAATATTTAGGAGGAGGAATCTTTTTTTTTTTTTTTTGCGCTGATTGCCCTTCCTTTGGAGTGGTCTTTAAATTTTTGCCCTTCAAAATGGTGGTCTTTAAGTATTGCCCTTCGCCTAACACTATGAGGTTATGAGTTCGAACCCTAGCTCAGTTAAAAAAAAAAATCTCAAGTCAAAATTTCGCTATGCAAGGTAGAATTTTTACAAATCTGCCCATGTAAAGGCAGAATTTGAGCCTTCAGGCACAATTTACATGGGCAGAAATTCTGCCTGAAGGGCAAATTTTAAAGACCACCATTTTGAGGGGTAAAAATTAAAGACCACCTCCGGCGAAGGGCAATCCTGCAAATTGCCCCGGACAAATTAAAAGACCGTATAAGCTAATTAGCACCTCTATTGATGGACCTGACCGACTGACCCAATAGCAGTTTCCAATAGCAACACTAAGATAGATTTAATTAGTTTTCGCCTATTTCTCCCTTATCATTAAGTTTATTTTTTCAAACTAGTTGGAGTAAATTAGACTCAACTAGTAACTTAGACTTTCCAAGTACTATTAATAAGAATAACCTAATAACTAAGTACTTAAATCATGCTTTCTTAAGGTGAGTACTGCAAATGTAAACTAGACAGATAAAAGGGAATAAAGGAGGGTAATTACTTACCTTCATTAGACGTTTATACCGTACCATGTATGTCAGCATATATATCGTAATTAAATGTTTAATAGGACATGAATTTACATTAATTAATCATGATTAAATGATAAAAATCTATTAGAAAACACGTATCATGCATCTATTAATGTGATGTAATAAATTTTTATCATAAAGAGGTACATAGAGAATAGAAGAAAAGATATCACTTACCGGTTTTACAAATTAAGTTACAAAATCTAACTCTTCAAATAGTTGAAAATGGAGAACCTTTGACTTGTGGTGCTGTATGGGATTGAGTTTAATGAAGCGTTTCTGTCTTTAAGACTTTATATTCGTTTATGTTACGTTGGTGATGACGATTGATAATTCATATCCTTTGCTGTACTGTGGTGACTTTGTGACTATGCAACGTGTCAGGTTGTCTAATATGACCTTCAGTTAGTAGTGGAGACAAAATTTTAATTTTGTCATCAAGGGTTTATCATTTATTATATAGAGTAAAGATGTAAATATACCTTTCAGTTTTGCGATTTAGACAGATGTATCTTTCTTTAAAAAGGTTGTTCATATGTACCCCTGCTATGACATAAATGGTGCGAATATACCCTCTTCACTGACGATTTTTTTGTAAAAAATCATTTAGCTTATTTTTTAATTAAAAGAAATATTATGTGCCTTTCAATAATAAGTCTACCGATTTTTTAGTAGGCTTATTTTTTTAAAAGCCATATGACAATTTTTTGACTTTATACATATAATATTATTTTTTGATGAAGGGAGTTCTGATGAACTCCTTCCGCACCTCTAGCTCCGCCACTACCTCCAGTGAAACCAAAACCTAATTCCTTAATTTTCTTTGTTAAATTCTGCAGCTTCTTTGTTAAATTCTGCAGCTTCAATACAAGGGGTTGCAAATTTGCAATAGTCATGACTCATAAACATTGCAATACTTTTTAATGGACTTATTTTATTTTCCAGTTTTGTCAATTTATATGTTTCTTTTTTTATATATATTCAAGTATGACTGCGTCCCATGGTTTGGTAAAATAGTGAAACATATGCTGCTATGCTTAATTAAACGCAAATAGAGATTTAATGCTCAACTAATTAAGAATCAACACAAAATTGAATATTTTTAGACTTTTTGTTCTTTTGAAATTGTAATGCAACCGGCCTATCCTCTTCCCTACATCCTACAGTAAAAAGAGAAGATACATACGTTCATACTCCTTCTGTCTCAATTTATATGACACACTTTTCTTTTTAGTTGGTCTAAAAAGAATGACTTATTTCTTTATTTAGCAACAATTTAACTTTAAACTTTACCTTTTACGCTTCACGAGATGATTTACAATCACACAAATATCTTTAACTTGTTTTAGCCAACAAGATTTAAATAAATTTCTTATATTTCTTAAATTTCATACTCAGCCAAACTACATCACATAAATTAGAACGGAGGGAGTAGTTTTTTCCTTCTTTAAAGAAACAAGTAATCTATTAGTACTGGCATTGTGAACAGGCCAACAAACTAAGAGAGTGAGTGAACAACTCTATCACTACAAGCCTATTTCCTAGTTATATGGAGTATGAAAACACAACTGTAGCTATGGAGGTATTTTTCTAAAGATACCTAATTTTTAGAGAAATTGACATAAATAGCCGCCCATCAAAATAATAGCCAACAAATGTATATTTTGGTGTATAATATACATAAAGTACACATTTTTTATACATAATAGTGTATATATTTTGGACATTTGACTAGCAAATGTAATTATTTTTTGCCGACTGGCCAACTGTGTAACTTGCCAAAAGATTCTTAAAGTGTATGATCATTTTATTTAAAAGTTTAAGCGGTTAGAGGAATACATTTTTATTTACTTAATTTTGTTTTCAACAAAACCCTTCATATACGAGCCTTATTTTTTGCATGAGAAGACACGTATAAACAATTTTTGTGCGGATTTCCCTTCATACGGATTGGTCTTTAATTTTTGCCCTCAAATCGCTAGTCTTTAATTTTTTCCCTTGCTTCTCATTTAATGAAAATTTGTGGGTCAAAGTACCCTTATTCGCTGGTCTACAAATGGGTTCGATCCCCAGCAGAGTGGGAAAAAATTTCGCAAGGCAATGTTTTATAAAAACTATGCCGTGTCGGGCAAAGTTACATAGAAACTATGCCGTGTCCGACATAGTTCTATAGAAATGAAGTTATCCAGCATAAGTTGTGTAGTAACTAATTATCTCGGTTAATGTTTATTGAAACTTTGCCTAGTCCGATATAAGTCCTACCTTGTCTAACATAGTTTCCAGAACTTATGCCGAACGAGGCATAGTTTCCATATAACTTTGTCTGACAAGGCAAAATAATTAGTCATAGATCCGAATTACTTTTAAAAAAAAAAAAAAATCTTTTTGATGTCACAAGTATTTTCGGCCACTTTTTTTTTGTTACTTTAAGTGTTGAAGGGTAAAAATTAAAGACCAGCGATTTGAGGGGAAAAAATTAAAGCATAGATCCTTCGAGCGAGAAAGGTGCTACGCAGGGGCCTCCTCAAGGTCATTCTAATACGATCCCGAGGAGCACACATGAGCCAAATCGAGCATATGACGTAAGGATAATTGCTTGGTCGTGTGGAGCGAAGATAAGATGGTGGGACACGATGGTGGCTAGCTATACAAGAGGTTATTTTCGCAATTCAAGTCATTATCCCTAAAGAAAACTATCAATCATGGCCCTTACTTCATTAAGGGTATTTTTGTAATAGTTAGTCTAGTCTTCTTTAGCCTAGTAGTACAAATACTCCACTTAGTTTATTTCATTACTTAGTTTATGAATGATGATGTATTGAGAATACTATTTGGATATGAGAGTTTGTTTAATTTGGTAGCTATAGGGTTAGTGATAGTTATAGTTCATCATAGATGGATTCCTTTGTTGGCTATGAACCATTTTCCATTGATTTTCATATGAGAGTTGCTTATTTGGGGTTTTCAAGTCTGTGACTCTTGATTGGAATTCAAATAGCTTAGGTTCCTTGATTGAATCCAATTGGAAGGGTCTAGGTTTGATATATCTAGGTTTGTCCATAGATTCATCATCAAGAGGGTCTAGCTTCTATCCCTCTTTTCTCATCCCCTTTCTTCAATTCTCATCCCTTGATTTCTATCTATCTTAATTTTTAGCGTTTTGTTGTTGATTCGATGTTTATCCCAATTCAAATCGTATCACATTCGAAACCACTTGTTGGCTGTTTATTGACCATAGCAATGCAATGTTCAGTGGTGGGGGCAAAGCACTAGCGAGAAGCTTCCCTTAGGATTGTTTTCCTAGGTCAAGTCAAGAAAAACGTACGTAGGAGCTGCGCAAAAGCCGTTGCCTTAGCGCATCCCCTTTCTTGCAGGAGTGCCCTTCGCCACGACATTAGTGGCTTAGCTCTTCGTGCTTCCCGCGGGCTTTTTTATAGAGAGAGAATAGGGGGGGTTTTGGGGGGGGGGGGGGGGGGGGGGGGCGGCACGAAAGATTTGTCCACTCCGAACCACCCCAAGATAGGGGCAATTTGTGTGAATTGCCCGCATATAAACTCTCTTTGGTAAATGTCATTGGCACTTGTGCCATTATTTTGTGTTGTATTTAATTTTTGCCCCTCATAACAAATAATTTTTCGCGGGATATAATTTTATATTTTCGCATCATCATATTCCCCACAAGTTATGTTGTGGTCTTAAAGAACTTATTTTCACTAGGCATAAATTTGATTGTTAAAGGGCAAAACTTAAAGACCAACCCATATGAACGACAATTCCTACAATTTTTTCCTTTGGTAATGGTGGCAGTGAGATTCGAACTCATGAATACCGATTCTGATATCAAATTAAAGTGTTTAACTTAAGATGTTAAATTAAAGAGCACAAACCTCTTAATAATTCTTTTTATTTTCAACAAAAATATCTTCCTCAGTTCTGCTTTTCCTAGGAAGTTATACTCTATTTTGAAATTATTTAAGTCACGCTTCATGCAATGTACAGTACTGCTTTAAACGAACTTGCTTCATTGGAGTGAAGCGTAATTTTTAAATTAAAAAGAACAAAATAAACCTTGCACGCCAATATGCATAAGCAAGTGTTTGAATTTAAAAATTAAAAAGTAGATAGCAAAAAGTTCTCTGCAGGGCAAGAAATATTAGTTACTGACTAGTGCCGTCTAAAAATTAAGTAATTAGCTACTAAAAATGGAATCGCTAATTATAGCTACTGCCTAGTGCCTAAAAGAAATTACCTAATTAGCTACTTCAAAAATGGAATAGCTAATTAGCTACTGCCTAGTGTCTAAAATAGAGAAATAAACTAATGGCAATTTCAATTGAATTAATAACTATAACTTGTTATATCACAAGTTCCCTTTTATATATACTACTATCCAATGTATCATTAATTAGTCGGCCAGTGGAATTTGAACACCAAGTGGTTTTAAAATTAAGGTAAGGTTTTAGTATCCTTATTAGGAGTATAAAAACAAAAGTGGTAAAATTAGTAAACCGAAGAAGGTTCCATTTCAAAAGGTAATCAACATCATAAAATCTAACGAACTTGAATCACCAAAAGTGGTACTTTTCAATAGTTATGTTCCTCATTCTACCGGACCTACTTCAAGTTGTCTTTAGTCATCTCAAAGTGGCCATTATTTAAAATTATTTAAATAATTTTCTGTTGTATTTTCTTCTAATTCTTCGGTTAGATTTTTTTGTTGGTGTTAATTGTACATTTTCCCTTTATATACTTTTTTTTTCGTTTCAAGGTGTTTCTAAGAAATTAACTAAACCATAATTACTTATGAAGGTACAAAATATACTTGCCTGCAAAATACTTCTTCATATCCCCCATTTCTATCTATCTCGTAAGAGTTTAAGTTATATATACCTCGTTAGTGCAAGAATTTTTTATACCATCAGATCACCTTTATCTGTTGTAGCAGGTAATCTGTTTTGTTTTTAAAATTATAAATCACACATTTTAAGAAAGTTTGCATGTAGATATCTTTTGAATGACTTAATAATTAAAGTATTCTTTACACTAATTAAGTACATAACTTAACTAAACTCATATTAGAAACCTTTGTTGACGGAAGTCTTGGTGCAACTATAACAATTACCCTTCGTGTAAGATCATGAGTTGAAATCGTGGAAATAACTTTCTTCAAAAATGTTTAAAAAATTTGCATGCAAGACTCAATGTAATTTGACTCTAAACTGAACCTCGCATGCGAGAGAGCTTAAGTGCACCGAACTGCCTTTTAATAATAATAATAATAATAATAATAATAATAATAATAATGATGATGATGATGATGATGATGATGATGGCTGCATTATATGTGGTAACTAGGGAGGTGAGTGGTCCTATTCTAGTGTTTTTAGGTGGGATGACATTAGGGCATAGGACCAATGGAAGAAAGAACAAAAGAGACTCAAGCCCTTGTTACAAGACTAATCCCAAAACAACATTCACTACCTATTTAGTTCCTCTTTTCACACACACTCCATGTGCCTTTGTTTTTCCATTCTCCCCATAAATACTCTCCGTTCCCCAATTCTAATTCCCCACAACTCAAATTTCAAACTTCAAGTGATCCTTTAATTTTCCCTTCTCCACACATCAAGAACCAAAAATGGCTCTAAAGAAATCAAGCAAACACATTACTCAAAGTGCAGCCCTAAAACAAATCTTGAAAAGGTGTTCAAGTTTTGGAAAGAATGAGAATGGCCTTCCTCATGATGTACCGAAAGGCCACTTTGTGGTATATGTTGGTGAAAATAGGAGTAGATACATAATTCCAATTTCTTGGTTGACACATCCTGAATTTCAAAGTTTACTTCAAAGGGCTGAGGAAGAATTTGGATTCAACCATGATATGGGACTTACTATCCCTTGTGATGAAGAGGATTTCTGCTCTTTAATCTCCTTGTTCTAGATTGATAAGATAAATGCAAGGCAAAATTGAGTAAAAAAGATCCGATTATTCTTTGGATCACACTGGAGCTTGATGCATCGGGCTGCCCTTTAAATCAGCGAGACACTATTGAAGATGATGATGGCCATCAAGTGAATATAGTTCAATTTTTTTAACTTATTATAAAGAAATCCCTTCTAACACTTTTGTGGGGTTGAGTTTGTACAATCACATGTTACTGAATATTTTGATCAGTGGTGTTAAATATGCACCCGTTTCAATATGTTGGTGTTACTATTAATGAGCAAAAAGAGAATATCCATAGTTTTTTTTCTATGCGTCTGCACCTTGTTTTCCTTTATATATATATATATATATATATATATATATATATATATATATATATATATATATATATATATATAAAAGTTGCCGCACTTCGCGCGATCATGAATAATTGCAAAACTTACTAATAATCCTTTTCTGATATCTTAATATTGAAAATAATGGAAAGATAGGTTCTTGTGTAAATTTAAAATATTCAGAATATTCCAACATGAATTAAATATTCGGAAAAGGGCCAAAATTACCCCTGAACTTTGAAAAATAGTTCATCCATACCCTTCGTTATACTTTAGGGCCAATTATACCCTTACAGTTATACTATGGGGTCAATTATACCCTTATGTCTAACGGCTGCCACGTGGCATCATCTCAGCCCTTCAAAATTATTTTATCCTCAAATAATTTTTTACCCACTAAAATAACTCAAAACGACCCGATTTTTTTTCCAGGAAAAATAATACGAAATTATTTTTCCAGAAAAAATATAAAAATAATTCCGTATTATTTTTCCTGGAAAAAAAAAATTCGGGTCGTTTTGAGTTATTTTAGTGGGTAAAAAATTATTTGAGGATAAAATAATTTTGAAGGGCTGAGATGATGCCACGTGGCAGCCGTTAGACATAAGGGTATAATTGACCCCATAGTATAACTGTAAGGGTATAATTGGCCCTAAAGTATAACGAAGGGTATGGATGAACTATTTTTCAAAGTTCAGGGGTAATTTTGGCCCTTTTCCGTTAAATATTTGACATTGTCACCTATCTCAAGAACCTCTAATTAATGATTTTTTTCCTAAAATAATCAACGGAAAAGGGTCAAAATTACTCCTGAACTTTGAAAAATAGTTTATTTATACCCTTCGTTATATTTTAGGGTCAATTATACCCTTACAGTTATACTATGGGGTCAATTATACCCTTATGGCTAACGGCTGCCACGTGGCGTCATCCTAACCCTTCAAAATTATTTTACCCTCAAATAATTTTTTTACCCACTAAAATAACTTAACCCGACCCGATTTTTTTTTCCATCAAAAATAATACGGATACTTTTTCCAGAAAAAAATAAAAATAATTTCGTATAATTTTTGCTGGAAAAAAAATTGTTGAGTTATTTTAGTGGGTAAAAAATTATTTGAGGGTAAAATAATTTTGAAGGGTTGGGATGATGCCACGTGGCAGCCGTTAGCCATAAGGGTATAATTGACCCCATAGTATAACTGTAAGGGTATAATTGGCCCTAAAGTATAACGAAGGGTATAAATAAATTATTTTTCAAAATTCAGGGGTAATTTTGACCCTTTTCCGAATAATCAATCATCTGTTTTCACTTTTTGTTTACACAGAAAGGTATAGAATATTCAATCTCATCACGTCACTGTGCAAGTTCTCAAGAGCTTCAGGGTGTAAAGGTTCCCTAAAATCATCACTGTTAATATCAATAAATAGTTTAAATAAGTTGAATCCCTAATAAACAACACAAATAAAATTGACTAAAACTTTAAGCAAATGATATTATTGATTGGAAATTGCCAAACACAATGTTTCCAATAATCTTCACCCTTCCAAGGTCATTGAAATCCTCGCATTAGACGCGACACAAAAAAGGAGAAGAGAAGCAAAATACAGAGGCAATATTTGCAAAGAAAAAGAAGACAAAATAAGTTGCATACACTAAACAATCATGATGTATTCCTCCAAAATCTTTTTAAAAAATCATCAATGGTTCAACAAAGAAGTTATACTTGAACAGTTACAATACTAAAGAAAGCTAAATACATCAATCCAGCAAAAACATCGGCCCTGAGTTTTTCTTAGCTATCCCCGATATAATGAGTTTTTCTATTGCCATGAAATTGTCCACAATTAACTGTCGCAATAGGGTACTAGCTTGTTGTAACGACCCGTTTGATCGTTATAATTCTTTCGGCGTTTTCGCTCGTTTCCGAGCATTGATTAGCTCGCTTTTGACCCGAGGGGACCGCTGATATGCTTCTCGGGGTGCCTAGACCGAATTCGGGCAACTTTGGTGAAAATATAGGCTTAAAGTGAAAAATGGTTGACCCGAAGTTGACTTTTGGGCAAACGGACTTTTTCTGGAATTCCGTTGATTCCGAGGGGTCCGGATGGTTGTTTAGAACCTGTATGGGTATTTGGTTCGGTTCCCAATGCATTCAGATGCGTTTCGGGACTTAGGATGGGAAATGGGAATTAAGGCATCGGTGGTTGATTGGGTCAACGATACCTCCGTTGGGAATTCCGAAGCCACAGGCGCGTTCGTAGCGTGTTTTAAGTGGGACTAGGTATCTGGTATGTAAGCAAATGGCCTCGGGAGTTAGTCGAAAAATCGGATCGAAAGGAAAACTTGGGCCAAATTTCTGGTGTCTGGTGCCCGTTTTGGCGGCACCAGCACCGCTGGGGCGGTAGACCTGCCACCGAAGCGATACAAGCCAATTAGGCTTAACCGCTGATGCGGTCAGGTGGCCGCTGGGGCGGTCACGGTACCGCTGTAGCGGGTGACGGGCAGTTAAATTCATTAAATGAGTCTTAGACCCTCGTTATTTCATATCTCGATATTGGAGCTTGAGAAAGCTGTTCTTGGAGACTAATTGAAGAAATTCTTGGAGGTAAAACTTTGTCTAATCTTTTACTCCTCTTGAATCACAATCATCTTAGATTTTTCCCTTCCCTTAGAAATGGAATTTGAAGGAGGGTTTTGGGAGACTTCCCCTTAGGATTATATATGATAAACTCATGATGTTAATGTCAAAACTTGATGAATCTAAGCTTAGTAACCTCATATCTTCCACTTTTAACATTGAATTTCGGATTTGGAGACTTAGGGTTTATACCCAATTTGGGGGTTTTTACTTGAAATCAGATTTAGACCAATTCTTGAGTTAAATCAACAATTAATGGTTGGGCTATGATTCCCTAGTACTTAATTTGGTATTTTGCCCGCGAATTTCCCGTTTTGCCCTTGTGGGCCCGTTTCCCCAATTTCTAGGGTTAAAATGGACCTAATTGATATCATAGCAATGTTAGTATCATTCTTCATGATTTCTAATATGGAATTCAATTATGCTTAGACTACTTTGGTTCTGAGCTTCAGAGGAAGGGCAAGGCAATAGAGTGACTTGTTGGTGTTGCGGTTCGGCAGTCCAGGTAGGTTATGGTTTACTTTTGATGAGACTTCGTATAGTGAATCACATATTTGGATTATGAGGTCGGAGACAGCATATGAACCTTCGGGTATGAAGTTGGGATGGATATTGCCTTAGGTTGGGCCCTGATGTGTGTTGGGACTAGCCACCCGGTTATGTGTGTTTGATTGATTAATTGTGTCAACTTGATGCCATGTGTAGTTGATAGATATCGAGTCCTGCTTGTCGTCCTGATTGGAATAGAATGGACATACCGTTGTTAGTAATTGTGCTCAATATATGTTGGAGTACTCACTGTTGGTACTTGGGTTATTTATATGTGTTGGCGTACGCACCGTTGGTACTTGACTTGATATATTTTGGCATACCCATTGTGGTGTTGTGAGATGATACGTTGTGGCATACCTCGTTGTGGTATTTGTGATACTAAACGTGATTGTTGTTGATTGACATATGTATTGCACGCATTCTCTCATATTCATGCATGGCCTATACCCAGTGATGATCCGGTATCGTTGATTGAGCAAAACTGGTATTTGATAAACTCCTTTACTTGAGTGATTATGAAAAGGCCGATGTCCGAAGATCCATTTCGGAATCATTATTTATATGAAACTGATATTTGAATAAACTCTCTTACTTGAGTGATTGTGAGAAGGCCGATGTCCGAGGTTCAATTTCGGAATCGTTGATTTGTGAAACTGATATTTGACAGACTCTTTGAGTGACTGTGAGGAAGTCGATGTCCGATGGTTATATTCGGGCATCGTTGTTGCATGGCCGATTTTGATGTTATCCCGGAATCGTTGTTAGTGCATGGGCTCCGCGGGTCCCCCAGGGTGGTGCCGGTGAGACTCCCCTTATGAGCAATTAGCCACGGTCCCGTCTGTCGGTTGGGGAAAGATCCGGGACGGGTGGCACTTAGACTTCTCAAGTCATGCTGGGTTGTGCTACCGAGACGTCAATATTTCCGTCCGGAGGACATGTGTACACCTCATTTGCATAGCACCGCATCGCATTCATACCATTATTGCACTGCATTGCATTATTACTTGATCGAGTGTGGTGATTGTTGGTATTGTGATGTTTCTGTTGTGATGATTGGATTGTGTCGATTCTATTGTGGTGATCAGATTGGATCGGGGATACTCGGACTTGTCATATTGGGGTTTAGATACTTACATAGGTGATGATGGATTTCGAGTGCAATTATATTGTCTCATGCTTGATTGTTTTATTTGCTTATCTGCTTTATTTTCTAAATTGTGTTAACTATGCTTAGTCGGCCGATGATGCCTACCAGTACTGTCGTTTGTACTGACCTGCAATTGCTGCATTCTTTTATGAATGCAGAGTATCAGGTCGGATCTACTTCTCTGACTCGTGGCTGATCGACTCTTCAGCTTCCACTTGAGTTTTCCAGGGTGAGCATGGCGTCTGCTGACCTCGAAGACTCTTCTGTTACTTATGTCTTGCTTTCCACTCAGAGACATGATTTGAGACTACTTATGTATTATTATTCAGACTTAGTATTCGGATTTTGATGCTCTTGTATGATCAGACCAGATACTGGGGTGGATTTCATTTACTTCCGCACTTGTTAACATTATATTATATCATGATACTTACGTTATTTTACTTTCTTCCGCTATTTTCTATTATTGTGAATGTTGAGCTAAGGGTTCGCCTACCGAGGTGGGGAAGGTAGGTACCCGCATGACCTAGGCTAAAATGGGTCGTGACACTTGTAGAAAAGCGTACCGCCCCACATTAAGTCTTTGTTGTATCCTGAAGCAGTAGAACTGTCAGTTAACGTGAAAACGGCCTCAAATAGAAGCTTCTTTTGAGCTTTGCACTGAATATTTGTGACAGAACAATCCTTTTTCATGTAGTTCAAAACTGATACAATCAGGGTATCATTGCCAATCCTAATCGCTGGCTTCCTTTCATAAGTACAATCTGCAAATATCATCATGTAAAGTCTTCCTTCTGTATGCGTGACAACTATAAATACCGATGTTTTAGCACTTCGAAAATCATTATACCCCTTGAACGCATCCTTAAACAGGTTTCAATTTTGTCAATCTTCTGAGAGTTCTCAATGGGGAACTTCGAACGGTGTCCCTTTGCATAAACTGATATTCCATTGATGTGCTTGATCTCTCTATAAAAGTTTCACTGGACCTACTACAAACAAACCAAATTTCATGATGAAGAGATTAAAGGTTTTTTTTAACAATATTATAACATATCTACACGAAAAAAATTGAAAATAAGCTTCATTGAAGAAAAGGTCTGCATTTTACCACACAACATTTGCTATCTCCAGATAGTTTTTTATTTGCGATATTAGCCGAAGTATTTATTGCTATTACTTGTTCGCGATTGTGATTACGCTTAATGGCTTGAGCCTTGAAGATAGTCCCTTTACTCAGTTGAATTGAATATAACTTCATCAATTATGCTGTTGGAACAATAGCCACTTTTCCATGTCCTTACCGGTTAGTTGTCATGCACATTTGCGCCCATTCGATCCGAGTTTCAACACCCAGATGGAACACCAGAATATTCAGTCTATACACGTATGATTTATCGGATACAGTAATTATGGGTAGCACGGGCTATGGTAAAATTTCATGGTGAAGAATACTGTAAGTGTTGTCTGCACAAATTGGAGTATGCAAATTTACTGGTGATGATAACAATGACAATGAAAATTTTAAGTAAAGTGTCTCGATTGACTTGACAATCAATTTGTTCAAGATTGGTGAAAATTTAAAAAAAAAAAAATAATATATATATATATATATATATATATATATATATATATATATATATATATATATATAGGAGTTGAAATTGGCTGGAAGACAAAGAAGCCTTACTTGGATAGGGAAAACTGAAACCACTCCCCAACATTTACGTATTGAGGCACATTTGAGCAATACATATTGTAGAAGAAAACCTACAATGAAAAACTTATATATGGGAAATAATGTTAGCAATTGAAAGACCATCATCAGTTGCACATTGCTTAAATCAGTGTTAACATCAATGTAATTCACAGTCGCACAAATTGACGTACTACAAATGTTGAATAATATGGGGAGCATGTGCCGTAAGAAAAATGGTGGCAAGCGGTGGCGAATGACGGAGGAGATTACTGTGCCAGCGAATGTTATAGTGGGAATAACACGGTGATATTAGGGCAAAGTGGTTGTGGAGTATAGATGAAAACTTCCATGAAGTAAAGTCTACTCTGACATTGGAAGCATACACCACAGAAGTCCAGGCCTTTTAACTGTGGGGACATTATTTCATGAATATTAATGTTTCAGTCTCAGCCGTTATAATAGTGGCGCTTAATTTTTTTTCCTTTAATGTAGCAGTTTTAAATGAAACAATTGAGTAAAAATGCCAAAACTCTGAGGAAAAAAAATATGAACTCTGTCTTGGGAAAGTGCGAGCACAATGTTCTTCCAAAAAAATTGACCCTTCGAATCATTGTTGGAATCTTGGTATTAGTACTCTAGTTAACGAAGAAATGCAAAAAAGGGAAAAGAATACAATGTCAGGTCACAAAAGAAAAAGACAAATAGATTGAATTCACTAAACAACCGTGATGTATTCTTTCAATTTATTGTTTTTCACGATCTCATCAACAAATTCAGCATACAAAAGTGCAGTTGAACAGTTAAAGTACTTAAAACGGGTAAAATATATAATGAAAACATAATGTAACAGAGTAATATTTTTTATTAAAGGCCATAAGATTCAGCAAAATTTCAATTAACTCTCATGTTTGAAAAATGATAAGACTTAAGAGACATGATAGACAAATGTTCTTTACCTCATCTTTATATCCACTCGACAGATGATTTGGTAGACCAAAGAAATCTCACACACCTTTAAAATTGAAACTTCTCTTTTCTCTTGCATCTAATATTTTCTTGCAAGGGCGGGTTGTGTCATTGTTCAACCAAATCCTCTTGATTTGGACCTTTTTATACACGATCAAACGTATGACTTCACGAACATAACTAAAACAGTATCACATTAAAAACATATGTATTCATGAGAATAAATTATGGTGCAAAGAAGAAATTTTAAGCTAAGAGTATCAAAATAAATAGTTGACTTGCTAAGTCACCAAATAGGGGAGTGTAAAAAAATCCAGTGGAGCATAGCCGAAGAGAGTAGCTCCTTAAGAGGAGAAAAATATATAAAAAATTACAAGCCCTATAACCACTCAAATGCTGCTTGCAATGTAAAATAGCAAGTAGCTGATCTCTTTATACATAATAGAGAATCAGAAAGAGCTGATTCTAAATTAATCTGCTTAGCATCATATGGCCCATATAATTTGCTAACACAAGTTTACTTGTAGCGGTTGTCATTGTGCCTTAAATGACAGGAAAAAAAAAAGACACCAAAAGTTAGCAAACTAGCTAATTTATGTATCGGATTCCATTCACCTCCTTTAGTTACATCAGAAAATGACTTGTAAAATTTATTACGACTGGCCCTCATTGGTTGTCCCAGGTACCATTATCAAGAAGTGTATCCATGGCTTGTTGTACTAATTTCTCCAATAACCGTTGTACGAGCATTTCACGTTCTTAACAACATTGTTGACTCTTCTTTCCCACCCATCACAGAAAATATACACTTTCATTTCAACCTTTTTCCAAGAAAACAAATAGAAATTTTTGAACAATAACATCATATAAACAGAGAATAGGTAAAGAGAAAAAGACAGTAAGAAGGATAAAAGATATAAAAAATAGAAAAATATTTGCAGAACATTGCGTCATATGCATATAAATTAATTAGAGCTACTAATATAACAGTTGGACCATAGAAGATAAGACCTGATTTTCAGAGTGAAAACTTGCAACGAAATCCCAAAGATGCTGATAATACCTACCATCATCCCTTAAATGTGCACAAATTCATGTTCCAACAATGGAAGGTTTAAAAATGCTATCCCGCAAAATTTAAAGGTAATTTCAGAAACTGGTTTTCCAACAATGAAAGGTCAAAAAATTCTATCCTGCAGAACAAAAAGAGAATTCCAAAAAATGTTAAGTGACTAATCTTTCCAACAATCGAAGGTGTAAAAATTTTATCCCGCTATATATAAAAAGAATTCTAAAAAATGATAAATTCCTATTGAGATTTATTCATTTTTATCAAATAATAACGCTATATTCAAGATAAGGGAGTGAAAGATCTAAATTTATTTAGAAGAAAGTAGTTTGAAAAGACTTCCAAGGGAATAGTTGAGTGGTCGAGGATGCACTGGAACAAAAGAAAAATTAAGTGGTTGGAAAATGAGGATTTCCATACCCTTATTATGAAGATGATTCTACGTAAGCTATTCCAGTTTGTAAAGCCCTGAACGTCTTTCAAAGTCATTAGCAAACCCTAAGGGTGACGAAGATTGGGGAATACAGAGCGGTAGGAGAAGAGAAATGGAGAATAGAAAGAAATTTATATGGGGCCAATGAGAATTTACAGGGAGTTGAATTTTGGGGGTGGTGGTGATGTGTATCCGTAATCAAATTTTAGTGCAGTTGTCACGACCCAAATTACGGATCGTGCGGGCACCTACCTTCTTGCTACCTGATAGGAGAACTCTTACCAACCAAACCCCTTTGTAATGTTGTTTTGAAAGCCAATGTAACCAACGATAGTAAATAAAATGAATATTACAAAGACATTCTTTATTTATTTAAAACAATTCAACCTTCCGAAGGATCTAGTCTAGACATGTACAAGAGCTTCTAAATTACAGAGAGATAACACAATTAAAAGACACAGCTTCCGCCTTCGGAATGAGATGTACAGAAGTCTTAGAAAGATATCCGCCACTTCAACTAATGAAACCTTCAATCAAAAATCTGAAACACATCTACACCCCAAAGGATGTAGCAAGAGTAGTATCAGTACACCACACGTACTAGTAAGCATCATAGGCTGACTATGATCAGTTTACATAACACGATATAAAATCAAACATAATAAACATATGGGTACAATCATAAACATGCTCGTATCCCTTTACCATGTCAATGCAACACTAGGAAGTAAGGACCAACAGACAATAACATTTAAATTCAAGCCAGACTCCTGGACCAATTAAACCCCAGCAAATTATAAAGGACAAACCTCAACCTCCCTATCAACCAACACTCAGTGGGACCACTAATTCTTACCTCTTTCCCCCTTACTTTAACATCCTCGTAATTTAACGATTAGACTCAATCAACACACAACCCGCAATAGACACCAGACTCAAACCACTTATCAAGTATCAAGAAAGAACAAGTAAAGCAATGCAGTCAATGATAGCAAATCAACATACTCCCAAACACTTAGCCACGCTAATGGGGTCAACTCAACCTACCATCCTCTATTTATCAACAGATTATGAGGTTACCTGTAAACGTCTCATCTCCACAATCATGAGGAAATCAATTGTAACTTACCAGAATGAACCATGACTATATGTCATCCACCAGAATCAGCTTTGCCACCGTCACAAAATATGAACACACAAGTACAATGCAATCAATGTTAGTATCATATTCGTACACACATGCTAAATGTTAATGTTTGCCCAAATAGCCATGACCTGCAGGGGACCCATGGTGTCCATGTACCACTCACTCCGGAACTGACATCGGATCACGAGCCCATAACTAGGCCACATCCTCACCCCCTGTCAAATGTTCTTTTTCATATTTATATGTTCCTTCTCATCAATGTATTTTCGTTCCGACAATCAATAATGATCATGAACAATAAATGTATCAATCTCAAGAATACAAGTCACGAGTCATAACAAGACTTAAGAAATCAATCTTCTAACAATATGAATACTCCACGAAGATACATACAATAAGAATACAAGTCATCACACAACGGCCATACCAAGACCAAGACTCAGACTCGACTCATCAATGACATGAATAAGGAATCACTCTGAATCAATAAAGAAGTAAATACTGACGATTCCCGCATGCTTAGTCCATAGAATAATGACAACATGAATGCCCAATGAGGACACCTACAGTTTAGCAACAGGTCGCCCCCACCCATGGTACAACAACACTCTATTATGGCCAACTCAGTAATTGCACGTACCCCACCACGCTAACTAGATCAATAACAAACCATATTCACTACTTTGCCTCCCTTTTTGGCATATCAACTACGCATATTGGTTCATTTATTCACTTAATGGAACGATGCCCACATAAATCAGCATTCATCTTAACCTAAACAATATCCCACTGAACTCCGTGTCCGAATACCTAATCATGCTTTCTCCCATCAATTTTATAGCATATATACGATTTACAAATCAAAGTCTTACTCAAGTAAACCATACCCTACCTCATTGACGAGCAGCTATCCCGAACGTTCATGGAATATCTACCATCTCATCTTTGAGCCGGAAGTCGTGATAGAGAAATCTTTAAGGAAGATAACGCGAAAAATGTTTGGAGGGCTACTTTTCTGTAGTCATCAAGTGTTTTACTCTGGGAATACCCTAATGACGACTTAGAAGAGGGGTTTTTTGGACAAAAGGGGTTAAATCCCGAAATACAGTCATTAAACGCAGGTACTGATCCGCATATACCGTTGCAGCAAATTACTCGTCCGCTACAGCGAGCTCGCTATGGCGGTCGTTCACCCGCTAAGACGAAGACGTCCTCCCCGGGCCCACAACTCTTTAACTTTGATCTAATTTAATTACGATAAAATATTACACTTAAAACTCCCCCGTGGACTAATCTTATGACGATAAACTTGGTTTTTCATACACGGACTACAGAAGGTCCAATAACGACCAGGCGGGTCGTTACAGCAGTGGAGGGAGAATACGAAGCGAGAGGAGTAAATAGAGTAGGGAAACTGAAAAGGGATGGAAAGAATACCGTAACAATGAGGGAAGGTTTGGTATTGAAAGAGTTTGAAAAGGTTTGGGTTGTCAAAGCGGCACTTTTGTGTCCGTGTTTTTTTTTTTTTAAGTTATTCTTTTTTACATTGGAAAATGTCAAAAAATTGTAAAAAAAGGATAAATACAATCCCTGCATTTTGTTACGCCACGTCAGCGGGCCTTTGTCCTGCTTTTATATATACTAGTAAATTTGTTCGCGCTTCGCGCGATTATAAAGTACTTTACTAAATTTTTGAAATGATTTTTAAATAAAAATTTGTATATTAAGACATAAAGTTTAATTTGCACATATTTTTTGACCTTTCTGTTCTCTTCACAACTGTATAATTTTACGTATTCAAATATTCTTTAAACAATATCATTTTGAGATCTTTAGTTATGAATTTATTATCAATATTTTTTTTTTTTTTTGGTTTTGAAGAAGGAAATATATTTTCTATTTTTTTTTACATAAATTTTAAAACTCCATCCTTATTTTTTATAAATGGTACATTTTGTTTCTGACACAATTAACTTTTTGATTTTTATGTGGGTAAAAGCAGGTAAATATTTAATTTCTCCCCTTTAAAGATAGAAAATTAGTACTTCAATACCTTTTTCCTAATTATAACATGTTACAAGAAAAAAAGAGGAATGTGAAAACTAAAAAAAATAAACGCTACTACAACTTCATTTTCAATGCAGTTTTCCAACACGTAGGATATTGGACATATTGGACCTCATTGAATTTGAAAATAAGTATATTTCTTTGTTCATCCTGATTGTTATGTGTAGCTAGCAAAATTTGATTTTTTAATCTAGTTCATCTATTATTTTTGTTGTTCTTTTTCTTGCCTTGTTTTTCTTCCTAATCATTTTTCAACTTCCTTTCTTCTTTCTCCCCTTAACTTGGCACATACAGAGCAACTACAATCATTGCTCTAAACATTAACAAAATTAATTTTCCTCCAAAAAAACACACTAAGTATAAAACATCACCTTCTAATACACCAATCTCTTAAAAAAATCAATCTTTCCAATTACTCGGTACAACTTTTCACCAACTTCTTGCATATAAAACACACGAAAAAAATAAAGGCATCACGACTCCAAATTCAACCGAAAGAAAGAAAAGAGTATACTATGAGATTTTTGATAGGAAAAACTTTACGAGACTTCAATTTGTTTATCATGTATAAAATTTTATTATGATTTACTTTAAATAATACTAAGCACATACCCAAATGTTTGTGCTGGAGAATTTAGCGTTACTCATCTCCACGTCTTCTCCCTTCATTGCCATCACTTCTGCCACCTTCGTAGCCATACCACCATTTTTTCGTTGTTAAAGTTGTCATCAATTTCATATTGTTCAATGATATTTTAGTATCTTCTACTGGTGGGTATGACCTTTTCCCCAAATTTAGGCTTATAATAACAAAGAGTCTTCCACGTAATTTTAAATGGGAACTTGAGAGACAGCGTACTGATCTTCCATTTGCTCTTACTTTTTATGGTGAGGGCAGGGCATTATGCCTTTATTTACTTTTTCTTTATGACATGCAATGTAAGACAATTAATATAGCTCACGTTCTGGATAGTGAAAAGCCACCAGAAGTTTTAAAGAAATAAACAGTTTTATTTAGCACAATAATTAAGAGATAATTAGAGTTGTTCATTTTTAAATTAGAGAAAATGTCAAAAAAAGGAGAAAAAAGATAAATGACTTTCTAGGCCATAGAGAGGTGACACATCACCTTGTCTATGCCTAGCTTTATATTATATATAGATTAGTGATGGGCAACTTTTGTCAAACAATATAAATTTCTCTTGAAGAAAAAGGTTGTAGGTTGTAAATAAATCCTTTTAGCTACTGGCTATTTAGCGACAAATTAGCCATGAAATTCGTAGCTAATTTCTTTTTTTTCTTATACGTAGTACATGTTTTTTGAACAACTTTTAAACTGTACCACAAGAACTCAAGAACAAATTGACATTAAATAGAACAAAGTAGATGAAAATCATGGAAATCAAATTTGGATTTTCGTTATTACTTGGAAAATTTACCAATTATGCTAAACTTTAGTTTGACGTAGTAGACTTAAATTTCAATGCGACGATTATGTTCATGATAAGATGAATTAATCAATTTCTTCTTTCTTCATTTTGGTGAAAAAAAATATGTATATAGCAAAACAACCTTTGCAACACCGACGCATATTGTGCCAGAGAAACAATTATATGCTATGCCCTTTTCGCTTCTATTGGAAGATTGCCTTGCATGGAATTAGAAGAACTCTTAACTTCGGTCAATGGGAGGAATCCTCTTATCCTAAGTGCTTTGCATGACACTCCGAACTCTCCTTTCTCACGCAAGATTGAAAGTGTAACTATCAAAATTGTTTTGAAGATGACATATTCAACTTGACTAGGATAAACATCACCAGAGGCAGATGCAACATGCATACAATGGTTTCAATTGAGCATAATGTGTTGGACACAATATACATAGCTTTAAAATTGAATCCATCTAGTTTAAATTTGGATCCACCTCTGATAACTGCTACTTTTGTTTATCAAATTAAAGGTGTGCATGGATCACTAACTATTTATAAATTAATCGTAAAAATGTATATTTCCACTAATATATTGAGATCTTGATGAAGTGTTAATCGAATTAATATTTTTGAACTTAAGGTTTTGAAGTTAAAACAAGAATCCCTCTATAATTTTGCCATCAACCAGAAATTGGAGAAAAAAATCATATTTTTGGAAGAAGGGATTTTTTGTTTGTTTTTGGCTTATATAAGCACTTGTCAAATAGCAAAGATGTATTGTCTATCTCAACTGTGATTGACAAATGATGCCATGAATGTGGAGAATTTTTGCTTAAATTTTGGTTGCAAATAGGTCCCATATTGCCTTGCACCTACTGCCAAGCAAACAAACAGCTTAAATTGTGGTTACAAATAGGTCCCATATTGCCTTGCTTAATTGAAGGCTAACGACTTTTTTTTTCCTCTTTTTTTTCCCATCTTATGTCCAATATTCGCATTGGAATCCCAAATAATCCGAATTCATGCAGCCTAAGGGGAAGCGCTCCCTAGCTAATAGCACTTTTTTCCATACCATAATTAAAATTCGAAACCTCTAGTTAAGAGTGGAGGAATCTTATCCATCCTATCACAACCCTTATTGTTGGTGGCGAACGACTTGCTTCTATAGTTTTACATACTTATGCTCTTTTTTTCTTTTTCTTTCTTAGTTCAATGAATGAAAAGAAATATCATGGTATATTATATTTTAAAAAGTATGTTGATATACATATATAAACACAGACATAAATAAAAGGAAAACTGCATAGTTGGGTGATCCAATAAAGTGAATATATATAGATTAATTTAACCATGGTAGCAGGTACATCTATTAATTCAGTGTAAATAACCGATACAAATAGCTTATACTTTCTTTTTCAACTCTTTACAGTTTTATTTTGACTGACATCTTATAATTTACATCACTTTGATTCCGAGTTATTTGAACATAATAATATTAATACTAATAATAATGATACTAATCCATGTTAATCATTATGAAATGAGAATTATTTGTGTCAATGATGTAATCAAATTAATTGTTTGATTGGATAAACTGATGGTTTGGTCAGATGTTGAGGCATTGTTGAACACATATTCTTCTTCTGAGCACATGCTAGTAGGACCCTTATTACTATATAATACCTTAACCTCCAAATTCAATGATTTAGATTTTTGGACACAAAATAATTAATCATTGTCCATTTTCTGATTTTTTTATTCAATTAATATGAGACGCGAGACTTAGTTGAAGACAAAGCTCTATTGGAATAGGGACAAAGCTAAACATGTGAACCATCTTTTTGACGAAAGAGATGTAATCATCTCTCATAGTCTCATATCAAATAATATCATAATTATAAGAAGTTAACATTATAAAAATATATCCACATACATACATTACAAATATATAATATTGTATATGTGTATAATTCCATATAAGTGTATCCGCAAGTGTGCATTAATTATTTAACAACCGCTGTTAGCTCCTTAGATTCTGAGATAGATTGGCTGATGTCTTTTCTTTGCATAAAGGAGAATTTTTTCGCGCAACAATAAAAATTAACGTGGTTTGACTAGGAAATTATAATTTAAATTGAAAAAGTCAGTCTCTTGTATAAATGAAAGGTAAGACTACAATAATAAATTTGATGCTAGTCTGACCTTTCACCTGAACCCACGCTTACGCGAAGACTGTGTTACTTGAGTAAATTTAAATTTTATATTGTTGTATAAACTATATATCCCTGCACTTTAATTAGATGTAGCAAGTTGATTACCATCTATTCCTTGTAGAGAATTTAAAGATGTAACTCCAACCATGGGCACACAATAAAATGAGAATTTTGTGTAATTTTTGTGCCCAACGGATAATTATTTGAAGATCATCACCAAAGAAATACCAAGTCCTATTCTATTTCACTAAGAAACAAAGTTTTGTTTCACGAACTAATAGTTT
Organism: Lycium barbarum; assembly: GCF_019175385.1. Taxonomy (NCBI): domain Eukaryota; kingdom Viridiplantae; phylum Streptophyta; class Magnoliopsida; order Solanales; family Solanaceae; genus Lycium; species Lycium barbarum. The sequence goes on along the minus strand of NC_083347.1, from coordinate 112,543,786 downwards.
TGTTCGTGTGTTTTGGGAAGGAGGGTAGAAGAAGGATAAGTAAGAACCCATCATTGTTTTTCGTCTTTTGTGTTTTTTCGCATCACAAGAGAAAAGAGTGATTTCTTCCTTTTTAAAGAGGATAACCATCTCCTAATAACTTCCAATAACCACCCAATGGAAGTTACTTTAATTTAAATCTCCTAACTTCTCCTAATAGGGTCTGGTTACCCCATATGGACGACCCAATTTAACCAGCATCTCTCACTTCGACATGCTGGACTAGATCCCGTCTAATACCAGGTCGATAATCCACATCATTCATACTAACAAATAGTTTGTGTGACTAGCGAGTACAACAAGTTATAAAGTTGCAAACATGTCAAGGTTGTATAAGAGTTCAACATAGGTATTCAATGAGATGTGGAAAGAGTTCACTACAGTCGAGGATCATTACTCACAATATCCCTGACATTATGTGCTACTCTAGAAGCTGTTTCAATCCCTCATCCTCAAAAAAGGTGAACTTGAGTTCATGTATAATATTGTACCCATAATTACACTTGTATACACTCATTGTAAGTATTGTAATGTCCCAAAAAGTTTTCTCTAAGTATCACGTTCTCTTTCAAGCTCTAAATTGAGCATAAGGGTGTTGAAAAAGTGGTGAAGGTCTATTACACCTAAATCTCATGATTGGAAGGTTCTACGGATGTTTACAAGAAAGGAGAGGCAGTTTGGAACAAGTTAGAAATGTTTAAGAGAAGAAAATGACCTTAGCTGCATTTGCCCTAAATTCTAACGATCATAACTTGCAAAGTATAACGAATTAAGTTATGCGCTGTATATCAATTTAAATCCATTGAAGTGAAGTTTCCGCACTTCAAACCATTCGTCATTTCGATATCCCTATAAAAGGTTACGGGAATTTACTAAAAGTTGTCTTCAGAAAAATCAACTGCGGACGTAGGCGTTGTAGGGACTGCGGCGCCATCCAATGACACTGGGCGAAAAATGCATTAAAATGGTTGTCGGAAAAAAAGAAAAGTCTCACAACATTTTAGAAAAACAAACTAGGGTTCTACATTACTCATTAAGGTAAGATTCCTACCATAAAGTCGAATAAAATAATAAGAGATTTACATTGTTTCACACCTTCAAATTCATAAAACCTAGGTTTTCACCCAAGAATTAAAGAGTTCTTCAAGATCCCAAAATCAAGGATTTGCGGAGACATTCTTCAAGGTGTTTTTTTTTTTTAAATTTTTTTTTTTTACTTTCTATGACATATAACGATGTTTAGCAAAGGTTGAATTTATTATGCAGCATAAGCATGTGGACAGTTTTTGAAAACAAAAGGCAAATGCGAAATGGAACTTGGAAGGTGATGAAAGCACTAAATTCTTCCATTCAGTCGTAAAGGGAAGAAGGAAGAATCTACATATTAACAGAATTTGTGACAATGGAGCATGAATAGAGGGTGAAGAAGAGATAGGCATTGCTACAGCTCAATTCTCTCGGGAACTCTTTTCACAGCAGGACACCAATATTGATCTTGATATCCTTAAATATGTTCCTAAATACATTAGTTCCATAGATAATGAATTTCTTTCAAAAGATCCTTCTAAGGAGGAGGTGAAAAAAGCAGTTTTTGACATTAATCCAAACAGCTCTGCTAGACCTGATAAATTTAGTGGTTTGTTTTTTTAAAAAACATGGAATATTGTTGGAACTGATATTTTAAACTTAGTTGAAAATGTTGTCAATGGCAAACAGATCCCTAGATACTTCACGAATACTTGTTTGATTTTACTTCCCAAAATTGATTCTCCACAAACAATTTCAGACTTTAGGCCTATAAATCTCAGTAAAGTGACTCAGAAAATAATTTCAAAATTGTTGTCTGATAGGCTGTCTAATATTATTTCAAAATTATTTCTACCAACCAAAGTGGTTTTGTTAAAGGAAGATCAATTGGGGAAAATGTTTTACTAGGCCAAGAGATCATTCATGAGATTAAACAAGATAACAATGGGGGCAATGTGGTTTTTAAAATTGATATGAACAAAGGCTTATGACAGACTGTCTTGGTATTTTTTGTGTGCTGTTATGAGGAAAATGGGATTTGAGGAAAAATGAATTTTTATAATATGGAATCTTCTTTCAAATAACTAGTATAGTGTAGTTATAAATGGTAAGAGATATGAATTTTTTCAATCACAAGGGGGTAAAGCAAGGAGGTCCTATATCTCCAGCTTTATTTATAATTGCTGAATGATCTGTATAACAAACCTAGGTTCAATGGCTTCACTATGCAAGGTAATGGACCTAAAATCAATCATTTAGCATATGCTGATGATTTAATCATCTTTTGTGTAGGAAAATCCAAGACTCTGAAGTTGGTCATGAAGGTTTTGGAAGATTATTCTAACAACTCAGGTAAAAAAATCAATGGAAAGAAGAGTTGTTTCATTATGGATAAGAAGATCTCAGAAAAAAGGATCAACGTTGTTTCAAACATCCTGCAAGTTCGAAGACAGCAATTTCCAATCACCTACTTGGGATGTCCACTATTCCAGGGTAGGAAATTGATTCAATATTTTGCTGATATGGCAACTAAAATCCTTAAAAGGTAAACTCTTGGAATTATGATAGATTATCCACTAGGAGAAGATTATTTTGATCAAACATGTACTCTCTACTATGCCAGTGCATCTACTAGTTGTCTGTCAACCTCCTAAAACTATTTTCAAACAAATGAAACAAATTTTTACGGGGTAATAATGAAGGCAAGCATCAATACCATTGGGCAAAATGGCCCAGTCTATGCTTGCCTACTTTGGAAGAGGTATTGGAATAAGATCCTTGAATGATATTTATGATTCTTTTGCTGCTAAGTTATGGTGGCAATTTAGAACCAAGGAATCTTTATGGTCAGATATTTTGAAGGCAAAATATGCTAGAAGAATTCATCCTGTTGCTAGGAAGTGGAGTTATGTTCAGTCTCACAACTGGAGAAGAATGATGAAAATCAAAAAGAAAATAGATCAGTTAATCTTATGGAGGGTAAATAGAGGCAATGATAGTTTTTGGTGGGACAACTGGTTTCGATTGGCTCACTTTGGTATTGCTAATACATCAGTCAGGGCAATGTATCAGAATATATTGAAAAAGGTGTTTGGAATGTACAAAAACTTAAGCAATGACTTCCTGATAATGTTGTGAATCATATCCAAAGAATTACTATTAACTCTCCTAATCTTAGTGACAAACTTGTTTGGACAGTTACCTCAGATGGGAGATGTAGTTGTAAATCAGCTTGGAACATTATCAGAGTTGCTCAGAGCCCCTCTTTAGTCAACAAGATGATGTGGCACAAAAAATCTCCTTTCGAAGTTTCTTTGTTTCTTTGGAAAGTTTTCAAGAATAAGGTGGTTGTTGATCTAAACTCGAGGAGATTCAAAGTTCATTGACCATCCATTTGCTCTTGCTGTATTAATCAAGATGAGGAAGATGTGGAGTATTTGTTTCATAAGAGCAGAATCTGTCAAGAGATATGGAAGCATTTTAAACAGTATTTTGGGATCTTTCAGGTTTCTAATAGTCTGAGACATCTAGTGATTACTTGGTGGCTTACTAAAGGCAAGAATCCCATACAGAATATAGCTCTACAAATTCTTCCAGGAATCATCATCTGGCAAATATGGAAAGATAGACGTAAAGAAAGATTTGAAGACTAGAAAAATATCTATTCAGAGGATTAAAATAAGGATTTATCAGCAATTGGTCATGGTGATTCATAAACAGTTCCCCGGTGTCAATCCTTTCATGCATGGGTCTCAGTTTATTCAAATCATGGAGGAGGCTAAATATTATTTCAAAGCATTTCCTGCTAAATGATTATTTCCTGTGAAAGATTGGGTTCAAAACACTGATGAATGTTCAAAAGGGAATCCTGGAAACGTGGTGGAGGTGGAGGGAGTGATAAGAGATCATAAAGGATATTTGATTGCAGCTTTTGGAATAAACCTTGGAATTACTACTAACAAAGTGGCAGAAGCACAAGCAACGGAAACTGAGATTGACTGGAGTGCGCAGAATGGATATAAGTTGTTGGAGTTAGAAAGTGATTCAAAACTGCTTGTGGATTGGATTATGAATAGTTGTAATCCCCCATGAAATACTATGGATATCATTTTGAGAATCAAGAGCTTGCTCGATCAAGTAGATAAATGGAGCATTGTACATTGTTTCAGAGAAGGTAATAGAGTGGCTGATAGTTTGTCCAACTGGGGTCTTGAATGCAATACAACTACCTGGATAACTGATTTTCAAATATTGCCAAAGGAGGTTAGAGGAGAAATGAATATGGACAGATTACAGTTTCCTACATTCCAGAATAATCTCAATAAGAAGTCTTGTAACATGGATAAGAAGTTAGATAGAAATTACTCTTTTGATGTTCCATGATTACATACTATGTATAGATGAAGAGTTACAACTCTTCTGGTAAACAATTTTTTATAAGCTAATCTGAAAATCCTACCATGAAGTTAGTATGGGGTCTGTCCATACGAGATAGGTGCAGAGAGTTAGAACTCCTCTGTGGCTCTGTTGTTGGGAATAAAATAGACCCGCAAAAATAATATTCACGGTATTAGTAATAAACGCGGAACACTAAGTTATGGTTAAATCAGCAAGAATAAAATGCAGCAATAATGACACCAAGATTTTACGTGGAAACCCTTCTGAATAAGGGAAAAACCACGGCCAAGAGGAGCAGTTGATATCACTATAGTAAGGAATTTTACACTGTGTAGTCACGAGTATAAATACTCCAAAGACCACTACACACTCAAAAAGAAAAACACTCTTTTGATTTTTCCCACCTCACTACAATATCACTCACACTCTATTTTTCTTCACAGACTATTTTCTTACAGTCTATGGAATACCTCACTTTTCTCTCACTCAGATGTATTGTCTGAGATTTTGGTGTGTTACAAATGAACCATAAGCTGCCTATTTATAGGAATGAATTTCCTATGGTGAGGTAAGCGCTTACATCACGATTATGATGAGGTAAGCGCTTACATCATGAAAATGTGAACAAAGAAATTGGCTTGTTAGCCAAGTCCACAATTGTTGCCAATGTATAATTTGTCAAAGGAAGAAAAATCTTCCTTTCTTAAAATATGGGATAGGGGACTGGACCCCACAAATCTCCCCCTCCAGTCCCATTCACCTGAAGGAGGGTACACTGTCTTCTAATTTGAGTGCATGCCGACAAGTTCTTTGCACGATTCGAACTTGTCTCTCGGTACCGCCTTGGTCAGCATATCTGCAGGATTTTCATTCGTGTGAATCTTCTTGACTTGGAACAATTCGCTTTCCAATTTCTCACGAATCCAATGATATCTGACATCGATGTGTTTTGTTCTCGCATGGTACATGGAGTTCTTGCTCAAGTCTATTGCACTTTGACTGTCACAATAGACAACATACTCCATTTGCTGCAATCCGAGTTCTTGAAGGAATCTCTTGAGCCATATCATCTCTTTGCCAGCTTCAGTAGCCGCAATATACTCCGCTTCCGTTGTAGACAGTGCGACACACTTCTGCAACTTCGACTGCCATGATATAGCTCCCCTTGAAAAAGTAAACAAATATCCAGTAGTGGATTTTCTGTTATCAAGGTCACCTGCCATATCAGAATCTGTATAGCCCTTCAAAATTGGATTTGATCCTCCAAAATACAAGCATTCATCTGAGCTTCCTCTTAGATACCTGAGTATCCACTTCACAGCTTCCCAATGCTCTTTCCCTGGATTTTCGAGAAATCTGCTAACAACACCGACTGCATGAGCAATATCTGGTCGAGTGCATACCATTGCATACATTAAACTTCCGACGGTAGAGGAATAAGGAATCTTGGCCATTCTCTCTTTTTCCTCTGTTGTTGTAGGACACATCTTTTTGCTCAATTTCAGATGACCAGGAAGAGGTGTGCTAACCCACTTAGCACTCTTCATATTGAAGCGCTCTAGTACACGTTCTATGTACTTTTTCTGCGACAAATAAAGCTTCTTTTCATCTCTCGAATGAGTAATTCTCATGCCCTGCTTAGCATGACCCAAGTCTTTCATTGCAAAAGACTTACTCAATTGTTTCTTCAACTCGTCAATCCTGGAAGCATTTTTGCCTACAATCAACATATCATCCACATATAGCAGAAGGATGATAAAGTCATCATCAGAAAATCTTTGTACAAACACACAGTGATCTGAAGAAGTCTTCTTGTAGCCTTGCTCCCCCATAACAGACTCAAACTTCTTGTACTACTGTCTGGGAGCTTGCTTCAATCCATATAAACTCTTCTTGAGTTTGCATACAAGATTTTCTTTACCTTTTGCCTTGAAGCCCTCAGGTTGTTCTATATAAATCTCCTCTTCTAAGTCACCGTGAAGAAAAGCAGTCTTCACATCCATCTGCTCAATCTCCAAATCAAGACTAGCAGTTAAACCAAGAACTGTTCGAATGGAGGACATTTTCACGACAGGAGAAAAGATTTCGTCAAAGTCAATACCTTTCCTTTGACCAAATCCCTTAACAATCAATCTAGCTTTGTATCTGGGCTTCAAACTGTGTTCTTCGGCTTTAACTTTGAACACCCACTTGTTCTTCAAAGCTCTCATGCCCTTAGGAAATTTTACCAACTCATAAGTATGGTTCTCACGCAGAGATTTCATCTCATCTTGCATGGCTTCAATCCATTGATCCTTGTGCTCATCTTTCATGGCCTCCTCATAACATTCAGGTTCTCCCCCATCAGTGAGTAATACATACTCATTAGGTGAATAACGGGAAGAAGGAACATACTGTCTAGTAGACCTTCTAAGTGGAATATCTGACTCATCCACGACTTCATGAGTATGAGCATCTACCTCATCAATAGCAGTATCGTTATCATCATCAACATGCTGATCTGGAACATGATTCTGGGCATCACCATCGTCATCGAGCCCACCAACGTCATCAACATTTGTATGAGGAACTTGATCAAGATTAACTAAACCTTCAGAACTTGAAGATTTTATCTTCTCCGCTTTGTTAATATCTTCAATGGTTTGATCCTCCATGAAGATAACATCACGGCTTCTCACGACCTTCTTCTCAATTGGATCATATAGCCTGTAACCAAACTCATCAAGGCCATAACCAATGAAGATGCACTGCCTTGTCTTGGCAGTTAATTTTGACCTCTCATCTTTAGGCACATGTACAAAAGCTTTGCAACCAAACACTTTCAAGTGGTCATAGGAAACATCCTTGTCATACCAAACTCTGTTTGGAACATCACTTTGCAAAGAAACCGCAGGGGATAGATTAATAACATGTGCGGCGGTCAACAAAGCCTCACCCCAAAAGGAATTCGGAAACTTTGCTTTAGAAAGCAAACATCTGACTCTTTCCATCAAAATCCTATTCATCCTCTCTGCTAAACCATTAAGCTGAGGAGTCTTAGGAGGAGTCTTCTGGTGTCTGATACCCTGTTGCTTGCAGTATTTGTCAAACGGTCCACAATATTCACCACCGTTATCAGTACGAATACACTTCAGCTTTTTTCCAGTTTCTCTTTCAACTGAAGCCTGAAACTGCTTAAAGACACCCAACACTTGGTCTTTAGTCTTTAAGACGTAGACCCAAAGTTTCCTTGAGCAATCATCAATAAAGGTAGCAAAATAAAGTGCACCACCCAAAGTCCTTGTCTTCATTGGACCACATAAATCTGAATGCACCAACTCAAGCAACTCTGTCTTTCTTGAAGGAAGATGAGACTTGAAAGAAACTCTATTTTGTTTTCCAGCCAAGCAGTGCTCACACTTTTCTAATTTAGCACTTTCGAAATTTGACAATAATTTCTTTTTGGCCAGAACATTTAGTCTTTTCTTGCTAATGTGGCTAAGCCTCTTATGCCATAACGTTAAAGAGTTATTTCTCTCAACTGCATTCACCATATCAACACAGGTAGAGGCCATAGTCCAGTATAGACCACGACGCTTTTCGCCACGAGCCACAATCATGGAACCTTTAGTAAGCTTCCACTTTCCAGCACCATTGGTACTGACATATCCCTCATCATCCAAAACACCAACAGAGATCAAGTGCAAACGAACATCAGGTGCATGCTTTACATTGTTTAAAACTAGTTTAGTTCCAATATTAGTTTTCAAACAAATCGTTCCAACACCAGCCACCCTAGATACAGTCTCATTACCCATACTCAAAGTTCCAAAGTCACCCGGAGTATAGGATGAGAAAAGTTCCATCCTTGATGTCACATGAGATGCGGCACCAATGTCCACAACCCAGCTTGACTCATCACAAGCAATATTTATCAGATCCGCATCAAGGACAGTAACAAGATCTTCTATAGTGACAGCGGCAACACGATTTCCATCTTCTTTCTTTTCCTCCTTATCTCTATTCTCCTTTTTCAAAATTCGGCAGAACTTCTTTGTGTGCCCTTTCTTCCAGCAATGATAGCACTCAATATCTTTAAGTATGCTTCTGGATTTGCTTCTATGATGTTCTCTATTTTGAGAACCACGATTCTTGCCTCTCCCCCTAATGTCAGTCACCAAGACATCTGATGAGGAGGAACCTTGAGATTTTCTTCTCATCTCTTCATTTAAAAGACTGCTCTTGGCAAGATTCATAGAGATCACACCATCTGGAGCAGAATATGATAATGAAGTTCTAATAATTTCCCAAGAATCTGGTAGGGAACCAAGTAGAAACAGGCCTTGAATTTCTTCATCAAAATTAATGCCCATAGCAGATAACTGGTTCATGATCCCCTGAAAAGTATTCAGATGATCTGTCATTGCGGAACCATCGTGGTACTTTAAACCCAACATTTGTTTTATCAAAAACATCTTGTTGTTACCAGTTTTCCGAGCATACAAACTTTCAAGATGCTCCCATAGGGTCCGAGCATGTGTCTCTCCAGAAATATGGTTCAACACATTATCGTCAACCCACTGTCTAATAAAGCCGCAAACCTGTCGATGCAACAAATTCCACTCTTCATCTGACTTATTATCAGGCTTTTTATTGGCAAAGACAGGTTGATGAAAATTCTTGACATAGAGCAAATCTTCCATTTTGCCCTTCCAAATGGCATAATTTACGCCACTCAAAGTAACCATTCTACTAATGTTGACTTCCATCGTTTATCACAAACACAAATACTATTTTATTCGAGGACCAAAGTAATTCTTTTCTGATGTGGAAGTTCAGACTGTGCTGCAACCACAGAGCATACTCAGACAGAACCTTGGCTCTGATACCACTTGTTGGGAATAAAATAGACCCGCAAAAATAATATTCACGGTATTAGTAATAAACGCGGAACACTAAGTTATGGTTAAATCAGCAAGAATAAAATGCAGCAATAATGACACCAAGATTTTACGTGGAAACCCTTCTGAATAAGGGAAAAACCACGGCCAAGAGGAGCAGCTGATATCACTATAGTAAGGAATTTTACACTGTGTAGTCACGAGTATAAATACTCCAAAGACCACTACACACTCAAAAAGAAAAACACTCTTTTGATTTTTCCCACCTCACTACAATATCACTCACACTCTATTTTTCTTCACAGACTATTTTCTTACAGTCTATGGAATACCTCACTTTGCTCTCACTCAGATGTATTGTCTGAGATTTTGGTGTGTTACAAATGAACCATAAGCTGCCTATTTATAGGAATGAATTTCCTATGGTGAGGTAAGCGCTTACATCACGATTATGATGAGGTAAGCGCTTACATCATGAAAATGTGAACAAAGAAATTGGCTTGTTAGCCAAGTCCACAATTGTTGCCAATGTATAATTTGTCAAAGGAAGAAAAATCTTCCTTTCTTAAAATATGGGATAGGGGACTGGACCCCACATCTGTCATGTACTTTAAATGGAGTATGAATAAATAGTCACTCGTTTGGAGGGGCTGATTGAAGAAAATAAAATATAACGATGTTTAGATTATAAGATAGATGGAGTTTGTCTGTGGAAACTACGGGAAGCCATTAGTAGCTAAATAAGACCTCAAGTAAGGAATCGGGTTGAGTAAGTAGTGGGGTTAACGATTTTAACAACTTATTAATTGTAGATATGAAGAGATGAATATGCTATGTCGTTAATAGAGGACCTTAGCAGTTAATTTGAGGTAAGTTAATATTACTATTTGTTGGTTGTAGATCTTTAGCCCATTTGTATGAAAAGCTTGATAAAATTGGAGATGAATATTTGTTAAGATTACTATTTGTTGGTTGGAGATGAATATGCTTGATAAAAATTATCTGATTTTTCTTGGTTGTAGATCTTTAGCCTATTTGTATGAAAAGCCTTTAGATGTTTGAATGCTATAAATTCAGCCTTTAGTATAAAAACTCATGATCTAATTCCTATGGGAAAGGAAGATATTGTACAACTTATGAATATAAGCATTGGGACAGATTCAGTACTATATATCGTACACTAAACAGTAGTCTTTTTTCTAAACAGTAGTCTTTTTTCTATCTTAGTTTGTTTAAGTTTGCTACCATTTAATACGGGGACAACAATGTTGCATTTACCAACCACTGGATTATCACTATTCATGCATTAGCAACCTCATAATTTCAGATTTTTAAAGACAATATCGTCCTTTCATATGGACCCTTGTAAAGATTTGAGTCTCATTCGATGTCTGGTATTTATATCGGGGCTCGATATTGGGGTAAGACGCTCCCTTAAAAAGAAGACTTCGTATCCAGTAGGGCTCGAACCCGAGATCTTTGATTAAGAATAAAGGAGTACAGTACTTACATTCCACCACAATCAGGGACGGAACCAGCGTATAACCTATGGGTTCAGTCGAATCCAGTAACTTTGGTTCAAACTCTCAATTGGTCTAAATTATCAATTGAATATATACTAATTATTAATTTAGAACTCAATTACTCAAAGAGATTAGAATTCAAAGCTCATAAACTTTAAATCCCGACTCCGCTTCTGATCACAACCCTGGGTGGTGACACTTTTCAAGATTTAAGATGGAGAATAAACAGACTTCAAAAGATGTAAATCAGAAATTATGGACAAATTGCACCTGGTCCATATATTCTGTATGACTGATAATCTTCAACATTGTTATTAGTCTTTTTCTTGTTTAGTGTGTGTGTTTCTTTTAGGTTTAATGCTTGGGGAACAGAAGCTTGTTAAGTGGATTGGATTAGAGAAAAGACAAATTGAGGATCAGAATCAGTAGTTTTAAACTCTGTATTCTTGTCTAATGGATCTATATATATATCTTTTGCTCATTTCATTGGCTACCTGCAAAATGGTCCCCTCTAGTTTTCCTACCAGCCTAATATCTCCAACTTTCCCACTTTAATCTATGGAAAATTAGGATAAACTCTACTGTCTAAAATCAGAATTCCCTACGCCGTGATAGCACCTGTACTCCAATCCGATAGGCGAATCAATTTCAATTTTATTTTAATTTCATTAATTAGATGCATAAAGTAAATATAATCAGTTATACGTCGTATAAGATATCTCAAAATAACATAAGTGCAAGAATATACAATCAAAATACTCCCAATGACCTGACAATACAAGTCAAGAGCATCTAAGACTGAAAATAAATACATAAGTCTAGAATAATATGTTGTCTAGGATTAGAAGAATAAATATAATAAAGAAAACATAGTTACAGTCCGGTGCTGTGAAGTAATTTGATTCCATGTTAAGGTTTTGGTCTAATTTTTTTTGTCTTGGTCTCTAACGGATCTCCAATTTAAAGGTAATTTTAAACCATAATAAAAAGTCGAGGGATAAATACTGACAATTTTTCTTGAAGATTTTGAACACATGTGGAATCCATCCATTTCATGCTAGAACTCTATTAGTAGTAAGGGCAAAATACAAAATAATTTGGTGAAGACAAGTGTATGAATGAAAAAAAAAAAAAGCTACAGAGGATAAACTTAAGAAATTTAGAATGATATGGGACAAATTTGAAGCAAGCACAAACATATTATACAAATGTACCTTTCTTCATCTTTCTCCACCAATACAGCTTTCTAAAGTCTTGATACATCTCGGTGGTACCTTTACTTAATACCTCGAGCTGTGAGCTTCCTCTAGTACCAGTTTCTCAACTCATCAACTTTAGGAACACATATCCGGACATTAAGCTGTAATACAACAACATCATTATTATCAATTTATCATCATAACCAAGCTAGATATGTTGCACATGTTCTTTTCTTTTCTTTTTCTCCACAAATTAAAAGTCTTGTTGTTGCAAGCGAAAATACCCATATAGGTTCGATATTACTCTATTTTGGTGCAAGTGGGAAATCCTGTTAGAAGCTATTCTGCCTTGCTTTCTTTTCACAAATCTATATCCCTTTAGTTTTTAGTAATTTATGTTAGGTGCAATTTAATGTAAGGTATACCTCTTGCTGTGAGCTTCCTCTAGTAACAGTTTCTCAACTCATCAACGTTAGGAACATTAAGCTGTAATACAACATCATCATTATCAATTTATTATCATCACCAAGCTAAATATGATGCACATTTGTTTCCCCACAGATTAAAAGTTTCTTGTTGCAAGCGAAAATACCCATGTAGGTTCGATATTACTCTCTTTTTATTTTAAGTGGGAAATCCTGTTAGAAGCTATTCTTCCTTGCTAATTTCTTTTAACAAATCTATATCCCTTTTGGTTTTAGTGATTTATGTTTGGTGCAATTTAATTGAATAGTATATCACCTAAAAATGCTTGAAAAAATTGTTAAACTAGATGCAACTTACCACAATTGATTATAGAGAAATTTCTTGTCGCCGTATTCATTGACAACAAAAGCACAAATAGCTGTAGAAATAGTATTTGTTGGAGATTACATGCAGATTAGATGGTACAATTGTTACGCGGATTCGTTTATGAGCACACGTATAATTGAAAACTGATGTTCCTAATATGGAAAAGGAAGATATTGTACACATATGAATATAACATGCATGGGACAGATTCAGTACTATATATTGTGCACAATAAACACTAGTCTGTTTTCTTAGTTTAGTTTGCTACACTGATTATCACTACTCATGCAGTAGCAACCTCATAATTTCATTTTTAAGGACAATACATGTGTACCCTTTTCAAGATTGAAGATGAAGAAACAGATTTGACAAAATGCACCTGGTCCATATCTTCTGTTTGGATGATAATGTTCGACATTATTATTATTAGTCTCTTTCTAGTTTAGTGTGTTTCTTTTAGGTTTAATGCTTGGGAAAGAGTAGGTTGTTAAAGTGGATTGGATTGTTGAAAAGAGAAATTGAGGATAAGAATCACTATATATGTACTCTCTCCGTCGCATAATAAGTGTCACTTTAGCTAAAAAAAAAAAATTGTCTCATAATAAGTGTCGTCTTGGGAAATCAAGACATAAATTGGCTAGTTTTTCCAACTGTACCCTTAGACAAAAACTGACAAGTTCAAGTAACATCTAAATGATGATTAGAAAAGTCACATAGTAACTTGGTATTGTTGGACTCCCAATGTCAAATGTTTACTACTTGTGCATGCTCTAATCAAGAGGAAAAAATAATTTATTTTTATTATATAGAGGTAATTTGGTAAACTTTATATTGTATTATTGATTTCTTAATATGCGTGTTTTTTTGCTAAGGTGACACTTATTATGGGACGGAGGGAGTATCTCTTTTGTTCACCTCTTCGGCTGCCTACAGATTGGTCCCCTCTAGTTTTCCTACCACACAATGTGAACCGGCCTACCTAGCTAATATTTCCAACTTTGCCTAATTTAATCTAGGGAAAATTTGGATCAAGTTTCCAGGAATTTTATTCTCCGTTAAACTTCTGGTCTAATCTTAGTTCCATCATTAGGAAGAAGTTTCATATTTTCCCTTGCTCTGTATGGAGCTCCAACCTGAAGGTAAACTTCAAATCATCATAAAAAGTCGAGGATAGTATTGACCATTTTTCATAAAGAATTTGGACACATAGAATCCACCAATTTCATCCTGGAACTTTATTAATAGTAAGGACAATAGAGGATAATTTGTGTTGGGGTTTGCCCTTAATTTCCTACCTTATTTGGATTCTTACCATAGTTGTGTTTTACTTCAAAAAGGATTTCTTAGTAGAAAATGTTTTCTTTGTGGAAAAAGACTCTAACATATTTATCCCTTTTTTTGGTAGAGAAGTTTTGCACTTCTATAAATTGATTATATTCCCTTCAAACGAGAATACAATAGCATCCACAATGTAGTCATTTAGAGAGTTTTGTATAAGGCAAGATTTTTCTCTCAAATGTTTTATGCTTTTATATTAGTTTTTCATATGTAGATCAATTGATCAAACCATATTAGAATATTATCTCTTTTAGTATCTTTTTCTTTGTCGTCTTATTTATCGTCATCCAAGGTTTGCAATTGTAAGCTTCCGCATGACACCCTGTTATTTCGATCGCAACAATTTGTTGACAACAAGTGTACGAATGAAAAAAAAATTAACAGAGGATAAATTGAGTAATTTAGAATAAAATGGGACAAATTTGAAGCAATCAGAAACATATTATGGAAATGTATCTTTCTTCATCTTCCCCCGCTAATACAAATACTCTTGCAAGTCTTGATACATCTTGGTGTACCCACATTTATTCAATACATCGAACTGTGAACTTCCTGTAGTATCAATTTCTCAACTCATCAACGTTAGAAACGCATATCCGGACATTAAGCTGTAATATAACAACATCATCATTATTATCATCATCACCATCATCATCACCAAATGGTTTGCCCTTAAAAGACAACTTGAAAGAAGGAAGTAGGCAGCTATATTACACGGATTTGTTTATGAGCACGCGTATAATTGAAAACTGATCTTCCTATGGAAAAGGAAGATATTGTACACATATGAATATAACATGGGACAGAATCAGTACTATATGATATCGTACAATAAACACTAGTCTGTTTTCTATCTTAGTTTGTAAGTTTAGTTTGCTACACTGATTATCACTACTCATGCAGTAGCAACCTCATAATTTCATTTTAAGACAATATGTACCTTCTTCATGATTTAAGATGGAGAAGAAATAGACTTCAAATATATCAGAAACTAGTGAACTTCCCGCGCTTCGCATGGTTAAAAGGACCTGATTATATTTACGGAATGATCTTCTTCTAATAGTTAAATAGTTTAAAAATAATCCGACAATGGGTTGTATATAGCTATGTTTTCAGCATATCCAAATTAGGGAAAAGCATCCCAAGCCAGCCACAGACATTATAAAACACATGACAATTTATAAGAAGTCATAAATTTAGCTCACCAGACTAATTAATTAGGTCGACCTGCATCATATAGTAATTACTCCGTAGAAATAAAGAAAGAAAAAGGTTGGAAGAAGAGAGATTTCAGGAAAAATATTTTTTTGATATAAATTAAGGGAAAAAAATTAAAAATGTCAGAAAATAAATAAATGGACTTAAAAAACATATTTAATTTTGTTTATTGCAAATTTAAAAAATGTTTTAAGCATATCCAAATTAGGAAAAAGCATCCCAAGCAAGCCACAGACATTATAAGAAATACTGTAATTATATTACTAACACATGGCAATTTATAAAAAGTCATAAATTTAGTTCATCAGACTATTTAATTAGGTCGAGTTGCATCATATACTAAGTACTCCGTAGAAATAACGAAAGAAGAAAGGTTGGAAGGAGAGAGATTTCAGGAAAAATATTTTTTAGATATAAATTAAAGAAAAAGGTTAAAAATGTGAAAAACTAAATAAATGGACTTAAAAAACATTCTTCAATTTTGTTCCTTGCAAATTAAAAAATTTATACTTTTATAACTTTCTCCTAAAATGTATAACGTCATTAAAAAGATTAAAGAAAGAAAAGAAATCTTTGAAACGAGCTAGTATTTAGTAAACAATATCACGTCGAATTTTGGTATGCCCCTTCTTCTGTTCTTCTGTTTATTTTTTCTTGGGGTTGTTTAATTTTCACTGCCTGCTTCTTCTTCCCTTATTTTCCGCTTTACACACCACTTCTCCAACAAAATTCAAAATCACTCCGTCATCTCAAAAAATTATCCTTACCAATTATTATATATTTGTTCACATTTTTCCCAATAAAATCTCAACCGAAGAATTAAAGAAAATGTCACAAAAGTTAAATATATCCAAATTAAAACCCAACACATACCAATTGAATTTCTACTCAATGGAATGTGAAAGGATAAAAGAGTTACCATTGCAAAAGGCTTCAAGTAAGGAAAGAAAATAGGAGTAATAGAAGCAGGGCATTTCAACCACGTTACATGAGTATGGCATTTCAATAACCACAAAAGCAACATCCATGAAATGGAACTATGTCTGTCTGTTTGCGATGAAGAAAATCGGCCAAACCAAATTAATGTGGATGATCTTGGCCATCAGGATCCTTGCATCTTTTTTCATTTTTTTTTTTTTTTTTGCTTTCTTATAGAAGAAATAAGTTGACAGAGAATTGGTTAAACATCTTTTTTTTTGGATTTTAATGTATATATCACGCAAAAGACATCCATAGTCATCTGATACAACAATAAGTAAAACAAATATGTATTCATTATGGGTCTCAAGAAAAAAAGTGCAAACCTCACAGATTTTTTATTTTTATTTTTATTTTGAAATTAACTTATGTATCAAGAACATCATATGTAAAATGGTCAAGCACATATTTTAATCTTGTCCACTAAAAGAATATATAAAACATATAACACAAGTTTCACATGTATATAGTTGTGACAGTGCTCTGAAAAACTGCACTTGTGCTGAACTTGAAAAATATAAAAGAGAAGTCCAAGGATATTGTTAAAAAAATACTCTAGTAAATTATAAAAGAGAGAAGAGTGTAACCTTAAATGAAAAGAAGAGATGTAGAAGTAGCATGAATGAGTAGACAATAAGGGGAGGAACGTTGCTAGAAAAGTCATTGCAAGAGTATTGTAGATTGCAGGGGTTCTTTTCCCCGTAAATGAGGAATACGAAGGGATGCAACAATAACAACTACTCTTGGGACAGTTTCTTTCTTTAATGAACATGAAAAGACACGTTTTTTAGGCTTGTTAAATTTAAACAATTATAGTGGAAAAAAATAAAGAGAAAAGGCAAAAAAGGAGAAAATAAATAAATTGGTTTCTTGGAATTTTAGAGCGCCACGTCACCGGGCCGAAGTCTTGCTTTTATATATATATATATATATATATATATATATATATAGATTATGGAGAAAATGCACCTGCTCCATATCTTCTGTATGGATGATAATGGTCTACATTGTTATTAGTCTGTGTGCAGTTTAGAGTATCTGTTTCATTCAGGTTTAATGCTTGGGACATATTGAGTACCGTACAATAATTTAGTTTGCTATCTTAGTTTATTAGTTAGTTTGCTAGCCAATTAATATGGTGACAACAATACAATGTAGCATTTACCAGCCATTGATTATCACTAGTCATGCATTAGGAACCTGAAAATATTAGATTTTTAAAGACAATATGGACCCTTTACAAAATTATTTTCTTTTGGTTCCCACCAAATTCGGTATTCGTATTAAGCCCAACTAAATTTGGATACGCGCAGGAAATCACACATTGGGGTTAAATCGTTCTCTAACAAAGGCGGCTCTGTACCCAATAGGGCTCGAACATGAGACCTCTGGTTAATGATGAAGGAGTACTTACCACTCTACCACAAGGAGGGACGGAGCTAATATGTCGGAACCCAGTAGCTTTGGTTCAAATCCCGTAGTTGTCTTAAAATTCAATTGAATATGTATTGGTTATTAATTTAAAACCCAATAACTTAAAGAGATTGAAATTCATAACCCATAAACTTCAAATTCTGACTCCGTCTTTAACCATAACCCTTTATGGTGACCCTTTTCAATATTTAAGATGAAGAATAAACAGACTTCAAAAAGACATGTATCAGAAATTATGGACAAAATGCACTGATCCATATCTTCTGTATGGATGATAATGTTTAACATTGTTATTAGTCCCTTTCTTGTTTAGTGTATGTGTTTCTTTTAAGTGAATTTGGATTGCAGAAAAGACAAATTGAGGATCAAAATCACTAGCTTTAAACTGTTGTCTTCTTGTCCACAACGCATATATATATATATATATATATATATATATATATATATATATATATATATATAGGCTGCCTGCTTATTGGTCCCCTATGGTTTTCCTACCACACAATACGAACCGACCGACCTAATATCTCTAAGTTTGCCTAATTTAATCCAAGGAAAAGAGTTTAATTATCTCATGCAGAAATAGAGTAACTTCGTTATCCGCTAAACTTTTGGTCTAATCTTGCTTTGGCCATTAGGAAAGTCTCATTATGTCTTTTGATATCTAATGGAGTTCCAACCTGAAGATAAGTCTAGTCAAAAGTTGAGGGTTAAATATAGGTCTTTTATGTAGAAATTTTGAGCAAGAGTTCACCAATTTCATATTGGAGCTATTCTTATGATAAGGGTAAATACGAGATGCGTCGCTACCGACGTGAGTATAAATGAACCAAATATTTGACTGATGCAAAAATTGAACAATTACGAATAGTACAATAGTAAATTTGGACATTGTTCCCTCTAATCTAGCTCAGCCTTATCTCATTTAGCAGCGGTGTCAAAACAATTTTGAAAAATGACCCAAACAAATTCTCAACTCATACACATATATCTCACAAGCCATCAAACTTGCCCATCAGAATAGCTTTCAAAATTTCAAACTCATTCTATCACTTCCGAAATTCTTCCATTCTTTCAAATTATATTCCCAAATCTCTCAAACCATCACCATAATACTTGCTAGCAGTATATCAATATACCTACATTACACTCACTAAATTTTTTTCTTTTCTTTTTGAGTTTTTCACAATTTTAATACAAGGTTATCTGTAACGATATACAACTATCACTATGCAAAGAAAATTATAGGCTTGGACACAAAAAAAAAATTATAGGCGTCAGTTTATTCAATTTGATATACATAATTTTCATTATCTGATATGATATACATATCAGGTTAGAAAGTTGTTCTCACTGACATACAACAACACATGTAAACAAAAAACTTAATTGATATCAGTTTCATCATGTAGATATACACAGATATTCACTATATGATATACACACTTGTATACAATACTTTTTTAAAATGAGGTACAACGACGTATATTGACTCACTGATATACATATTCATACAAAAGGTTATTCATAATGATATACACCAACACATATTTAGAAAAAAAACACGTTGATTCTAGCACTCGCTCTTGTTGACATATCATAGAATAATATCCCTAAACAGTCCATTCACTTTAGTATCCATATACGCGCAACACATAATCCCAAACATCCCTAAACCGTTCATTTGCTTTAGTATCCATATACGCGTTACACATAGAGAAACTTGACCAAACATCGCAAGAAAGACTGGTAAACATCCCTTGTATGTTGCCACAAATCCCACAACATGAGAATCGCTTACTTTCCAGTTTTATCAAGTCATGTCTGGAATACAAAGTCAACATTCTACATCGCGCACTTTTGAGATTGCACATTTCTCAATTATAAGACCAGCTACGCAAACTTAAGCAACTAGTCATGCACTATTAAAATGAATTATACTAACTCAAAAACCAGACACCAACCAATGTGGGGAGATTATCTTCTTACAGGAGGCACAACACCTCGACCAGGTGCTGCTCCACGACCTGTAGCCTGTGCCTGCAAACAGGATGTTCATAATCAGGCATGGTTTTTTACTAAAAATGTACAATCATTGGCAAGTGAAAGTACGCATAAAATTAGGGTGTGTTTGGTATGACGGAAAATGTTTTCCATGAATAATGTTTTCATAGAAAATAAATGGGTTTCTTATTATTTTCTTGTGTTTGGTACGTAAGAAAATATTATCCCGAAAACAATTGTTTATAATTACATTGAGAGGTGCGGGTGGGGGTAGCGCGTGGAGTGGTGGTGATGGGGCCTACGGGGTTTCGAGTTGGGGGTGGGGTGGGTTGGAGGGTGGGAGGAGACAATCAATGTGAAATGCCTCTTGTGGAAGTTCTCTTCCCTACTTCCACTAAGGAAGTCATTTTCCACATTTTTAAGGAACTTGTTTTCCTAAAGAAAATGTTGTCCAGAATTTTTAATCAACCAAACATGAGAAAATTGGATTTCCTCCGTACCAAACACACCCTTAGTCTTGACACCAAATACAACAAAAAACGCAACGGTAAGGGAAAGATAGAAGAGGCACTGACTTTAGCTCGCATGGCCATAGCACGTCCCCGTCCAACACCAAGTGATGTACCTTTGCCCTTCAAAAGATGAATTCAAACATAAGCAAAGCACTTCATTAAACCAGATAAATAAATAGGTGCAACAAAAAAGTACCTTGATTCTGGCTTCTAGCCGCTTGAACATGGGAGCATTCTTGAGCATGTCAGGAATTATCATGAACCTGGTAGAAATTAAATTTCAGTTACTAACCAGAAGCCTCACATAATCATGGAAAAAGAGGACCATATACCTGACTTTGCTGCCTCGAATAAAAATGTGCTCCAGTTGTGACACCCTTCCATCCTGCGTTAACCCAATTTAGCAATTAGTGCACCAACATTGAATAAAAACAAGGTAGGAATTAGCTATACATTTTTTTTCCCACGAATTCATTAACACCAAGCACCGAGCACCAGATGCTAAACAAAACCTCCAATTACGTTGTTTTACCAAACCTCCTGAACAAGCCAGGCATCATCATTAACGTATGCCTAGCAGAGTCGGTATTAGTATTCCCAAAAATTGCATAATGGGGCAAAATTTCAGTCAGATTTACATGGTTTATTCATTTGTTGAACACAACAATTTCTACCTTGATGCATTTTCCTTTCATGACCAATGACAGAAATTACCAAGGACATGCAGCGTAGTGCAGGACCAACTTGGTTTAGTATAATGCAAACAGAATCCCATTAATATCGGAAGTGGAGTAGAATCCAGAAAGGGGAACTTGAGAAAACACACCCCAAAAAGGAGAAAAAGTTAGAAAGCAGAAAACATAAGCTCAAAGAAACCACAAACTCTAAACCTCTTCTTTGTAATTCTACCACCAGCACTAGACACCTGTTCTGGTATATATCATAAAGCCCAATAAATAGACAAATGGGACCTTCTTGCCAAACAAACAGTACCAAATTTTTCTCTATCTTTTCCCTGAGCTTCTGAAATACATTACGTAATCTGCAATTCACCAAATGTATCCATCACCCTTTCGAATAATTAATTTTCATTTCTCAGAAAAGAAAATTTTGCTCTATAGCTCATGACCATTAGGTGAACTTAGACCACTAGAGGGAGAATTACTTAAATGATAGGTTAAATTTGTACAATAAAAATGATAGGTTAAATTTGTACAATAAATCTTCCTTCTATATTCTGTTTGGTCCTAAAAAGTCATTCTGGAAGATTTTCACTTTATAAGTGCAACCTAAACACTCTACAATCACATTACAGTATACGCAGGGACATATATGCCAATTCCAAGAGCACCCCAGCTTACAAAACATGGTTTTCCACAAAATAAGAAGATAAACACAAGAAATTACAGATTTACTTTTCTGTATAATATCTATTACACATGGATGACAAAAGTTGATTTATTACGGATTTACTTTTCTGTATAATATCTATTACACATGGATGACAAAAGTTGATTTATTACATGTAACCATAAGTGATCACACATGTGCATTCTTTGTCTATGAGATCATACTAATGCTTGGCATATTATATGACCATTGTTTTGATATGAATATTACTTTCAGATCCTGCAGCCCCATAACAATAAATATTCTGTAAGATAAACAATGATTAAAGCAGTATCTTTTTTTTTTTTGATTAAAGCAGTGTCTTTAAAAGCGAAAAGGTGAAAAAAAGGATAAGGTCCACTGTGTTTGAAGCAAAAGGTGTAAAGGGAGGACACACCTCTTTAAAGTGAAGAAAATTAAAAAAGACCAATCTTACATGAATTTAGTGATATAATAATTAAATTTGCAGTTAAAATGACTAATTCAACATCCAACAAACAATAATGCCGATATTTGTCAAACTCATCAAAGTTGAAATTCAAAAAACCGGCCATTTTCTCGGGATCACTCTGCCCATCATTGTTAAAGTGCAGGCTTCACCCATGAAGTAATAACCCCTTGCTTCACATCGCTTCATAGTTTTAGGCGATAAAATGATGGTTGTTAATAACACTGGATTAAAGTCGTAGGCTACGTAAAAATGGAAGACCACTACTCTATCTAGCAAAAAAATAAAGAAGATTGGCCCTCAAGACTACGGTCTAGTGGTAAGAGACGAAGAGAGAAGCTTGTGATGTGTGGGTTAGGCACACATCATAGGCCTGAACTCTATTGCAGACAAAAGTCTGGTATTTAAGTGGTGAAGGGTAGAGGGACAAGCCTCCCATTATCCACCGAGTTTCAAGCAACCGTGTGTAACTGCGCACTGGCTTCGGAGATTTCTTGATTTTTTTTTTTTATTTTTATTTTTTTTTTTAAAAAAGTTCAGCAAGTTAAGAGAAAACTCTTGAATCTACGGCAGATGGATTACAGATCAGTTCCCTAAATCCCTTAGAAAACTCTTGAATCTACGGCAGATGCCATTTGAATTACAGATCAGTTCCATAAATCCCTTACTTTTAGCAAATAGTACTGGAATGCTTTCTCTTAATCACACAGCCGACCTTTTTTCATCACACTAGCAATCTCTACCTGGAATGTGTCTATACTCGATTAGTATATTAAAACCAGAGAAAGTTACACCTTTCTTGAGATGGGTGTGTTAGATCTGCACCGATCAGTCTCTTTCCTAGGCTGCATTACATCACTAAATATGAACTTCCCCTCCCAACAATCCTTGAAACTTACTCAACCATTAAAGAGTCCCCTCATTTCATGATGGAGCACCATAACAATTAAAGGACTGGCATTAACTTCTTCAAGGATAAGAAGCTCTCCAAGATTAACTCATACCTTATCAAAAAAAAAAAAAAAAAAAAGCTCCCGAAGATTGACCAAGGGTGTGGCCTAGTGGTTAATGTAGCCTAGTGGTCAATGAAAAGAGAATCATGAGGTTCAATTCAACGGGATCAAAAAACACTTGGTGATTTCTTCCTATCTGCCTAAGCTAGCGGGAGGTATCAGCAGGAGGTAGCAGGTACCTGGCCGAGGTGCGCGCAAGTTGGCCCGCACAATACCATCATAAAAAGAAAAGCTCCTGGAAATGGAAATAATACCAATATGATTAATCAATAAGATACCACAACTGTCTATTGAACTACTCAGAATCCACAAACAACCTCATAAAAATTTACATTAATATGATTAAACAATTAGATACAACAATTGTCTACTAAAAACCTCGGAATCCAGCAAAACCTCATAGAAAAAAGAAATTAAGCTACCTAGAAGACTCTCCAGGAATTCATATTGCATGCTACGATAATTTAATATCTCTCACTTCCACTGCTTCTAACGTGGAAATTTTGAACGATAAACAGAGCAACATATCCCAGGGCTCAATTTCTGTGCTTTCAGCAATAAGAGATTAACAAATAAGTGAGACTATTTGCATTTGCCTCTAGATTTTTTTTAATTTAATTTGATAAGAACACTTCTTAAGTGATTATAATTCAGAAAATATAGAAGTCATTTCGTTCCATAAATCTCCCACTAAATTTGGCACAAAATTCTACACGATTTAGATACAAGCTTTAATATATCCCAATATGGTTGAGTAAGTCCAAGTAGAACTCGATAAAATACAACAAGCATCGAAAAGATATAGGGGTCGTTTGGTAGAAAAATTAATGCAAGTATTAGCTTTGGTATTATCAATCCCTCGTTTGGTAGTGTTTTTCAACCTATGTATAACTAATACATGAATTATTATATTAGAAATGAAGATATCCGACACAAGGTGGGAGTGACTTCGGTGGAGGATAAGATGCGAAAAAAATCAAGGCTGAGATGGTTCGGCCATGTGCAGAGGAGATGTATGGATGCCCCAGTGCAGAGGTGTGAGAGGTTGGCTATGGACGGTTTCAGGAGAGGCAGAGGTAGGCCGAAAAAGTACTGAGGAGAGGTGATTCAACAGGACATGGCACAGGTCCAGCTTACCGAGGACATGACCTTAGATTGGAGGTTATGCAGGACACGGATTAGAGTAGAAGGTTTGTAAGTAGCTGAGTGTTGTCTTACTTATCCTTCAATACTTATAGTCGTAATATTATTCTTGTACCTCCTTGTCTTTCAATGCCCGTTACTATTCGTTGTTGCTTGTACTTCGATGATCATATTGTTTTGCTTTCTATAGTATTTCGCCATGCCTTTTTATACTGCTTTAAATTGTTTGTTTTTATCTCTAGTACTATTTGATTGTCTCTTGTATTATGTTATCCTATTATCTTGTTGTTATTACTTTTTATTCCTCATGCTTTTTCATCTCTCTTTGAGCCGGGAGTCTATCGGAAATAGCCTCCCTACCCGTCAAAAGGTAGAGGTAAGGTTTACGTATGCTTTACCCTCCCCAGGCCCCACCTGGTGGGATTATATTGGGTATGTTGTTGTTGTTGTTGTAGTATAGCAAACCATGGTATTGGCAATACACGTGTTATTAATCAATGGATAAGCATGGTTAAAGACAGAACTATTCTTGATACACCAAACCAAACAGTGGATAAGAAATAATCTCAGTATAACTAATCCCAGTATAACTAATCAAAGCATAACTAATCCCAAAATTACTAATTACAGCATTACTAATACACCCTATTCAACGCTATTCTTATACAATCTACCAACGACCACTTAGGGTTTAGGATTTAGAGTTTAAGGAACACAGACAAAGCAACAATATAAACTAAATGCTTTCGAGCAGGCAATTCCAGCACTATTCCTATTCAAATAAGACCTATTCAGTATTATTCCTATTTTCATACATCATATTCACTTAATACAACAAATCAGGAGAGGTACCATGGTGTATGCTATTTGCAGATAACATAGTACTGATTGACAAGACCCGCGGGAGAGTTAACGCTAAGCTGGAGGTTTGGAGACAGACCTTGGAGTCTAAAGGGTTCAGGTTGAGCATGACCAAGACCGAATACTTGGAGTGTAAGTTTAGAGGCGTGACGCGTGAGGCTGATGTGGAAGTGATGCTTGACACACATGTCGTCCAAAAGAAAGAGAATTTCAAGTATCTTGGGTCTATTATCAAGGAAATAGAGAGATTGAAGAGGATGCCACACATCGTATTGGTGCGCGGTGGATGAAATGGAGGCTTGCATCTGGAGTCTTGTGTGATAAGAAAGTGTCACCAAAGCTCAAAAGCAAGTTCTACAGAGTGGTAGTTAGATCAACTATGTTGTATGGGGTGAGGTGTTGGCCTGTCAAGATTCAAGAACTCTCACGTTCAGAAGATAAAAGTCACGGAAATGAGGATGTTGCGCGTAGATGTGTGGGCATACTAGGAGAGATAGGATTAGAAATAAAGATATCGAGGACAAAGTGGGAGTGGCTTCGATAGAGGACCAGATGCGGGAAGTGAGACTGAAATGGCTCGGGTATGTGAAAAGGGATGTGTGGATGCCCCAGTACAGAGGTGCGATAGGTTGGCTATGGATGGCTTCAAGTGAGGTAGAGTGCAGAGGTGCGATAGGTTGGCTATGGATGGCTTCAAGTGAGGTAAAGGTAGGCCGAATAAGTATTAGGGAGAGGTGATTAGACGGGACATGGCGCAGTTGCAGCTTACCGAGGACATGACCTTAGATAAGAACGTGTGGAGGACATGGATTAAGGTAGAAGGTTAGTAGGTAGTAGAGCGTTATCTTGCTTATCCTTCCTTATTAGTAGCCGTAGTATTTCTCTAGTAGTTCCTTGCCAGTCAATTTATGTTATTGACTATTTGCTTTTTGTTCTTCACTTAGCATATTATTTTACTATAGTTATTGTTCCTTTTCTTTTCTGACCCGCTTTGATATTGCTTTTATCTTTTTTTTTCTAAACCGCTTTGAATTGTTTTTACTTGAACCGAGAGTCTATCGGAAACAGTCTCTCTACCTTCCAAGGTCGGGATAAGATCTGCATACACAATATTCACTACTTATTCTAATACACAATATTCATTTAATATAACAAACCAAACCGTCAATAAAAAATAATGTCAGCATTACTAATCCCATGATCAATAACACACTCTATTCAGTACTATTCTTATACACACGACCGCTTAGGGTTCAGGATTTAGGGTTTAAGGACCACACACAAAGCAATGACAATAAAAACAAACTAAAAAGAAGAAAAAAGGCGTACTTTGGCAGTGTAAGTGATGGTTTCAAGCTGGCAATTCCAGTTATCTTCACATTCCACCATACTTCCTCTGTAAACCTCTCCACTCTTCATCTCTACGGTCACTATATGTCCTGTTGCTTCGTGTAGAAGCTTCACCGGTATCCCTAAACTACGACTCATGATTAAGAATCTTCTAGAACCTTCTCTTCAACCTAATAATGGATCTTCCGGGTTGTAGGTTAGTAGCTCCTTCGAACTCTAACGCAAGGTTCGTGAAATCAAGTAAATATGAAGGACTAAAAAGAAAAGAAGTAAATGTGACTCTTCTTTTTCCCTTTCTTCTTTTGGAAATTTAACTTTGGGCCCCCAAGTTTTCTGATTTTAGGCCCGTTTGGCCATGGATAGTTTTACATTTTTTTGCGCGGATTGTCCTTCTTTTGGGGTGATCCTTAATTTTTGGCCCTCAAATTGCTAATCTTTAATTTTATCTTTCGCTTAAAAAGGTGGCCGAAAATACTTTTAGATTTTGGGTTCGAACTCTCGTTTAGTCAAAAAAAAATCTCAAGGAAGGCTTTGCAAAGTCTACCTTATGCGGCAGACTTTGCCTTATTATAAGGCAAAGTCTGTTGTCTCCAGCAGACTTTTAGTTTTGCCTTAAGACAAAGTCTACCGCATAAGGTAGGCTTTTTGCAAAGCCCAGAACCTTGAGGTATTTTAGGCGAAGGACAAAAATTAAAGACCACCACCACGAAGGGCAATAGTGTAAATTGCCTATCCCGCTGTCCAAATTTGTTAATTTTTCGCTTTTCGAGAGTTAATTTGACTAAATTTTGAAACTATAAGTTGAAACTTTTCTCCTATACATCTTAAAATGTTGGTCTATCTCGAGAAGCGAAAAGTATCACATAATTTGGGACAGATAAAGTGACTTTTTTTGAAACTTTATTCCAGAATCATGTTTGGACAGAAAATTGTTATAATTGTTCGGAATTCAACTTCATATTTCGAACTTCAAAAAAATTCAAATACCTGTTTTCACATTTGTTTTTATTATTATTATTATTTCAAAAAATGAACATTTTTCAAGTTGTATTCATGTCCAAACACAACTGCAATTTATAAATATTATTTTTCAATTTTTTTTTCAAATGCTACTTTTTAAATTAAAAAAATCATATTTTTTTATGTCCAATCGCCCGTTTAACCAAAACACGGATTGAAATTAGGGGTGTGCATAATGTTGTATATACAGAATTATCGAAACAAAAAACATTGATATTCAGTATGGTGTGTGATTTAATTTTTAAAAATATTTGGAATTTTGTAATTAGAAAAAAAATATTAATATACTGACGTTGTGAGATTATTAACTTACTACATATTGTGAAATTATTAACTTACTAGCAATAATTAACCAGAAATTATTAACCCCTTATATTTCCTATTTCCTACGAATGGTGAGGTCAATGCATTTAGTCATGTTGAAATTGTTTTTTTTTTTTTTAATTCCTTTTTGGTACGCAAAATTGAACTTGTGCACGAGCCTTATCAATGCTAGCTCAATTACCACAATAGCAAAAACACTTCCTAGGCAGCCTCTTCTGTGAGCTCGAAAGAAAATAACTTAAAATATAGTTCAAACATTTTAATACATGATGTATGTTGTTCTTACTTGATGAAAATAGTATTCCTTATTTTCTCAAATATAATTAATGACATTTAAGAAATATAAAAGTTGATGCATGTTCTTGCCACAAAAAAATTATTACGAAAAAAAAAGAGCTAACATGAAATGATGAAAGTTTACTTAAGGCTTTACCACTGACGCTACGGATTCACAATGCACCACAAATTATGAGATTCAATTTAATTTTCTTTTTTCCTTATCCATCGTTATTTGATTCATCGTATATAGGTTTTAACTTCTCCATCCTTATATATATAAGGTCTTCACATCTCTCTTTCATTAAACAATGTCTCATTTCTTGCTTCTTTTTCCCGTTAGTAAATCACTCGGGAATCATTTATTTTTATTAAAATTAAGACGTCTGAACCTAAATAAAACATATGAATATTAAGATGTAATCTTTGAATATGAAAATGATTAAAACTGTTAATTTTTTCATCATTTGAATGTGCATAACTTATTTTTACATAAACATAATAGATATACCATTTTTAAATAAAGAATGATTAAATTCTATATATATACTAGATGGCCTATGCCCGTGCTGCGCACGGGCCCAACACTTCGGATTATAGTGTATCTATGTACATGTAGTTGTGTTTATATATATATATATACTATGTTCAAAATACGATTAATATAACATTGTAGTTTGTGCTCCGTATCTAGAACTTTATTTTATTCGTGTTTGCTACAAAAATTTATTAATACTTTTTAAAAGAGAAGACTTGTTTAAAAGGAAACTATTTTCCTCTCTTTGAGATAAAACAATAGCAATATTTAAGCATCAGTTGATACTTTCAATTTTAATTCGATTAATTTAAAGGTGTAAAATACTTATTATTTTTTATCAAATTTTGATTTAGATAATTCTAATTCAAATTATTAAATTAATTTTACATGTTTAAAACGAAACAAAGTAGAAATTGATTTTCTATTTAAACGAAGAAATACTATTTTTTAATTTTTGGTAAATATTCTCAGTTTAGCTCATTTTACTTGTCATGTTATCTTTTGGATGGTTTTTTAAGAAAACGTCATTAGAATTATAATTTGACTAATTTACCTTATTCATTATTTGATCTCCATTTGATATTTTTTTTTACGACATTAATCTCTTTTCACATTTATTAGAGTAAGAATAAAATAAAAAAGTAATTAAATTCTATCTTATTTTATAAATATTTTAAGTATATTTATTTTAGTAAACATAACAAATAAATGACATGGCGGAATAATAAATACAACAGTTTAATATCTACATTAGATCTCAGGCTAATATAAAAAAAGAAAGAAAATTATATGGTTTGACTACTTAACCTTTTGAAGAAAAGTAATTTCATTTGCTCCCACTAATGGATTGATACGCACTCGGCAATGAATCCATCATTATTGACTTAATGAGATACTTTAGAAATTACATGAATATTGTTTGATTTTTTAATATGGGTGCACTTTTTTTTTTTTTTACATTATTAATTTGCACTATTTTTATGCATATACATATATATATATATATATATATATATATATATATATATATATATATATATATATATATATATATATATACATACTATGTTAAAACACGATTAATATAACATTGTAGTTTGTACTCTGTATCTAAAACTTTATTATATTAGTGTTTACTATGAATACAAAGTCTGCACTTTTTTTTTGACATTATTTTTTTTAATATGGGGTTCACTTTTTTTTTTGGTATTGCTTGATTTTGTTAATATGGGGTCCACTTTTTTTTACCGTGAGTTTGGAGATGGTGGGTTCCACTTTTTTTTTTTTTTTTTATATTGTTTGATGTTGTTTAGTATGGGGTTGCTCCCACTAATGGATTGATACGCACGCGGCAATATATCCATCATTATTGACTTAATGAGATACTTTAGAAATTACATGAATATTGTTTGATTTTTTAATATGGGTGCACTTTTTTTTTTACATTATTAATTTGCACTATTTTTATGCATATACATACATATATATATATACATACTACTAGTTACGGCAGGCCCGTGCTAAGCCCGGGCCCAAATTCAAAATATAAAATTAATAATATTTTAATTAGAGAAGTATAACCTGTATCAAATTTTCTTAGCACATAATTAATATGATCTAGTGGCACGTTAAATATGTATTTTTGAATGTAATACCAAACATTATAATTGATAGTGAACCTACTAATTTTTTACTTAGAACGGAAAATCTTGGAAGCATTGCGGTGTATTCTCTCATTCAAATTATGCATAGTGACGTTTTTTTTTTTAAAATTGATCTCATCACAATTCACAATTTTTAAGCGTTTTAAGAAAATCTTAAAAAAATTTAAATTTATCAAAATTGGGTGTGACACCTTAATTAATAAAGAAATGAAGTAGGAGTAAAATTAAGCCATATGAAAAAGTTATAGTACATGTCATCACCTTCAAAAAGTTAGTCTAAGGGATTTTCTATGATCAAAAAGGTTTAGAAGTGCCTCAATATTTTTAAAACACCCCATAGTAGAGGAA
This sequence comes from Lycium barbarum, assembly GCF_019175385.1. Lineage (NCBI taxonomy): Eukaryota > Viridiplantae > Streptophyta > Magnoliopsida > Solanales > Solanaceae > Lycium > Lycium barbarum. The sequence goes on along the minus strand of NC_083347.1, from coordinate 112,513,070 downwards.
ACAATAAAAGATAAATATAGGAGCAAATTTGGAAGAGGAAACATTTAGTTGGCGATTTTAATTATAATGCAACCAAGGACTCTAATTAAGTACATAAAAAAAATTAAATTGACCCTTGTTATATATAGTAATGTACGAAACAAAGAAATCTAATGAAAGGGAAAAAGAGATCCTCAGACCTTAAACAATTACAACATATATGGCCCAATTATAATGGCCCACACAAGAGTAGTATTCAGAAATGAATGATATGTGGCGGCAAAGCCCATTGAATCAGTAGCCACGTGTAATTCATCAAAGCATTTAAACTTTTCACAATATTCCAAATTTGACCCCGTGAGGACGACAAAAAGGAGCACATCTTCACTTATATTAAGTAGTAATGTTAAAACACAATTAATATAACATTGTAGTTTGTACTCTGTATCTAAAACTTTATTATATTAGTGTTTACTATGAATACAAAGTCTGCACTTTTTTTTTTACATTATTTTTTTTTAATATGGGGTTCACTTGTTTTTTGGTATTGCTTGATTTTGTTAATATGGGGTCCACTCTTTTTTACCGTGAGTTTGGCGATGGTGGGTTCCACTTTTTTTTTTTTTTTTTATATTGCTTGATGTTGTTTAGTATGGGGTGCACTTTTTTTTTGATATTATTAGTTTGCACTATTTTTATTCATATATTAGTACTATATAGAAGCATGGGTTTGCACTATTTTTATGCATATAATATATATATATATATATATATATATATATATACATACTATGTTCAAAACACGATTGATATAACATTGTAATTTGTGCTCCGTATCTAAAACTTTATTATATTAGTGTTTGTTAAGAATACAAAGTCTGCACTTTTGTTTTTTTGACATTATTTTTTTTTTAATATGGGATTCACTTTTTTTTATATATTGCTTTATTTTGTCAATATGGGATACTATGTTCAAAACACGATTAATATAACATTGTAGTTTGTGCTCCGTATCTAAAACTTTATTATATTAGTGTTTGCTATAAATACAAAAGCTACACTTTTGTTTTTTACATTATTTGTTTTTTTAATATGGAATTCACTTTTTTTTTTATATTGCTTGATTTTGTTAATATGGGGTCCACTTTTTTTTTTCGTGAGTTTGGAGAGGGTGGGGTCCACTTTTTTTTCATGAGTTTGGGGAGGGTGGGGTCCAGTTTTTTTTTTTTTTTTTTTTTTTAAGAGTGACTGTCGACGAAGCATGGGTAAACCGATGCTTCTATATAGTAGAAAAATAGAAATATAATAAAGTATTTCTATCGACTTTTTAGAAGAGTTGGTAATATAAAGTATAAAACGTCATTTTTTTGCCCTTAAATAAAAAAGTGGGTGGGATCACAAAGGATTTTTTTACTCTTAAATAAAAAAGTAGGACCGAATACGGACGACGATCTTGCCTCTATAAACCGGCTCTTCTATATAGTAGTATGTCACGCCCCAAAACCCACCCTAGACGTGACCGGCATCCGACGTCATGAACAACATCGGAAGAACCTAAGCAACACAATAATGATACTTGAACCCGCCAGGTTCAACATTCGCCTCCAACAGTTTATAAATTAAATGTAACAAATCATGAATACATGAACTAAATCAGCGGAAGTCTTTATAAGTAATAGTCTAAAATGTGGCGAACACCCATTAAGTCGTACGAGATTTTTGATAATCTACCCACAATTCTGACAACTATCTATGGAGCTTCTGAGAGACACAACAATCGTCTAACTTCGGGACGCAGCCCGGAAATCTAGAATAATAAATGAAACAGGAAGTGTCCCACTAACAAGGATGTGGGCTCACCAAATCAACAACAGCAGCAAGTTCACCTAAGCGTCGAGAGTATCACGAACCTGCTCTTCTCCGTTACCTAACATACCATCAAAAACAACAATGGTATGCCTGAGTACTTTCGTACTCAGTGAGTGCCTCGGAGACAACAAGTATTATAAAAATAAAATATAATAATACATAAAGAAATCAGTTCTGAAAGGATAGTATAAAAACAGTCATTCCACTTTGTGATTCTTAATATCATTTGTTAAACAGTTTACAAAGCCATTAACCAATATGAAAACAGGTATTCAACATGTGTATCTCAATAGGAATTATCAAAACCGATTATAAAGTCTTTTGTCAAGTTACAACTTTCAATTATGCCTTTCAAATTTATCATGATTGTCAACAACAGTTCCATGAGAGAATACAAATATCACACATGTCAATACAGGCCCAAGAATGAATCACATCGAGGGGATGACCGTAGGGTTCCTTTGTCACAGCGCACCACACCGGATTATAAAATCCTCGGTGACCACTCATCCTCCCGAATGGCTAGGCATAAACACACCGGAATATGAAATCCCCGGTGACCACTCATTCTCCCGAATGGCTAGGCGTAAGCACACCGGAATATGAAAACCTCGGTGACCACTCATCCTCCCGAATGGCTAGGCATAAACACACCGAAATATTAAATTCTCGGTGACCACTCATCCTCCCGAATGGCTAGGCGTAAGCACACCGGAATATGAAAACCTCGGTGACCACTCATCCTCCCGAATGGCTAGACGTAAACACACCGGAATATGAAATCCTCGGTGACCACTCATCCTCCCGAATGGCTAGGCATAAGCACACCGGAATATGAAAACCTCGGTGACCACTCATCCTCCCGAATGGCTAGGCATAAACACACCAAAATATGAAATCCTCGGTGACCACTCATCCTCCCGAATGGCTAGGCATAAGCACACCGGAATATGAAAACCTCGGTGACCACTCATCCTCCCGAATGGCTAGGCGTAAACACACCGGAATATGAAATCCTCGGTGACCACTCATCCTCCCAAATGGCTAGGCAAAATCACATCCACAGAGTTCATAGCATAAAAGCCGAATTACAATTCATCCCAAGGTAATCACATCACCATTTACCATTAAGGTTCATTATGCCATATCGTAAAGGTAAATCATTTCAAAGAATGTTTTGAAAACGTATAACTTCTTTACTAAAGATTCCATGTCCTAATTCATCAATGATAATATCATTACCAACCCTTAACCATCATTATTAAGCATCTTCTATAGAGGAAAACATTCATAATATCACATACATATGTAGGGTTTGTTACAATCTAGGTTTAATGTGGGTTTGTCCCCTCACACACATTAACCATTAATCAAACCTATAATAGATTTCAAGAGTATAAATCTAATTCATCATATTATTCAAAACATGCTTTTATAAAGAATCGATCTTTCAAGAGAGTTTGCAAAAGAGACATATAAATTACCTTCATAGTCGAAAGGGTTTCCAAAATAGACATACATCCAAAATAAGGTTTTAAAAAGGGAGACATACATTAGGGTTTTGTATGAGAAGTTCACCCTTTTTATTCAATAAAGAACTTTCAAGAAAAGAAGTCATGCATTTCAAAATAAGATTTTCAAAAGAGACATACCTTAATTTGTTAAACAAGGTTTAACAAATCACTTTTCTAATGAAGAACACCCAAACCCTAGCTTGAATCACGTTGGGAAGAATTATGTTGCAAACCCTAGGTTTTGATCACACAAATCATGTTAAGAATCATGGGTTTGATGTTAGAATGATTTAGTAATGTTAAGGATGCCCTTACCTTTGATTTGAAGACTTGGGGGAATGATTTTCGTCCTTAGGGTTGTTTAGGAAGTGTAGGAATAAACAAAACAAGGGTCTTATTTATATTTTTCTGGTGAAAACGGGCCAAAGGACGCCTCTGAAGGACGGACCGTCCTTCGTGTTATGGACCGTCCCTTGGTGGAAATTTCCAGAGAGTTTCTGGAAATTTTTGAGACGTTACGGTTCATGTTACGGCCCGTAACACGTGTTACGGTCCGTAACGTCTCACCGTAACACAGGCAAAATTTCCAGCGAAGACAGACTTCGGTAAAACGAGCATAACTTTTTGTATGTAGCTTTGTTTGGGCTGGGCGACCTACCGTTGGAAAGATATTTCAAAGATCTACAACTTTCATGAAGGAAGTATTTCCAAATTCGCAACACAGTTTCATGAATATCGCCCAGAAGACAGACCTACCAAAACTTAGGCGAATTTAAGAGCCCTTAAGAACTTCACTAGTTGGTTTGACTTCAAAACGACCATCCTCCTCCCGAATTCATCAAGAATGGGTTCGTATAGATACAATATCATCTTAACACTAGATTTTTACAAATTCACACCTAGTTCAAGTTTACGGGGTGTTACATAGTAATAGTAAAGTAATACATATAATTTTTTTATCAAATTTTGATTTGGATAATTCTAATTCAAATTATTATATTAATTTTACATGTTTAAGATGAAACGAAGTAGAAATTTGATTTTCTATTTAAATGAAGAACTTCTATTTTTTAATTTTTAGTAAATATTTTTTGTTTAACTCATTTTACTTGTCATGTTGTTTTTTACACGGGTTTTTAAGGAAACGTCAATTAGAATTATAATTTCACTAATTTACCTTATTAATTATTTGATCTCCATTTAATATTATTTTTTCTTTTATGACATTAATATCTTTTCACATTTATTAGAGTAAGGAAAAAATGAAAAAGTAATTAGATTCTATCTTATTTTAATATATAAGTATTTTAAGTATGCTGCTGTATAATAATTTCATTTTCTCCCACTAATGGGTTGATACGCATGTGGCAATGAATCCATCATTATTGATTTAAATGTTTGATTTTCTAAGCACTTTTTTTTAACACTATTTATTTTTTTAATATGGGATTCATTTTTTTTTAATATTGCTTGATTTTGTTAATATGGGGTCCGCTTCTTTTTCCCGTGAGTTTGGATGTGGTGGGTTCCACTTTTTTTTTTTTTTTTTAATACTGATTGGTGTTTAATATGGGGCCATGAAGAACTTATATTTTTTAATTTTTAGTAAATATTTTTTGTTTAACTCATTTTACTTGTCATGTTGTTTTTACACGGTTTTTTAAGGAAACGTCAATTAGAATTAGAATTTCACTAATTTACCTTATTAATTATTTGATCTCCATTTAATATTATTTTTTCTTTTATGACATTTATCTCTTTTCACATTTATTAGAGTAAGGAAAAAATGAAAAAGTAATTAAATTCTATCTTATTTTAATATATAAGTATTTTAAGTATGTTATTGTACAATAATTTCATTTGCTCCCACTAATGGGTTGATACGCATGTGGCAATGAGTCCATCATTATTGATTTAATTGTTTGATTTTCTAAGCATTTATTTTTTAACAGTGTTTGTTTTATTAATATGGGATTCACATTTTTTTTTAATATTGCTTGAGTCTATTAATATGGGGTCCACTTTTTTTTTCCGTGAGTTTGGATGTGGCGAGTTCCACTTTTTTTTTTTTTTTTTTTTTTTATTGCTTGGTGTTATTTAGTATGCGGCCCACCCTTTTTTTTAAGGGACAACGGACGATGAAGCATGGGTCTAAACCCATGCTTTATATAGTTTCTTCTTTTTTTATTTTTATTTTTTATATTGCTTGGTGTCGTTTAGTATGAGGCACACCCTTTTGGACATTATTAGTTTGCACTATTTTTATGTATATAATATATATATATATATATATATATATATATATATATATATATATATATATATATATATACTATGTTCAAAACACGATTGATATAACATTGTAATTTGTGCTCCGTATCTAAAACTTTATTATATTAGTGTTTGCTAAGAATACAAAGTCTGCACTTTTTTTTTTTTGACATTGTTTATTTTTTTAATATGACATTTTTTTTTTTTTTATATATTGCTTGATTTTGTCAATATGGGATATTATGTTCAAAACACGATTAGTATAACATTGTAGTTTGTGCTCCGTATTTAAAACTTTATTATATTAGTGTTTGCTACGAATACGCACGGTGTTTAATATGGGGCCCACAATTTTTTTTTAACATTGTTTGTTTTTTTAATATGGGATTCATTTTTTTTTTAATATTGCTTGATTTTGTTAATATGGGGTTCACTTTTTTTTCCGGTGAGTTTGGATGTGGTGAGTTCCACTTTTTTTTTTTTTTAATACTGGATGGTGTTTAATATGGAGCCCACAATTTTTTTTAATATTAGTTGTTGTTTAATATATATGGGGCCCACAATTTTTTTTATATATATATACTATGTTCAAAACACGATTGATATAACATTGTAATTTGTGCTCCATATCTAAAACTTTATTATATTAGTGTTTGCTAAGAATACAAAGTCTACACTTTTTTTTTTGACATTGTTTATTTTTTTAATATGGGATTCATTTTTTTTTATATATATATTGCTTGATTTTGTCAATATGAGATACTATGTTCAAAACACAATTAATATAATATTGTAGTTTGTGCTCCGTATTTAAAATTTTTTATATTACTGTTTGCTACGAATACGCATGGTGTTTAATATGGGGCCCACATTTTTTTTTTAACATTGTTTGTTTTTTAAATATGGGATTCACTTCTTTTTTTCAATATTGTTTGATTTTGTTAATATGGGGTCCATTTTTTTTTTCCCGTGAGTTTGGATGTGATGGGTTCCACTTTTTTTTTTTAATACTAAATGGTATTTAATATGGGGCCCACAATTTTTTTTAATAATATTAGTTGTTGTTCAACTTATATAGGGCCCACAATTATTTTTTTTACAATTTTTTTTATGGGCCTATTTAATATGAGGTCCAAATTTTTTTTTTTTTTTTTGGGGGGGGGGGGGGGGGGTGGTCCACAACGGACGACGAAAAAGAAGCACCAACCGCTGCTTCTTAATAGTAGTAATTTTTCATAGAACATTTGTTGTAACAAAATCTAATATATTTTAAAAAAAATAAAAATAATGTCACTCTAGCGTCTGAGAGCTCACACAAATTGATAGCGGCGCAAAGTTTTTCATGGAGTTAGAATATAAATTAACACTAAGCACTCAAAGAAGCAAGGTAACTTTGCCTATAAAGAGTAGCCAAAGAAAAGTATGAATAGCCCATAAAGAATACTCAAAGAAAAATTTATGTTAAAGTGTCTATCTATTTATTAAGGTAGGGTAATGTAACGACCCATTTTAGGATCACGCGGGCACCTATCTTTCCCACCTCGGTAGGCGAACCCTCTCACACATCAATTAAATAAAGATGATTCATTTAAACCAATAAATATTTAGAAATAACAACGGAACATCATAATATATATTTAATAAACTCAAGTATTCATATGATTACAATAAATACACGATTACAGACTCAATCCATTCTCCCATGACCTGGTCTAGACTAGTACAAGAGTGACTAAATGAATTCTGATTTCCACTATATTCTAAGACTTAACCCCAGTCCCGGAATAAAATGGGAGGAGGCCTTCAAGATAGGCATCGCACATTCCCGCTTCGTATCACAATCAACCACCTGAAACAATCTACACCCCCAAAAGGGTGTAGCAAGTGCAATATCAGTACAATTCACGCATACTGAGTAAGTATCATAGGCCGACAATGGTTAGTAACACATATCAGTAAAAGAATTCACACATAAACATGATAACAACCCAATCAAGTCATACGTCTATCTACCACACTGTACATCAATACCTTTAAGCATCAATTTCACTCTAATACTCACCAGTCAATCTCACAACGACCTTGAAACTCACATAACATTAAATCGTTCGTTTCAGTCTATGGGATACTTTAACAAGTTCAATCAATAAATCCAGATCCAAGTACACATCATTGCCTAAGTAAAGCATCTAATCCCAAATGTGCCAAGTCTGAATATATTAAGTCTGAATCCAACACCACACGTACAACACCAACATCTTAAAATCAATCATAATGCAATGCGATGCAATAGTGCATTAATGCAATGTAATGCAATAGTGTATGAATGCAAAGCAATGTCATGCAAATGAGGTGTACACATGTACTCCAGACGGAAATATCGACGTCTCGGTAGCACAACCCAGCGTGACTCATGAAGTCTAAGTGCCACCCGTCCCGGATCTTTGCCTAACAAACAGACGGGACCCCGGATCTTTGCCCACGGGGGGTTCTCACCAGCACCACTCTGGGGGACCCGCGGAGTCCATGCACAAACAACGATTTTGAAAATATCATCGGAATCGACCATGCAACAACGATGCCGGAATGGATCATCGACTATCTCACAATCACTCAAGTAAAAGAGTTTCATCAAATATCAGCTTCACACAATCAACGATTCCGGAATTGATCATCGGACATCGGCCTTCTCACAATCACTCAAGTAAAAGAGTTCATCAAATATCAGTTTCACACAATCAACGATTCCGGAACTGATCATCGGACATCGGCCTTCTCACAATCACTCAAGTAAAAGAGTTTATCAAATATCAGTCTCACTCAATCAACGATACCGGATCATCATCGGGTATCGGCCATGCACCATGAATGAATGACAATGCGTGTTATGCGTGTATCAACCTCAAGCTCAATATCACAAGTACCAACAATGGGATACGCCAACAATGTATCATATCACAATACCAACAGTGGGTATGCCAACAATATACCAACAATGTATCTACATCACAATACCAACAGTGGGTATGCCAACCATATATCAATATCACAATACCAACAGTGGGTATGCCAACAATGTATCTACATCACAATACCAACAGTGGGTATGCCAACAATATATCTGAACTACAAATACCACAGTGGGTATGCCAATAATATATTCAAACCAAGACGGATAACAGGATCTAATCTCTATCAACAACTCATGGTATCAAGCTAACACAATATAACAGTCAAACACAACACAACAGGGTGGCTAGTCCCAACACACAACAAATCAATCAATCGATATACATTATTACCACTTCCTTAAATCAGCCTATTAGCTTAGAACACGAATCTCACCCTACACTCAAAATCCCTCGTCACAACTCATGTTGGACTCAATCACAATCGTTGGTACATTTTGTCCTCCCATTTATCCACTAGATTCACTATTAATGGCATAACACAAGTAATCACATATTACGGGAAATTTTCATCATTAGGCACAAAAATAAGTTTCGTCCGCTACTCCCAAGTCACATAAATCCACCGATATTCAACAAAAACCACATCAAACAACCTAAGGAATCTACAGGCGACAAGCCCGAACAAACAAGTCACACAACAATACCATCATAGGATTCCATCCCAATTCTCCGATTTCCTACACATGCATTTTCCGTTCCTTCTAATACAAAAATATGGGAAACTAATCGGAGTCTACTGAAGGGAAGCCATAACCTACCTCATGGTCGAACAGGTGCCACGAACCCACATGTTGCCTTGTCTTTCTGTAACACCCCGCATTTTAGGACTGAGTTTAAGCTCATATCATTAGAGTTCTAGTGGAAACATGGAAGGTTTGAACGTTTTGCGAAAATGGTTGATAGGCCTATTTCGGGCAGCGATAACTCCTTGATCGGTTTGGAATTTTGGAAGGTACTATCAATGAAGTTGTAGTATGTAGAAATACCTTTCTAACGATATAAGGATCAAGCCAATCAGAGATCGGAGCAAGGAGATATGATCGTCTCAATATGGCTAATAGTAAGGCACTTGAAATCCTATAGAATCGGCTAAGTTTTTGATACGTCTGACTTCCAGTCAAATTTCATGAAAATACGTTGGGAATTTGAGAAACCTTCCTTGCTGAAAGTTGTAGCCCTTTGAAATAGCTTTCCAACGGTATCTTACGGGGGTCAAACGGACATCTGTGCAAAGAGTTATGCCCATTTTACTGAAGCCTGTTTGCTGGAAATTCTGCCAGCGTAACGGCGACGTTACGGGCCGTATTTCGTGTTACGGTCCGTAACAGTGGACCGTAACGTCCCGCAAATTTCCAGAAACTCACTGGAAATTTTCACCAAGATACGGTACCAAGTTACGGTCCGTATCTCGTGTTACGGGACCGTAACAGTGACCGTATCTTGGTCCGTATATACGTTTCGGGTCACCTGACTTCGGGAGGCCATAACCCTATCATAACTTAGGAATTTGGGAAAACTCAAAGAACGAAAGTTGTAGATAATTGAAAAACCTTTCCAACCATAGGTTGTGGGTTCACAGGATACGTCGGGATAAGGAGATATGGATGTTTTAAGACAGCAAGGTCCCAACCCATTTTCAAGTTGGGTCAACCCATTTTCCCCTTGGTATATAAAGAAAATATTACCCTAACAGCCCATTTTTCCTCCAAAACTCAGATTTTAGAGAGAGGAAGTGAGAGAGAAGGGAAATTAGAGAGAGAAAGTAGAAAATCAACCAAGTTTAAGGCCCCGAATCCCAAAGCTCGTGAAGGAAAAAGTGTAGTACAAGTCGTTGTCGTCATTTTAAGCCCAAGATCGGACTTGGGGGTGGTGATTTCGTGGTGACTACCCAAAAGGTAATATTTCTACTCCCTAATCACTTATAGTTATGAATTGATGAATTCTTGGGAGTATAATAATTGGGTTTGTTGAAGAGAATTATATGGACTATGCTAGAATTGTTGGATTGTTGGTTTGGGATTGTTGTATTCATATGGGTGGTGAAGAATGATGTTAATTACACCTAATTGAGATTGTAGAAATTGTTAGAAGTAAAAGAATGGGGATTTGGTGAAGAAAACACCATTAATGGGGGTTATAGAGCTTCATGCCCACTAAGTGTTTGATAAAATGCTTAGATGAACAAAACATGGATATTGTTGCTAATATAGAATCCCTATGACTTGTATGCTATAGATTGAAGTTGAAGGGGGTGAAGGACATTGTGATACGCCCAAAAGCGGAAGGTTAAGGTATGTAGAACTTCCATCCACACGTGGGAACTTCTATGTTCTTCCCCATGATCCGTTTAGTAAATTCTATGAAGTTCAACTCCTAGGGCATTAAACCCAATGTATTGGTAGCCCGTAATTATGTATGTATGTATGTACATGAATTCTGTATATATGTTCGTTATTGTGTTCCTAAACCTCCATTTCGGACATTAGGAATCCTAGCTTAATCCATGAATCATGAATTCTTCCTCATGTGTTCTCATGATGTTTATATGAAATTGTAAAATGTTATTTTACAAATTACAAGCATGTTTTCAAGTCAACTACAAACGTATGATTATGCATTATGGTATTTCTCATGATCAAGTTTACAAGTTATTTCATGAAAATATGTTTACAAGTCCTTTCGTGAAATCATGATTTCAAGACAAGTACAAGTTAATTCACGAAAGTCATGGGCTTCTTAGCCAACTATATTATTTTCATGTTCGGGAGTTGTAATAATACCGAGAAGGCTCAGATAGCCTGAAACTACGTATGCCAACGTAGGATAAGAATCGCTCCGCCCAGTAGGACGATTCCTTCATATGTTCCCCATTGAGGGATTTGGATCCATTCATGTTATGTTCATGTCTCGTGCCCCGGCAAGGTACGAGATGGCTTAGCTGATCGGGCAGAGATCAGACTCCACGCTCCTCCCCGTGGTGGTTTATGTCGGTATTACAGATTATTACAGATTACTACAGACTATCTCATGCTTCCAGTACTCAGTTTCAGTTTTAAATTTCATGATTTTGTACTCATGCTCATGCTCATGTTCATGTCCAAGTTTTCAGTTTCAGTTCTGATCATGTTATTCTATGTCCCATGTTGTTCTTCCGGTTGCTTTACATACCAGTACATTCAATGTGCTGACGTCCCCTTTTTATTGCCCGGGGGCCTGCATTTCACGATGCAGGTATTGATATACAGGACGACACATCTGCTCAGTAGGACAACATTCGTATCAACTTATTGGTGAGCCCCATCTCATTCGGGGTTTAGTCAACTTTTGTTTTATGATTAATTATGCACCTAAAGGTATGCTGGGGGCCTTGTCCCAGTAAGTATGTTTTTCAGTCAGACTCATGATAGAGGTTTCATAGACTAGACAAGTCAGTTATGTCATGTTAGACATTTGGAGTCGTATAGCCATTTTGGCACACTCATGTTTAAACAAGTACTTTATTATGTATTATGACTTATTACGTTTTACAAAGGCT